>NW_028283658.1:324491-648982 GCF_059441095.1 Idiotropiscis lumnitzeri | reverse complement strand
TTTTAGTGCTGAAAATGCATTTTCAGCTCGCACTGTACACATTTGCTATGTGAGGCATTATCTGATAAGGGAAATACTGGACAATCAAATTAATGACTTCCCAGGCTTCAGGATGTCTTTTTACTCTATATAAAGTTGGAAATTTACATTGGAAACGTTTAGTTTAGCTGTTAATGAAGTTTCGTTTTTTTAGTGCTGAAAATTCATTGTCTGCTGGCGCTGTACACTTTTTCTAAGTGTTGCAATATCTCATGAAGGAAATACTGGACAATCAAATTAATGACTTTCCAGGCTTCAGGATGCCTTTCTACACTATATAAAGGTGGAAATTTACATTTGAAACGTTTGGTTTAGCTGTTATAAAAGTTTGGTTTTTTAGTGCTGTAAATGCATTTTCAGCTCGCGCTGTACACATTTGCTATGAGAGGCATTATCTCATAAGGGAAATATTGGACAATCAAATTAATGACTGCCCAGGCTTCAGGATGTCTTTTTACACTATATAAAGGTGGAAATATACATTGGAAACGTTTAGTTTAGCTGTTAATGAAGTTTCGTTTTTTTAGTGCTGAAAATTCATTGTCTGCTGGCGCTGTACACTTTTTCTAAGTGTTGCAATATCTCATGAAGGAAATACTGGACAATCAAATTAATGACTTTCCAGGCTTCAGGATGCCTTTCTACACTATATAAAGGTGGAAATTTACATTGGAAACGTTTGGTTTAGCTGTTATAAAAGTTTGTTTTTTTAGTGCTGTAAATGCATTTTCAGCTCGCGCTGTACACATTTGCTATGAGAGGCATTATCTCATAAGGGAAATATTGGACAATCAAATTAATGACTGCCCAGGCTTCAGGATGTCTTTTTACACTATATAAAGGTGGAAATTTACATTGGAAACGTTTGGTTTAGCTGTTATAAAAGTTTGGTTTTTTAGTGCTGTAAATGCATTTTCAGCTCGCGCTGTACACATTTGCTATGTGAGGCATTATCTCATAAGGGAAATACTGGACAATCAAATTAATGACTGCCCAGGCTTCAGGATGTCTTTTTACACGATATAAAGGTGGAAATTTACATTGGAAACGTTTGGTTTAGCTGTTATAAAAGTTTGGTTTTTTAGTGCTGAAAATGCATTTTCAGCTCGCACTGTACACATTTGCTATGTGAGGCATTATCTCATAAGGGAAATACTGGACAATCAAATTAATGACTTCCCAGGCTTCAGGATGCCTTTTTACACTCTATAAATGTGGAAATTTACATTGGAAACGTTTGGTTTAGCTGTTAATGAAGTTTCGTTTTTTTAGTGCTGAAAATTCATTGTCTGCTGGCGCTGTACACTTTTTCTAAGTGTTGCAATATCTCATGAAGGAAATACTGGTCAATCAAATTAATGACTTTCCAGGCTTCAGGATGCCTTTCTACACTATATAAAGGTGGAAATTTACATTGGAAACGTTTGGTTTAGCTGTTATAAAAGTTTGGTTTTTTAGTGCTGTAAATGCATTTTCAGCTCGCGCTGTACACATTTGCTATGAGAGGCATTATCTCATAAGGGAAATATTGGACAATCAAATTAATGACTGCCCAGGCTTCAGGATGTCTTTTTACACTATATAAAGGTGGAAATTTACATTGGAAACGTTTAGTTTAGCTTTTAATGAAGTTTCGTTTTTTTTAGTGCTGAAAATTCATTGTCTGCTGGCGCTGTACACTTTTTCTAAGTGTTGCAATATCTCATGAAGGAAATACTGGACAATCAAATCAATGACTTTCCAGGCTTCAGGATGCCTTTCTACACTATATAAAGGTGGAAATTTACATTGGAAACGTTTGGTTTAGCTGTTATAAAAGTTTGGTTTTTTAGTGCTGTAAATGCATTTTCAGCTCGCACTGTACACATTTGCTATGTGAGGCATTATCTCATAAGGGAAATACTGGACAATCAAATTAATGACTTCCCAGGCTTCAGGATGCCTTTTTACACTCTATAAATGTGGAAATTTACATTGGAAACGTTTGGTTTAGCTGTTAATGAAGTTTCGTTTTTTTAGTGCTGAAAATTCATTGTCTGCTGACGCTGTACACTTTTTCTAAGTGTTGCAATATCTCATGAAGGAAATACTGGACAATCAAATTAATGACTTTCCAGGCTTCAGGATGCCTTTCTACACTATATAAAGGTGGAAATGTACATTGGAAACGTTTGGTTTAGCTGTTATAAAAGTTTGTTTTTTTAGTGCTGTAAATGCATTTTCAGCTCGCGCTGTACACATTTGCTATGAGAGGCATTGTCTCATTAGGGAAATATTGGACAATCAAATTAATGACTGCCCAGGCTTCAGGATGTCTTTTTACACTATATAAAGGTGGAAATTTACATTGGAAACGTTTGGTTTAGCTGTTATAAAAGTTTGGTTTTTTTAGTGCTGAAAATGCATTTTCAGCTCGCACTGTACACATTTGCTATGTGAGGCATTATCTCATAAGGGAAATACTGGACAATCAAATTAATGACTGCCCAGGCTTCAGGATGCCTTTTTACACTATATAAAGGTGGAAATTTACATTGGAAACGTTTAGTTTAGCTGTTAATGAAGTTTCGTTTTTTTTAGTGCTGAAAATTCATTGTCTGCTGGCGCTGTACACTTTTTCTAAGTGTTGCAATATCTCATGAAGGAAATACTGGACAATCAAATCAATGACTTTCCAGGCTTCAGGATGCCTTTCTACACTATATAAAGGTGGAAATTTACATTGGAAACGTTTGGTTTAGCTGTTATAAAAGTTTGGTTTTTTAGTGCTGTAAATGCATTTTCAGCTCGCACTGTACACATTTGCTATGTGAGGCATTATCTCATAAGGGAAATACTGGACAATCAAATTAATGACTTCCCAGGCTTCAGGATGCCTTTTTACACTCTATAAATGTGGAAATTTACATTGGAAACGTTTGGTTTAGCTGTTAATGAAGTTTCGTTTTTTTAGTGCTGAAAATTCATTGTCTGCTGGCGCTGTACACTTTTTCTAAGTGTTGCAATATCTCATGAAGGAAATACTGGACAATCAAATTAATGACTTTCCAGGCTTCAGGATGCCTTTCTACACTATATAAAGGTGGAAATGTACATTGGAAACGTTTGGTTTAGCTGTTATAAAAGTTTGGTTTTTTAGTGCTGTAAATGCATTTTCAGCTCGCGCTGTACACATTTGCTATGAGAGGCATTATCTCATAAGGGAAATATTGGACAATCAAATTAATGACTGCCCAGGCTTCAGGATGTCTTTTTACACTATATAAGGGTGGAAATTTACATTGGAAACGTTTAGTTTAGCTGTTAATGAAGTTTCGTTTTTTTAGTGCTGAAAATTCATTGTCTGCTGGCGCTGTACACTTTTTCTAAGTGTTGCAATATCTCATGAAGGAAATACTGGACAATCAAATTAATGACTTTCCAGGCTTCAGGATGCCTTTCTACACTATATAAAGGTGGAAATGTACATTGGAAACGTTTGGTTTAGCTGTTATAAAAGTTTGGTTTTTTAGTGCTGTAAATGCATTTTCAGCTCGCGCTGTACACATTTGCTATGAGAGGCATTATCTCAAAAGGGAAATATTGGACAATCAAATTAATGACTGCCCAGGCTTCAGGATGCCTTTTTACACTCTATAAATGTGGAAATTTACATTGGAAACGTTTGGTTTAGCTGTTAATGAAGTTTCGTTTTTTTAGTGCTGAAAATTCATTGTCTGCTGGCGCTGTACACTTTTTCTAAGTGTTGCAATATCTCATGAAGGAAATACTGGACAATCAAATTAATGACTTTCCAGGCTTCAGGATGCCTTTCTACACTATATAAAGGTGGAAATGTACATTGGAAACGTTTGGTTTAGCTGTTATAAAAGTTTGGTTTTTTAGTGCTGTAAATGCATTTTCAGCTCGCGCTGTACACATTTGCTATGAGAGGCATTATCTCATAAGGGAAATATTGGACAATCAAATTAATGACTGCCCAGGCTTCAGGATGTCTTTTTACACTATATAAAGGTGGAAATTTACATTGGAAACGTTTGGTTTAGCTGTTATAAAAGTTTGGTTTTTTAGTGCTGTAAATGCATTTTCAGCTCGCGCTGTACACATTTGCTATGAGAGGCATTATCTCATAAGGGAAATATTGGACAATCAAATTAATGGCTGCCCAGGCTTCAGGATGTCTTTTTACTCTATATAAAGTTGGAAATTTACATTGGAAACGTTTAGTTTAGCTGTTAATGAAGTTTCGTTTTTTTAGTGCTGAAAATTCATTGTCTGCTGGCGCTGTACACTTTTTCTAAGTGTTGCAATATCTCATGAAGGAAATACTGGACAATCAAATCAATGACTTTCCAGGCTTCAGGATGCCTTTCTACACTATATAAAGGTGGAAATTTACATTGGAAACGTTTGGTTTAGCTGTTATAAAAGTTTGGTTTTTTAGTGCTGTAAATGCATTTTCAGCTCGCACTGTACACATTTGCTATGTGAGGCATTATCTCATAAGGGAAATACTGGACAATCAAATTAATGACTTCCCAGGCTTCAGGATGCCTTTTTACACTCTATAAATGTGGAAATTTACATTGGAAACGTTTGGTTTAGCTGTTAATGAAGTTTCGTTTTTTTAGTGCTGAAAATTCATTGTCTGCTGGCGCTGTACACTTTTTCTAAGTGTTGCAATATCTCATGAAGGAAATACTGGACAATCAAATTAATGACTTTCCAGGCTTCAGGATGCCTTTCTACACTATATAAACGTGGAAATGTACATTGGAAACGTTTGGTTTAGCTGTTATAAAAGTTTGGTTTTTTTAGTGCTGAAAATGCATTTTCAGCTCGCACTGTACACATTTGCTATGTGAGGCATTATCTCATAAGGGAAATACTGGACAATCAAATTAATGACTGCCCAGGCTTCAGGATGTCTTTTTACACTATATAAAGGTGGAAATATACATTGGAAACGTTTAGTTTAGCTGTTAATGAAGTTTCGTTTTTTTAGTGCTGAAAATTCATTGTCTGCTGGCGCTGTACACTTTTTCTAAGTGTTGCAATATCTCATGAAGGAAATACTGGACAATCAAATTAATGACTTTCCAGGCTTCAGGATGCCTTTCTACACTATATAAAGATGGAAATGTACATTGGAAACGTTTGGTTTAGCTGTTATAAAAGTTTGGTTTTTTAGTGCTGTAAATGCATTTTCAGCTCGCGCTGTACACATTTGCTATGAGAGGCATTGTCTCATTAGGGAAATATTGGACAATCAAATTAATGACTGCCCAGGCTTCAGGATGTCTTTTTACACTATATAAAGGTGGAAATTTACATTGGAAACGTTTGGTTTAGCTGTTATAAAAGTTTGGTTTTTTTAGTGCTGAAAATGCATTTTCAGCTCGCACTGTACACATTTGCTATGTGAGGCATTATCTCATAAGGGAAATACTGGACAATCAAATTAATGACTGCCCAGGCTTCAGGATGTCTTTTTACACTATATAAAGGTGGAAATTTACATTGGAAACGTTTGGTTTAGCTGTTATAAAAGTTTGGTTTTTTAGTGCTGAAAATGCATTTTCAGCTCGCGCTGTACACATTTGCTATGAGAGGCATTATCTCATAAGGGAAATATTCGACAATCAAATTAATGACTGCCCAGGCTTCAGGATGTCTTTTTACACTATATAAAGGTGGAAATTTACATTGGAAACGTTTGGTTTAGCTGTTATAAAAGTTTGGTTTTTTTAGTGCTGAAAATGCATTTTCAGCTCGCACTGTACACATTTGCTATGTGAGGCATTATCTCATAAGGGAAATACTGGACAATCAAATTAATGACTGCCCAGGCTTCAGGATGTCTTTTTACACTATATAAAGGTGGAAATTTACATTGGAAACGTTTGGTTTAGCTGTTATAAAAGTTTGGTTTTTTAGTGCTGAAAATGCATTTTCAGCTCGCACTGTACACATTTGCTATGTGAGGCATTATCTCATAAGGGAAATACTGGACAATCAAATTAATGACTTCCCAGGCTTCAGGATGCCTTTTTACACTCTATAAATGTGGAAATTTACATTGGAAACGTTTGGTTTAGCTGTTAATGAAGTTTCGTTTTTTTAGTGCTGAAAATTCATTGTCTGCTGGCGCTGTACACTTTTTCTAAGTGTTGCAATATCTCATGAAGGAAATACTGGACAATCAAATTAATGACTTTCCAGGCTTCAGGATGCCTTTCTACACTATATAAAGGTGGAAATTTACATTGGAAACGTTTGGTTTAGCTGTTATAAAAGTTTGGTTTTTTAGTGCTGTAAATGCATTTTCAGCTCGCGCTGTACACATTTGCTATGAGAGGCATTATCTCATAAGGGAAATATTGGACAATCAAATTAATGACTGCCCAGGCTTCAGGATGTCTTTTTACACTATATAAAGGTGGAAATTTACATTGGAAACGTTTAGTTTAGCTGTTAATGAAGTTTCGTTTTTTTTAGTGCTGAAAATTCATTGTCTGCTGGCGCTGTACACTTTTTCTAAGTGTTGCAATATCTCATGAAGGAAATACTGGACAATCAAATTAATGACTTTCCAGGCTTCAGGATGCCTTTCTACACTATATAAAGGTGGAAATTTACATTGGAAACGTTTGGTTTAGCTGTTATAAAAGTTTGGTTTTTTAGTGCTGTAAATGCATTTTCAGCTCGCGCTGTACACATTTGCTATGAGAGGCATTATCTCATAAGGGAAATATTGGACAATCAAATTAATGACTGCCCAGGCTTCAGGATGTCTTTTTACACTATATAAAGGTGGAAATTTACATTGGAAACGTTTGGTTTAGCTGTTATAAAAGTTTGGTTTTTTAGTGCTGTAAATGCATTTTCAGCTCGCGCTGTACACATTTGCTATGAGAGGCATTATCTCATAAGGGAAATATTGGACAATCAAATTAATGGCTGCCCAGGCTTCAGGATGTCTTTTTACTCTATATAAAGTTGGAAATTTACATTGGAAACGTTTAGTTTAGCTGTTAATGAAGTTTCGTTTTTTTAGTGCTGAAAATTCATTGTCTGCTGGCGCTGTACACTTTTTCTAAGTGTTGCAATATCTCATGAAGGAAATACTGGACAATCAAATTAATGACTTTCCAGGCTTCAGGATGCCTTTCTACACTATATAAAGGTGGAAATGTACATTGGAAACGTTTGGTTTAGCTGTTATAAAAGTTTGTTTTTTTAGTGCTGTAAATGCATTTTCAGCTCGCGCTGTACACATTTGCTATGAGAGGCATTGTCTCATAAGGGAAATATTGGACAATCAAATTAATGACTGCCCAGGCTTCAGGATGTCTTTTTACACTATATAAAGGTGGAAATTTTCATTGGAAACGTTTGGTTTAGCTGTTATAAAAGTTTGGTTTTTTTAGTGCTGAAAATGCATTTTCAGCTCGCACTGTACACATTTGCTATGTGAGGCATTATCTCATAAGGGAAATACTGGACAATCAAATTAATGACTGCCCAGGCTTCAGGATGTCTTTTTACACTATATAAAGGTGGAAATTTACATTGGAAACGTTTGGTTTAGCTGTTATAAAAGTTTGGTTTTTTAGTGCTGAAAATGCATTTTCAGCTCGCACTGTACACATTTGCTATGTGAGGCATTATCTCATAAGGGAAATACTGGACAATCAAATTAATGACTTCCCAGGCTTCAGGATGCCTTTTTACACTCTATAAATGTGGAAATTTACATTGGAAACGTTTGGTTTAGCTGTTAATGAAGTTTCGTTTTTTTAGTGCTGAAAATTCATTGTCTGCTGGCGCTGTACACTTTTTCTAAGTGTTGCAATATCTCATGAAGGAAATACTGGACAATCAAATTAATGACTTTCCAGGCTTCAGGATGCCTTTCTACACTATATAAAGGTGGAAATTTACATTGGAAACGTTTGGTTTAGCTGTTATAAAAGTTTGGTTTTTTAGTGCTGTAAATGCATTTTCAGCTCGCGCTGTACACATTTGCTATGAGAGGCATTGTCTCATTAGGGAAATATTGGACAATCAAATTAATGACTGCCCAGGCTTCAGGATGTCTTTTTACACTATATAAAGGTGGAAATTTACATTGGAAACGTTTGGTTTAGCTGTTATAAAAGTTTGGTTTTTTTAGTGCTGAAAATGCATTTTCAGCTCGCACTGTACACATTTGCTATGTGAGGCATTATCTCATAAGGGAAATACTGGACAATCAAATTAATGACTGCCCAGGCTTCAGGATGTCTTTTTACACTATATAAAGGTGGAAATTTACATTGGAAACGTTTGGTTTAGCTGTTATAAAAGTTTGGTTTTTTAGTGCTGAAAATGCATTTTCAGCTCGCGCTGTACACATTTGCTATGAGAGGCATTATCTCATAAGGGAAATATTCGACAATCAAATTAATGACTGCCCAGGCTTCAGGATGTCTTTTTACACTATATAAAGGTGGAAATTTACATTGGAAACGTTTGGTTTAGCTGTTATAAAAGTTTGGTTTTTTTAGTGCTGAAAATGCATTTTCAGCTCGCACTGTACACATTTGCTATGTGAGGCATTATCTCATAAGGGAAATACTGGACAATCAAATTAATGACTGCCCAGGCTTCAGGATGTCTTTTTACACTATATAAAGGTGGAAATTTACATTGGAAACGTTTGGTTTAGCTGTTATAAAAGTTTGGTTTTTTAGTGCTGAAAATGCATTTTCAGCTCGCACTGTACACATTTGCTATGTGAGGCATTATCTCATAAGGGAAATACTGGACAATCAAATTAATGACTTCCCAGGCTTCAGGATGCCTTTTTACACTCTATAAATGTGGAAATTTACATTGGAAACGTTTGGTTTAGCTGTTAATGAAGTTTCGTTTTTTTAGTGCTGAAAATTCATTGTCTGCTGGCGCTGTACACTTTTTCTAAGTGTTGCAATATCTCATGAAGGAAATACTGGACAATCAAATTAATGACTTTCCAGGCTTCAGGATGCCTTTCTACACTATATAAAGGTGGAAATTTACATTGGAAACGTTTGGTTTAGCTGTTATAAAAGTTTGGTTTTTTAGTGCTGTAAATGCATTTTCAGCTCGCGCTGTACACATTTGCTATGAGAGGCATTATCTCATAAGGGAAATATTGGACAATCAAATTAATGACTGCCCAGGCTTCAGGATGTCTTTTTACACTATATAAAGGTGGAAATTTACATTGGAAACGTTTAGTTTAGCTGTTAATGAAGTTTCGTTTTTTTTAGTGCTGAAAATTCATTGTCTGCTGGCGCTGTACACTTTTTCTAAGTGTTGCAATATCTCATGAAGGAAATACTGGACAATCAAATTAATGACTTTCCAGGCTTCAGGATGCCTTTCTACACTATATAAAGGTGGAAATTTACATTGGAAACGTTTGGTTTAGCTGTTATAAAAGTTTGGTTTTTTAGTGCTGTAAATGCATTTTCAGCTCGCGCTGTACACATTTGCTATGAGAGGCATTATCTCATAAGGGAAATATTGGACAATCAAATTAATGACTGCCCAGGCTTCAGGATGTCTTTTTACACTATATAAAGGTGGAAATTTACATTGGAAACGTTTGGTTTAGCTGTTATAAAAGTTTGGTTTTTTAGTGCTGTAAATGCATTTTCAGCTCGCGCTGTACACATTTGCTATGAGAGGCATTATCTCATAAGGGAAATATTGGACAATCAAATTAATGGCTGCCCAGGCTTCAGGATGTCTTTTTACTCTATATAAAGTTGGAAATTTACATTGGAAACGTTTAGTTTAGCTGTTAATGAAGTTTCGTTTTTTTAGTGCTGAAAATTCATTGTCTGCTGGCGCTGTACACTTTTTCTAAGTGTTGCAATATCTCATGAAGGAAATACTGGACAATCAAATTAATGACTTTCCAGGCTTCAGGATGCCTTTCTACACTATATAAAGGTGGAAATGTACATTGGAAACGTTTGGTTTAGCTGTTATAAAAGTTTGTTTTTTTAGTGCTGTAAATGCATTTTCAGCTCGCGCTGTACACATTTGCTATGAGAGGCATTGTCTCATAAGGGAAATATTGGACAATCAAATTAATGACTGCCCAGGCTTCAGGATGTCTTTTTACACTATATAAAGGTGGAAATTTTCATTGGAAACGTTTGGTTTAGCTGTTATAAAAGTTTGGTTTTTTTAGTGCTGAAAATGCATTTTCAGCTCGCACTGTACACATTTGCTATGTGAGGCATTATCTCATAAGGGAAATACTGGACAATCAAATTAATGACTGCCCAGGCTTCAGGATGTCTTTTTACACTATATAAAGGTGGAAATTTACATTGGAAACGTTTGGTTTAGCTGTTATAAAAGTTTGGTTTTTTAGTGCTGAAAATGCATTTTCAGCTCGCACTGTACACATTTGCTATGTGAGGCATTATCTCATAAGGGAAATACTGGACAATCAAATTAATGACTTCCCAGGCTTCAGGATGCCTTTTTACACTCTATAAATGTGGAAATTTACATTGGAAACGTTTGGTTTAGCTGTTAATGAAGTTTCGTTTTTTTAGTGCTGAAAATTCATTGTCTGCTGGCGCTGTACACTTTTTCTAAGTGTTGCAATATCTCATGAAGGAAATACTGGACAATCAAATTAATGACTTTCCAGGCTTCAGGATGCCTTTCTACACTATATAAAGGTGGAAATTTACATTGGAAACGTTTGGTTTAGCTGTTATAAAAGTTTGGTTTTTTAGTGCTGTAAATGCATTTTCAGCTCGCGCTGTACACATTTGCTATGAGAGGCATTATCTCATAAGGGAAATATTGGACAATCAAATTAATGACTGCCCAGGCTTCAGGATGTCTTTTTACACTATATAAAGGTGGAAATATACATTGGAAACGTTTAGTTTAGCTGTTAATGAAGTTTCGTTTTTTTAGTGCTGAAAATTCATTGTCTGCTGGCGCTGTACACTTTTTCTAAGTGTTGCAATATCTCATGAAGGAAATACTGGACAATCAAATTAATGACTTTCCAGGCTTCAGGATGCCTTTCTACACTATATAAAGGTGGAAATTTACATTGGAAACGTTTGGTTTAGCTGTTATAAAAGTTTGGTTTTTTAGTGCTGTAAATGCATTTTCAGCTCGCGCTGTACACATTTGCTATGAGAGGCATTATCTCATAAGGGAAATATTGGACAATCAAATTAATGACTGCCCAGGCTTCAGGATGTCTTTTTACACTATATAAACGTGGAAATTTACATTGGAAACGTTTGGTTTAGCTGTTATAAAAGTTTAGTTTTTTAGTGCTGTAAATGCATTTTCAGCTCGCGCTGTACACATTTGCTATGTGAGGCATTATCTCATAAGGGAAATACTGGACAATCAAATTAATGACTGCCCAGGCTTCAGGATGTCTTTTTACACTATATAAAGGTGGAAATTTACATTGGAAACGTTTGGTTTAGCTGTTATAAAAGTTTGGTTTTTTAGTGCTGAAAATGCATTTTCAGCTCGCACTGTACACATTTGCTATGTGAGGCATTATCTCATAAGGGAAATACTGGACAATCAAATTAATGACTTCCCAGGCTTCAGGATGCCTTTTTACACTCTATAAATGTGGAAATTTACATTGGAAACGTTTGGTTTAGCTGTTAATGAAGTTTCGTTTTTTTAGTGCTGAAAATTCATTGTCTGCTGGCGCTGTACACTTTTTCTAAGTGTTCCAATATCTCATGAAGGAAATACTGGACAATCAAATTAATGACTTTCCAGGCTTCAGGATGCCTTTCTACACTATATAAAGGTGGAAATTTACATTGGAAACGTTTGGTTTAGCTGTTATAAAAGTTTGGTTTTTTAGTGCTGTAAATGCATTTTCAGCTCGCGCTGTACACATTTGCTATGAGAGGCATTATCTCATAAGGGAAATATTGGACAATCAAATTAATGACTGCCCAGGCTTCAGGATGTCTTTTTACACTATATAAAGGTGGAAATTTACATTGGAAACGTTTAGTTTAGCTGTTAATGAAGTTTCGTTTTTTTTAGTGCTGAAAATTCATTGTCTGCTGGCGCTGTACACTTTTTCTAAGTGTTGCAATATCTCATGAAGGAAATACTGGACAATCAAATTAATGACTTTCCAGGCTTCAGGATGCCTTTCTACACTATATAAAGGTGGAAATTTACATTGGAAACGTTTGGTTTAGCTGTTATAAAAGTTTGGTTTTTTAGTGCTGTAAATGCATTTTCAGCTCGCGCTGTACACATTTGCTATGAGAGGCATTATCTCATAAGGGAAATATTGGACAATCAAATTAATGACTGCCCAGGCTTCAGGATGTCTTTTTACACTATATAAAGGTGGAAATTTACATTGGAAACGTTTGGTTTAGCTGTTATAAAAGTTTGGTTTTTTAGTGCTGTAAATGCATTTTCAGCTCGCGCTGTACACATTTGCTATGAGAGGCATTATCTCATAAGGGAAATATTGGACAATCAAATTAATGGCTGCCCAGGCTTCAGGATGTCTTTTTACTCTATATAAAGTTGGAAATTTACATTGGAAACGTTTAGTTTAGCTGTTAATGAAGTTTCGTTTTTTTAGTGCTGAAAATTCATTGTCTGCTGGCGCTGTACACTTTTTCTAAGTGTTGCAATATCTCATGAAGGAAATACTGGACAATCAAATCAATGACTTTCCAGGCTTCAGGATGCCTTTCTACAATATATAAAGGTGGAAATTTACATTGGAAACGTTTGGTTTAGCTGTTATAAAAGTTTGTTTTTTTTAGTGCTGAAAATGCATTTTCAGCTCGCACTGTACACATTTGCTATGTGAGGCATTATCTCATTAGGGAAATACTGGACAATCAAATTAATGACTGCCCAGGCTTCAGGATGTCTTTTTACACTATCTAAAGGTGGAAATTTTCATTGGAAACGTTTGGTTTAGCTGTTATAAAAGTTTGGTTTTTTAGTGCTGAAAATGCATTTTCAGCTCGCACTGTACACATTTGCTATGTGAGGCATTATCTGATAAGGGAAATACTGGACAATCAAATTAATGACTTCCCAGGCTTCAGGATGCCTTTTTACACTCTATAAATGTGGAAATTTACATTGGAAACGTTTGGTTTAGCTGTTAATGAAGTTTCGTTTTTTTAGTGCTGAAAATTCATTGTCTGCTGGCGCTGTACACTTTTTCTAAGTGTTGCAATATCTCATGAAGGAAATACTGGACAATCAAATTAATGACTTTCCAGGCTTCAGGATGCCTTTCTACACTATATAAAGGTGGAAATTTACATTTGAAACGTTTGGTTTAGCTGTTATAAAAGTTTGGTTTTTTAGTGCTGTAAATGCATTTTCAGCTCGCGCTGTACACATTTGCTATGAGAGGCATTATCTCATAAGGGAAATATTGGACAATCAAATTAATGACTGCCCAGGCTTCAGGATGTCTTTTTACACTATATAAAGGTGGAAATATACATTGGAAACGTTTAGTTTAGCTGTTAATGAAGTTTCGTTTTTTTAGTGCTGAAAATTCATTGTCTGCTGGCGCTGTACACTTTTTCTAAGTGTTGCAATATCTCATGAAGGAAATACTGGACAATCAAATTAATGACTTTCCAGGCTTCAGGATGCCTTTCTACACTATATAAAGGTGGAAATTTACATTGGAAACGTTTGGTTTAGCTGTTATAAAAGTTTGTTTTTTTAGTGCTGTAAATGCATTTTCAGCTCGCGCTGTACACATTTGCTATGAGAGGCATTATCTCATAAGGGAAATATTGGACAATCAAATTAATGACTGCCCAGGCTTCAGGATGTCTTTTTACACTATATAAAGGTGGAAATTTACATTGGAAACGTTTGGTTTAGCTGTTATAAAAGTTTGGTTTTTTAGTGCTGTAAATGCATTTTCAGCTCGCGCTGTACACATTTGCTATGTGAGGCATTATCTCATAAGGGAAATACTGGACAATCAAATTAATGACTGCCCAGGCTTCAGGATGTCTTTTTACACGATATAAAGGTGGAAATTTACATTGGAAACGTTTGGTTTAGCTGTTATAAAAGTTTGGTTTTTTAGTGCTGAAAATGCATTTTCAGCTCGCACTGTACACATTTGCTATGTGAGGCATTATCTCATAAGGGAAATACTGGACAATCAAATTAATGACTTCCCAGGCTTCAGGATGCCTTTTTACACTCTATAAATGTGGAAATTTACATTGGAAACGTTTGGTTTAGCTGTTAATGAAGTTTCGTTTTTTTAGTGCTGAAAATTCATTGTCTGCTGGCGCTGTACACTTTTTCTAAGTGTTGCAATATCTCATGAAGGAAATACTGGTCAATCAAATTAATGACTTTCCAGGCTTCAGGATGCCTTTCTACACTATATAAAGGTGGAAATTTACATTGGAAACGTTTGGTTTAGCTGTTATAAAAGTTTGTTTTTTTAGTGCTGTAAATGCATTTTCAGCTCGCGCTGTACACATTTGCTATGAGAGGCATTATCTCATAAGGGAAATATTGGACAATCAAATTAATGGCTGCCCAGGCTTCAGGATGTCTTTTTACTCTATATAAAGTTGGAAATTTACATTGGAAACGTTTAGTTTAGCTGTTAATGAAGTTTCGTTTTTTTAGTGCTGAAAATTCATTGTCTGCTGGCGCTGTACACTTTTTCTAAGTGTTGCAATATCTCATGAAGGAAATACTGGACAATCAAATTAATGACTGCCCAGGCTTCAGGATGTCTTTTTACACTATATAAAGGTGGAAATTTACATTGGAAACGTTTGGTTTAGCTGTTATAAAAGTTTGGTTTTTTAGTGCTGTAAATGCATTTTCAGCTCGCGCTGTACACATTTGCTATGAGAGGCATTATCTCATAAGGGAAATATTGGACAATCAAATTAATGGCTGCCCAGGCTTCAGGATGTCTTTTTACTCTATATAAAGTTGGAAATTTACATTGGAAACGTTTAGTTTAGCTGTTAATGAAGTTTCGTTTTTTTAGTGCTGAAAATTCATTGTCTGCTGGCGCTGTACACTTTTTCTAAGTGTTGCAATATCTCATGAAGGAAATACTGGACAATCAAATCAATGACTTTCCAGGCTTCAGGATGCCTTTCTACACTATATAAAGGTGGAAATTTACATTGGAAACGTTTGGTTTAGCTGTTATAAAAGTTTGTTTTTTTTAGTGCTGAAAATGCATTTTCAGCTCGCACTGTACACATTTGCTATGTGAGGCATTATCTCATTAGGGAAATACTGGACAATCAAATTAATGACTGCCCAGGCTTCAGGATGTCTTTTTACACTATCTAAAGGTGGAAATTTTCATTGGAAACGTTTGGTTTAGCTGTTATAAAAGTTTGGTTTTTTAGTGCTGAAAATGCATTTTCAGCTCGCACTGTACACATTTGCTATGTGAGGCATTATCTGATAAGGGAAATACTGGACAATCAAATTAATGACTTCCCAGGCTTCAGGATGTCTTTTTACTCTATATAAAGTTGGAAATTTACATTGGAAACGTTTAGTTTAGCTGTTAATGAAGTTTCGTTTTTTTAGTGCTGAAAATTCATTGTCTGCTGGCGCTGTACACTTTTTCTAAGTGTTGCAATATCTCATGAAGGAAATACTGGACAATCAAATTAATGACTTTCCAGGCTTCAGGATGCCTTTCTACACTATATAAAGGTGGAAATTTACATTTGAAACGTTTGGTTTAGCTGTTATAAAAGTTTGGTTTTTTAGTGCTGTAAATGCATTTTCAGCTCGCGCTGTACACATTTGCTATGAGAGGCATTATCTCATAAGGGAAATATTGGACAATCAAATTAATGACTGCCCAGGCTTCAGGATGTCTTTTTACACTATATAAAGGTGGAAATATACATTGGAAACGTTTAGTTTAGCTGTTAATGAAGTTTCGTTTTTTTAGTGCTGAAAATTCATTGTCTGCTGGCGCTGTACACTTTTTCTAAGTGTTGCAATATCTCATGAAGGAAATACTGGACAATCAAATTAATGACTTTCCAGGCTTCAGGATGCCTTTCTACACTATATAAAGGTGGAAATTTACATTGGAAACGTTTGGTTTAGCTGTTATAAAAGTTTGTTTTTTTAGTGCTGTAAATGCATTTTCAGCTCGCGCTGTACACATTTGCTATGAGAGGCATTATCTCATAAGGGAAATATTGGACAATCAAATTAATGACTGCCCAGGCTTCAGGATGTCTTTTTACACTATATAAAGGTGGAAATTTACATTGGAAACGTTTGGTTTAGCTGTTATAAAAGTTTGGTTTTTTAGTGCTGTAAATGCATTTTCAGCTCGCGCTGTACACATTTGCTATGTGAGGCATTATCTCATAAGGGAAATACTGGACAATCAAATTAATGACTGCCCAGGCTTCAGGATGTCTTTTTACACGATATAAAGGTGGAAATTTACATTGGAAACGTTTGGTTTAGCTGTTATAAAAGTTTGGTTTTTTAGTGCTGAAAATGCATTTTCAGCTCGCACTGTACACATTTGCTATGTGAGGCATTATCTCATAAGGGAAATACTGGACAATCAAATTAATGACTTCCCAGGCTTCAGGATGCCTTTTTACACTCTATAAATGTGGAAATTTACATTGGAAACGTTTGGTTTAGCTGTTAATGAAGTTTCGTTTTTTTAGTGCTGAAAATTCATTGTCTGCTGGCGCTGTACACTTTTTCTAAGTGTTGCAATATCTCATGAAGGAAATACTGGTCAATCAAATTAATGACTTTCCAGGCTTCAGGATGCCTTTCTACACTATATAAAGGTGGAAATTTACATTGGAAACGTTTGGTTTAGCTGTTATAAAAGTTTGGTTTTTTAGTGCTGTAAATGCATTTTCAGCTCGCGCTGTACACATTTGCTATGAGAGGCATTATCTCATAAGGGAAATATTGGACAATCAAATTAATGACTGCCCAGGCTTCAGGATGTCTTTTTACACTATATAAAGGTGGAAATTTACATTGGAAACGTTTAGTTTAGCTGTTAATGAAGTTTCGTTTTTTTTAGTGCTGAAAATTCATTGTCTGCTGGCGCTGTACACTTTTTCTAAGTGTTGCAATATCTCATGAAGGAAATACTGGACAATCAAATCAATGACTTTCCAGGCTTCAGGATGCCTTTCTACACTATATAAAGGTGGAAATTTACATTGGAAACGTTTGGTTTAGCTGTTATAAAAGTTTGGTTTTTTAGTGCTGTAAATGCATTTTCAGCTCGCACTGTACACATTTGCTATGTGAGGCATTATCTCATAAGGGAAATACTGGACAATCAAATTAATGACTTCCCAGGCTTCAGGATGCCTTTTTACACTCTATAAATGTGGAAATTTACATTGGAAACGTTTGGTTTAGCTGTTAATGAAGTTTCGTTTTTTTAGTGCTGAAAATTCATTGTCTGCTGACGCTGTACACTTTTTCTAAGTGTTGCAATATCTCATGAAGGAAATACTGGACAATCAAATTAATGACTTTCCAGGCTTCAGGATGCCTTTCTACACTATATAAAGGTGGAAATGTACATTGGAAACGTTTGGTTTAGCTGTTATAAAAGTTTGTTTTTTTAGTGCTGTAAATGCATTTTCAGCTCGCGCTGTACACATTTGCTATGAGAGGCATTGTCTCATTAGGGAAATATTGGACAATCAAATTAATGACTGCCCAGGCTTCAGGATGTCTTTTTACACTATATAAAGGTGGAAATTTACATTGGAAACGTTTGGTTTAGCTGTTATAAAAGTTTGGTTTTTTTAGTGCTGAAAATGCATTTTCAGCTCGCACTGTACACATTTGCTATGTGAGGCATTATCTCATAAGGGAAATACTGGACAATCAAATTAATGACTGCCCAGGCTTCAGGATGCCTTTTTACACTATATAAAGGTGGAAATTTACATTGGAAACGTTTAGTTTAGCTGTTAATGAAGTTTCGTTTTTTTTAGTGCTGAAAATTCATTGTCTGCTGGCGCTGTACACTTTTTCTAAGTGTTGCAATATCTCATGAAGGAAATACTGGACAATCAAATCAATGACTTTCCAGGCTTCAGGATGCCTTTCTACACTATATAAAGGTGGAAATTTACATTGGAAACGTTTGGTTTAGCTGTTATAAAAGTTTGGTTTTTTAGTGCTGTAAATGCATTTTCAGCTCGCACTGTACACATTTGCTATGTGAGGCATTATCTCATAAGGGAAATACTGGACAATCAAATTAATGACTTCCCAGGCTTCAGGATGCCTTTTTACACTCTATAAATGTGGAAATTTACATTGGAAACGTTTGGTTTAGCTGTTAATGAAGTTTCGTTTTTTTAGTGCTGAAAATTCATTGTCTGCTGGCGCTGTACACTTTTTCTAAGTGTTGCAATATCTCATGAAGGAAATACTGGACAATCAAATTAATGACTTTCCAGGCTTCAGGATGCCTTTCTACACTATATAAAGGTGGAAATGTACATTGGAAACGTTTGGTTTAGCTGTTATAAAAGTTTGGTTTTTTAGTGCTGTAAATGCATTTTCAGCTCGCGCTGTACACATTTGCTATGAGAGGCATTATCTCATAAGGGAAATATTGGACAATCAAATTAATGACTGCCCAGGCTTCAGGATGTCTTTTTACACTATATAAGGGTGGAAATTTACATTGGAAACGTTTAGTTTAGCTGTTAATGAAGTTTCGTTTTTTTAGTGCTGAAAATTCATTGTCTGCTGGCGCTGTACACTTTTTCTAAGTGTTGCAATATCTCATGAAGGAAATACTGGACAATCAAATTAATGACTTTCCAGGCTTCAGGATGCCTTTCTACACTATATAAAGGTGGAAATGTACATTGGAAACGTTTGGTTTAGCTGTTATAAAAGTTTGGTTTTTTAGTGCTGTAAATGCATTTTCAGCTCGCGCTGTACACATTTGCTATGAGAGGCATTATCTCAAAAGGGAAATATTGGACAATCAAATTAATGACTGCCCAGGCTTCAGGATGCCTTTTTACACTCTATAAATGTGGAAATTTACATTGGAAACGTTTGGTTTAGCTGTTAATGAAGTTTCGTTTTTTTAGTGCTGAAAATTCATTGTCTGCTGGCGCTGTACACTTTTTCTAAGTGTTGCAATATCTCATGAAGGAAATACTGGACAATCAAATTAATGACTTTCCAGGCTTCAGGATGCCTTTCTACACTATATAAAGGTGGAAATGTACATTGGAAACGTTTGGTTTAGCTGTTATAAAAGTTTGGTTTTTTAGTGCTGTAAATGCATTTTCAGCTCGCGCTGTACACATTTGCTATGAGAGGCATTATCTCATAAGGGAAATATTGGACAATCAAATTAATGACTGCCCAGGCTTCAGGATGTCTTTTTACACTATATAAAGGTGGAAATTTACATTGGAAACGTTTGGTTTAGCTGTTATAAAAGTTTGGTTTTTTAGTGCTGTAAATGCATTTTCAGCTCGCGCTGTACACATTTGCTATGAGAGGCATTATCTCATAAGGGAAATATTGGACAATCAAATTAATGGCTGCCCAGGCTTCAGGATGTCTTTTTACTCTATATAAAGTTGGAAATTTACATTGGAAACGTTTAGTTTAGCTGTTAATGAAGTTTCGTTTTTTTAGTGCTGAAAATTCATTGTCTGCTGGCGCTGTACACTTTTTCTAAGTGTTGCAATATCTCATGAAGGAAATACTGGACAATCAAATCAATGACTTTCCAGGCTTCAGGATGCCTTTCTACACTATATAAAGGTGGAAATTTACATTGGAAACGTTTGGTTTAGCTGTTATAAAAGTTTGGTTTTTTAGTGCTGTAAATGCATTTTCAGCTCGCACTGTACACATTTGCTATGTGAGGCATTATCTCATAAGGGAAATACTGGACAATCAAATTAATGACTTCCCAGGCTTCAGGATGCCTTTTTACACTCTATAAATGTGGAAATTTACATTGGAAACGTTTGGTTTAGCTGTTAATGAAGTTTCGTTTTTTTAGTGCTGAAAATTCATTGTCTGCTGGCGCTGTACACTTTTTCTAAGTGTTGCAATATCTCATGAAGGAAATACTGGACAATCAAATTAATGACTTTCCAGGCTTCAGGATGCCTTTCTACACTATATAAACGTGGAAATGTACATTGGAAACGTTTGGTTTAGCTGTTATAAAAGTTTGGTTTTTTTAGTGCTGAAAATGCATTTTCAGCTCGCACTGTACACATTTGCTATGTGAGGCATTATCTCATAAGGGAAATACTGGACAATCAAATTAATGACTGCCCAGGCTTCAGGATGTCTTTTTACACTATATAAAGGTGGAAATATACATTGGAAACGTTTAGTTTAGCTGTTAATGAAGTTTCGTTTTTTTAGTGCTGAAAATTCATTGTCTGCTGGCGCTGTACACTTTTTCTAAGTGTTGCAATATCTCATGAAGGAAATACTGGACAATCAAATTAATGACTTTCCAGGCTTCAGGATGCCTTTCTACACTATATAAAGATGGAAATGTACATTGGAAACGTTTGGTTTAGCTGTTATAAAAGTTTGGTTTTTTAGTGCTGTAAATGCATTTTCAGCTCGCGCTGTACACATTTGCTATGAGAGGCATTGTCTCATTAGGGAAATATTGGACAATCAAATTAATGACTGCCCAGGCTTCAGGATGTCTTTTTACACTATATAAAGGTGGAAATTTACATTGGAAACGTTTGGTTTAGCTGTTATAAAAGTTTGGTTTTTTTAGTGCTGAAAATGCATTTTCAGCTCGCACTGTACACATTTGCTATGTGAGGCATTATCTCATAAGGGAAATACTGGACAATCAAATTAATGACTGCCCAGGCTTCAGGATGTCTTTTTACACTATATAAAGGTGGAAATTTACATTGGAAACGTTTGGTTTAGCTGTTATAAAAGTTTGGTTTTTTAGTGCTGAAAATGCATTTTCAGCTCGCGCTGTACACATTTGCTATGAGAGGCATTATCTCATAAGGGAAATATTCGACAATCAAATTAATGACTGCCCAGGCTTCAGGATGTCTTTTTACACTATATAAAGGTGGAAATTTACATTGGAAACGTTTGGTTTAGCTGTTATAAAAGTTTGGTTTTTTTAGTGCTGAAAATGCATTTTCAGCTCGCACTGTACACATTTGCTATGTGAGGCATTATCTCATAAGGGAAATACTGGACAATCAAATTAATGACTGCCCAGGCTTCAGGATGTCTTTTTACACTATCTAAAGGTGGAAATTTACATTGGAAACGTTTGGTTTAGCTGTTATAAAAGTTTGGTTTTTTAGTGCTGAAAATGCATTTTCAGCTCGCACTGTACACATTTGCTATGTGAGGCATTATCTCATAAGGGAAATACTGGACAATCAAATTAATGACTTCCCAGGCTTCAGGATGCCTTTTTACACTCTATAAATGTGGAAATTTACATTGGAAACGTTTGGTTTAGCTGTTAATGGAGTTTCGTTTTTTTAGTGCTGAAAATTCATTGTCTGCTGGCGCTGTACACTTTTTCTAAGTGTTGCAATATCTCATGAAGGAAATACTGGACAATCAAATTAATGACTTTCCAGGCTTCAGGATGCCTTTCTACACTATATAAAGGTGGAAATTTACATTTGAAACGTTTGGTTTAGCTGTTATAAAAGTTTGGTTTTTTAGTGCTGTAAATGCATTTTCAGCTCGCGCTGTACACATTTGCTATGAGAGGCATTATCTCATAAGGGAAATATTGGACAATCAAATTAATGACTGCCCAGGCTTCAGGATGTCTTTTTACACTATATAAAGGTGGAAATTTACATTGGAAACGTTTGGTTTAGCTGTTATAAAAGTTTGTTTTTTTAGTGCTGTAAATGCATTTTCAGCTCGCGCTGTACACATTTGCTATGTGAGGCATTATCTCATAAGGGAAATACTGGACAATCAAATTAATGACTGCCCAGGCTTCAGGATGTCTTTTTACACTATATAAAGGTGGAAATTTACATTGGAAACGTTTGGTTTAGCTGTTATAAAAGTTTGGTTTTTTAGTGCTGAAAATGCATTTTCAGCTCGCACTGTACACATTTGCTATGTGAGGCATTATCTCATAAGGGAAATACTGGACAATCAAATTAATGACTGCCCAGGCTTCAGGATGTCTTTTTACACTATATAAAGGTGGAAATTTACATTGGAAACCTTTAGTTTAGCTGTTAATGAAGTTTCGTTTTTTTTAGTGCTGAAAATTCATTGTCTGCTGGCGCTGTACACTTTTTCTAAGTGTTGCAATATCTCATGAAGGAAATACTGGACAATCAAATTAATGACTTTCCAGGCTTCAGGATGCCTTTCTACACTATATAAAGGTGGAAATTTACATTGGAAACGTTTGGTTTAGCTGTTATAAAAGTTTGTTTTTTTAGTGCTGTAAATGCATTTTCAGCTCGCGCTGTACACATTTGCTATGAGAGGCATTATCTCATAAGGGAAATATTGGACAATCAAATTAATGACTGCCCAGGCTTCAGGATGTCTTTTTACACTATATAAAGGTGGAAATTTACATTGGAAACGTTTGGTTTAGCTGTTATAAAAGTTTGGTTTTTTAGTGCTGTAAATGCATTTTCAGCTCGCGCTGTACACATTTGCTATGAGAGGCATTATCTCATAAGGGAAATATTGGACAATCAAATTAATGGCTGCCCAGGCTTCAGGATGTCTTTTTACTCTATATAAAGTTGGAAATTTACATTGGAAACGTTTAGTTTAGCTGTTAATGAAGTTTCGTTTTTTTAGTGCTGAAAATTCATTGTCTGCTGGCGCTGTACACTTTTTCTAAGTGTTGCAATATCTCATGAAGGAAATACTGGACAATCAAATCAATGACTTTCCAGGCTTCAGGATGCCTTTCTACACTATATAAAGGTGGAAATTTACATTGGAAACGTTTGGTTTAGCTGTTATAAAAGTTTGGTTTTTTAGTGCTGTAAATGCATTTTCAGCTCGCACTGTACACATTTGCTATGTGAGGCATTATCTCATAAGGGAAATACTGGACAATCAAATTAATGACTTCCCAGGCTTCAGGATGCCTTTTTACACTCTATAAATGTGGAAATTTACATTGGAAACGTTTGGTTTAGCTGTTAATGAAGTTTCGTTTTTTTAGTGCTGAAAATTCATTGTCTGCTGGCGCTGTACACTTTTTCTAAGTGTTGCAATATCTCATGAAGGAAATACTGGACAATCAAATTAATGACTTTCCAGGCTTCAGGATGCCTTTCTATACTATATAAAGGTGGAAATGTACATTGGAAACGTTTGGTTTAGCTGTTATAAAAGTTAGTTTTTTTAGTGCTGTAAATGCATTTTCAGCTCGCGCTGTACACATTTGCTATGAGAGGCATTGTCTCATAAGGGAAATATTGGACAATCAAATTAATGACTGCCCAGGCTTCAGGATGTCTTTTTACACTATATAAAGGTGGAAATTTACATTGGAAACGTTTGGTTTAGCTGTTATAAAAGTTTGGTTTTTTTAGTGCTGAAAATGCATTTTCAGCTCGCACTGTACACATTTGCTATGTGAGGCATTATCTCATAAGGGAAATACTGGACAATCAAATTAATGACTGCCCAGGCTTCAGGATGTCTTTTTACACTATCTAAAGGTGGAAATTTACATTGGAAACGTTTGGTTTAGCTGTTATAAAAGTTTGTTTTTTTAGTGCTGAAAATGCATTTTCAGCTCGCACTGTACACATTTGCTATGTGAGGCATTATCTCATAAGGGAAATACTGGACAATCAAATTAATGACTTCCCAGGCTTCAGGATGCCTTTTTACACTCTATAAATGTGGAAATTTACATTGGAAACGTTTGGTTTAGCTGTTAATGAAGTTTCGTTTTTTTAGTGCTGAAAATTCATTGTCTGCTGGCGCTGTACACTTTTTCTAAGTGTTGCAATATCTCATGAAGGAAATACTGGACAATCAAATTAATGACTTTCCAGGCTTCAGGATGCCTTTCTACACTATATAAAGGTGGACATTTACATTGGAAACGTTTGGTTTAGCTGTTATAAAAGTTTGGTTTTTTAGTGCTGTAAATGCATTTTCAGCTCGCGCTGTACACATTTGCTATGAGAGGCATTGTCTCATAAGGGAAATATTGGACAATCAAATTAATGACTGCCCAGGCTTCAGGATGTCTTTTTACACTATATAAAGGTGGAAATTTACATTGGAAACGTTTGGTTTAGCTTTATAAAAGTTTAGTTTTTTAGTGCTGTAAATGCATTTTCAGCTCGCGCTGTACACATTTGCTATGTGAGGCATTATCTCATAAGGGAAATACTGGACTATCAAATTAATGACTGCCCAGGCTTCAGGATGTCTTTTTACACTATATAAAGGTGGAAATTTACATTGGAAACGTTTGGTTTAGCTGTTATAAAAGTTTGGTTTTTTAGTGCTGAAAATGCATTTTCAGCTCGCACTGTACACATTTGCTATGTGAGGCATTATCTCATAAGGGAAATACTGGACAATCAAATTAATGACTTCCCAGGCTTCAGGATGCCTTTTTACACTCTATAAATGTGGAAATTTACATTGGAAACGTTTGGTTTAGCTGTTAATGAAGTTTCGTTTTTTTAGTGCTGAAAATTCATTGTCTGCTGGCGCTGTACACTTTTTCTAAGTGTTCCAATATCGCATGAAGGAAATACTGGACAATCAAATTAATGACTTTCCAGGCTTCAGGATGCCTTTCTACACTATATAAAGGTGGAAATTTACATTGGAAACGTTTGGTTTAGCTGTTATAAAAGTTTTGTTTTTTAGTGCTGTAAATGCATTTTCAGCTCGCGCTGTACACATTTGCTATGAGAGGCATTATCTCATAAGGGAAATATTGGACAATCAAATTAATGACTTTCCAGGCTTCAGGATGCCTTTCTACACTATATAAAGGTGGAAATTTACATTGGAAACGTTCGGTTTAGCTGTTATAAAAGTTTGGTTTTTTTAGTGCTGAAAATGCATTTTCAGCTCGCACTGTACACATTTGCTATGTGAGGCATTATCTCATAAGGGAAATACTGGACAATCAAATTAATGACTGCCCAGGCTTCAGGATGTCTTTTTACACTATCTAAAGGTGGAAATTTACATTGGAAACGTTTGGTTTAGCTGTTATAAAAGTTTGGTTTTTTAGTGCTGAAAATGCATTTTCAGCTCGCACTGTACACATTTGCTATGTGAGGCATTATCTCATAAGGGAAATACTGGACAATCAAATTAATGACTTCCCAGGCTTCAGGATGCCTTTTTACACTCTATAAATGTGGAAATTTACATTGGAAACGTTTGGTTTAGCTGTTAATGGAGTTTCGTTTTTTTAGTGCTGAAAATTCATTGTCTGCTGGCGCTGTACACTTTTTCTAAGTGTTGCAATATCTCATGAAGGAAATACTGGACAATCAAATTAATGACTTTCCAGGCTTCAGGATGCCTTTCTACACTATATAAAGGTGGAAATTTACATTTGAAACGTTTGGTTTAGCTGTTATAAAAGTTTGGTTTTTTAGTGCTGTAAATGCATTTTCAGCTCGCGCTGTACACATTTGCTATGAGAGGCATTATCTCATAAGGGAAATATTGGACAATCAAATTAATGACTGCCCAGGCTTCAGGATGTCTTTTTACACTATATAAAGGTGGAAATTTACATTGGAAACGTTTGGTTTAGCTGTTATAAAAGTTTGGTTTTTTAGTGCTGAAAATGCATTTTCAGCTCGCACTGTACACATTTGCTATGTGAGGCATTATCTCATAAGGGAAATACTGGACAATCAAATTAATGACTGCCCAGGCTTCAGGATGTCTTTTTACACTATATAAAGGTGGAAATTTACATTGGAAACCTTTAGTTTAGCTGTTAATGAAGTTTCGTTTTTTTTAGTGCTGAAAATTCATTGTCTGCTGGCGCTGTACACTTTTTCTAAGTGTTGCAATATCTCATGAAAGAAATACTGGACAATCAAATTAATGACTTTCCAGGCTTCAGGATGCCTTTCTACACTATATAAAGGTGGAAATTTACATTGGAAACGTTTGGTTTAGCTGTTATAAAAGTTTGTTTTTTTAGTGCTGTAAATGCATTTTCAGCTCGCGCTGTACACATTTGCTATGAGAGGCATTATCTCATAAGGGAAATATTGGACAATCAAATTAATGACTTCCCAGGCTTCAGGATGTCTTTTTACACTATATAAAGGTGGAAATTTACATTGGAAACGTTTGGTTTAGCTGTTATAAAAGTTTGGTTTTTTAGTGCTGTAAATGCATTTTCAGCTCGCGCTGTACACATTTGCTATGAGAGGCATTATCTCATAAGGGAAATATTGGACAATCAAATTAATGGCTGCCCAGGCTTCAGGATGTCTTTTTACTCTATATAAAGTTGGAAATTTACATTGGAAACGTTTAGTTTAGCTGTTAATGAAGTTTCGTTTTTTTAGTGCTGAAAATTCATTGTCTGCTGGCGCTGTACACTTTTTCTAAGTGTTGCAATATCTCATGAAGGAAATACTGGACAATCAAATCAATGACTTTCCAGGCTTCAGGATGCCTTTCTACACTATATAAAGGTGGAAATTTACATTGGAAACGTTTGGTTTAGCTGTTATAAAAGTTTGGTTTTTTAGTGCTGTAAATGCATTTTCAGCTCGCACTGTACACATTTGCTATGTGAGGCATTATCTCATAAGGGAAATACTGGACAATCAAATTAATGACTTCCCAGGCTTCAGGATGCCTTTTTACACTCTATAAATGTGGAAATTTACATTGGAAACGTTTGGTTTAGCTGTTAATGAAGTTTCGTTTTTTTAGTGCTGAAAATTCATTGTCTGCTGGCGCTGTACACTTTTTCTAAGTGTTGCAATATCTCATGAAGGAAATACTGGACAATCAAATTAATGACTTTCCAGGCTTCAGGATGCCTTTCTATACTATATAAAGGTGGAAATGTACATTGGAAACGTTTGGTTTAGCTGTTATAAAAGTTAGTTTTTTTAGTGCTGTAAATGCATTTTCAGCTCGCGCTGTACACATTTGCTATGAGAGGCATTGTCTCATAAGGGAAATATTGGACAATCAAATTAATGACTGCCCAGGCTTCAGGATGTCTTTTTACACTATATAAAGGTGGAAATTTACATTGGAAACGTTTGGTTTAGCTGTTATAAAAGTTTGGTTTTTTTAGTGCTGAAAATGCATTTTCAGCTCGCACTGTACACATTTGCTATGTGAGGCATTATCTCATAAGGGAAATACTGGACAATCAAATTAATGACTTTCCAGGCTTCAGGATGCCTTTCTACACTATATAAAGGTGGAAATTTACATTGGAAACGTTTGGTTTAGCTGTTATAAAAGTTTGTTTTTTTAGTGCTGTAAATGCATTTTCAGCTCGCGCTGTACACATTTGCTATGAGAGGCATTATCTCATAAGGGAAATATTGGACAATCAAATTAATGACTGCCCAGGCTTCAGGATGTCTTTTTACACTATATAAAGGTGGAAATTTACATTGGAAACGTTTGGTTTAGCTGTTATAAAAGTTTGGTTTTTTAGTGCTGTAAATGCATTTTCAGCTCGCGCTGTACACATTTGCTATGAGAGGCATTATCTCATAAGGGAAATATTGGACAATCAAATTAATGACTGCCCAGGCTTCAGGATGTCTTTTTACACTATATAAAGGTGGAAATTTACATTGGAAACGTTTGGTTTAGCTGTTATAAAAGTTTGGTTTTTTAGTGCTGTAAATGCATTTTCAGCTCGCGCTGTACATATTTGCTATGTGAGGCATTATCTCATAAGGGAAATACTGGACAATCAAATTAATGACTGCCCAGGCTTCAGGATGTCTTTTTACACGATATAAAGGTGGAAATTTACATTGGAAACGTTTGGTTTAGCTGTTATAAAAGTTTGGTTTTTTAGTGCTGAAAATGCATTTTCAGCTCGCACTGTACACATTTGCTATGTGAGGCATTATCTCATAAGGGAAATACTGGACAATCAAATTAATGACTTCCCAGGCTTCAGGATGCCTTTTTACACTCTATAAATGTGGAAATTTACATTGGAAACGTTTGGTTTAGCTGTTAATGAAGTTTCGTTTTTTTAGTGCTGAAAATTCATTGTCTGCTGGCGCTGTACACTTTTTCTAAGTGTTGCAATATCTCATGAAGGAAATACTGGTCAATCAAATTAATGACTTTCCAGGCTTCAGGATGCCTTTCTACACTATATAAAGGTGGAAATTTACATTGGAAACGTTTGGTTTAGCTGTTATAAAAGTTTGGTTTTTTAGTGCTGTAAATGCATTTTCAGCTCGCGCTGTACACATTTGCTATGAGAGGCATTATCTCATAAGGGAAATATTGGACAATCAAATTAATGACTGCCCAGGCTTCAGGATGTCTTTTTACACTATATAAAGGTGGAAATTTACATTGGAAACGTTTAGTTTAGCTGTTAATGAAGTTTCGTTTTTTTTAGTGCTGAAAATTCATTGTCTGCTGGCGCTGTACACTTTTTCTAAGTGTTGCAATATCTCATGAAGGAAATACTGGACAATCAAATCAATGACTTTCCAGGCTTCAGGATGCCTTTCTACACTATATAAAGGTGGAAATTTACATTGGAAACGTTTGGTTTAGCTGTTATAAAAGTTTGGTTTTTTAGTGCTGTAAATGCATTTTCAGCTCGCACTGTACACATTTGCTATGTGAGGCATTATCTCATAAGGGAAATACTGGACAATCAAATTAATGACTTCCCAGGCTTCAGGATGCCTTTTTACACTCTATAAATGTGGAAATTTACATTGGAAACGTTTGGTTTAGCTGTTAATGAAGTTTCGTTTTTTTAGTGCTGAAAATTCATTGTCTGCTGACGCTGTACACTTTTTCTAAGTGTTGCAATATCTCATGAAGGAAATACTGGACAATCAAATTAATGACTTTCCAGGCTTCAGGATGCCTTTCTACACTATATAAAGGTGGAAATGTACATTGGAAACGTTTGGTTTAGCTGTTATAAAAGTTTGTTTTTTTAGTGCTGTAAATGCATTTTCAGCTCGCGCTGTACACATTTGCTATGAGAGGCATTGTCTCATTAGGGAAATATTGGACAATCAAATTAATGACTGCCCAGGCTTCAGGATGTCTTTTTACACTATATAAAGGTGGAAATTTACATTGGAAACGTTTGGTTTAGCTGTTATAAAAGTTTGGTTTTTTTAGTGCTGAAAATGCATTTTCAGCTCGCACTGTACACATTTGCTATGTGAGGCATAATCTCATAAGGGAAATACTGGACAATCAAATTAATGACTGCCCAGGCTTCAGGATGCCTTTTTACACTATATAAAGGTGGAAATTTACATTGGAAACGTTTAGTTTAGCTGTTAATGAAGTTTCGTTTTTTTTAGTGCTGAAAATTCATTGTCTGCTGGCGCTGTACACTTTTTCTAAGTGTTGCAATATCTCATGAAGGAAATACTGGACAATCAAATCAATGACTTTCCAGGCTTCAGGATGCCTTTCTACACTATATAAAGGTGGAAATTTACATTGGAAACGTTTGGTTTAGCTGTTATAAAAGTTTGGTTTTTTAGTGCTGTAAATGCATTTTCAGCTCGCACTGTACACATTTGCTATGTGAGGCATTATCTCATAAGGGAAATACTGGACAATCAAATTAATGACTTCCCAGGCTTCAGGATGCCTTTTTACACTCTATAAATGTGGAAATTTACATTGGAAACGTTTGGTTTAGCTGTTAATGAAGTTTCGTTTTTTTAGTGCTGAAAATTCATTGTCTGCTGGCCTGTACACTTTTTCTAAGTGTTGCAATATCTCATGAAGGAAATACTGGACAATCAAATTAATGACTTTCCAGGCTTCAGGATGCCTTTCTACACTATATAAAGGTGGAAATGTACATTGGAAACGTTTGGTTTAGCTGTTATAAAAGTTTGGTTTTTTAGTGCTGTAAATGCATTTTCAGCTCGCGCTGTACACATTTGCTATGAGAGGCATTATCTCATAAGGGAAATATTGGACAATCAAATTAATGACTGCCCAGGCTTCAGGATGTCTTTTTACACTATATAAGGGTGGAAATTTACATTGGAAACGTTTAGTTTAGCTGTTAATGAAGTTTCGTTTTTTTAGTGCTGAAAATTCATTGTCTGCTGGCGCTGTACACTTTTTCTAAGTGTTGCAATATCTCATGAAGGAAATACTGGACAATCAAATTAATGACTTTCCAGGCTTCAGGATGCCTTTCTACACTATATAAAGGTGGAAATGTACATTGGAAACGTTTGGTTTAGCTGTTATAAAAGTTTGGTTTTTTAGTGCTGTAAATGCATTTTCAGCTCGCGCTGTACACATTTGCTATGAGAGGCATTATCTCAAAAGGGAAATATTGGACAATCAAATTAATGACTGCCCAGGCTTCAGGATGCCTTTTTACACTCTATAAATGTGGAAATTTACATTGGAAACGTTTGGTTTAGCTGTTAATGAAGTTTCGTTTTTTTAGTGCTGAAAATTCATTGTCTGCTGGCGCTGTACACTTTTTCTAAGTGTTGCAATATCTCATGAAGGAAATACTGGACAATCAAATTAATGACTTTCCAGGCTTCAGGATGCCTTTCTACACTATATAAAGGTGGAAATGTACATTGGAAACGTTTGGTTTAGCTGTTATAAAAGTTTGGTTTTTTAGTGCTGTAAATGCATTTTCAGCTCGCGCTGTACACATTTGCTATGAGAGGCATTATCTCATAAGGGAAATATTGGACAATCAAATTAATGACTGCCCAGGCTTCAGGATGTCTTTTTACACTATATAAGGGTGGAAATTTACATTGGAAACGTTTAGTTTAGCTGTTAATGAAGTTTCGTTTTTTTAGTGCTGAAAATTCATTGTCTGCTGGCGCTGTACACTTTTTCTAAGTGTTGCAATATCTCATGAAGGAAATACTGGACAATCAAATTAATGACTTTCCAGGCTTCAGGATGCCTTTCTACACTATATAAAGGTGGAAATGTACATTGGAAACGTTTGGTTTAGCTGTTATAAAAGTTTGGTTTTTTAGTGCTGTAAATGCATTTTCAGCTCGCGCTGTACACATTTGCTATGAGAGGCATTATCTCAAAAGGGAAATATTGGACAATCAAATTAATGACTGCCCAGGCTTCAGGATGCCTTTTTACACTCTATAAATGTGGAAATTTACATTGGAAACGTTTGGTTTAGCTGTTAATGAAGTTTCGTTTTTTTAGTGCTGAAAATTCATTGTCTGCTGGCGCTGTACACTTTTTCTAAGTGTTGCAATATCTCATGAAGGAAATACTGGACAATCAAATTAATGACTTTCCAGGCTTCAGGATGCCTTTCTACACTATATAAAGGTGGAAATGTACATTGGAAACGTTTGGTTTAGCTGTTATAAAAGTTTGGTTTTTTAGTGCTGTAAATGCATTTTCAGCTCGCGCTGTACACATTTGCTATGAGAGGCATTATCTCATAAGGGAAATACTGGACAATCAAATTAATGACTTCCCAGGCTTCAGGATGCCTTTTTACACTCTATAAATGTGGAAATTTACATTGGAAACGTTTGGTTTAGCTGTTAATGAAGTTTCGTTTTTTTAGTGCTGAAAATTCATTGTCTGCTGGCGCTGTACACTTTTTCTAAGTGTTCCAATATCTCATGAAGGAAATACTGGACAATCAAATTAATGACTTTCCAGGCTTCAGGATGCCTTTCTACACTATATAAAGGTGGAAATTTACATTGGAAACGTTTGGTTTAGCTGTTATAAAAGTTTGGTTTTTTAGTGCTGTAAATGCATTTTCAGCTCGCGCTGTACACATTTGCTATGAGAGGCATTATCTCATAAGGGAAATATTGGACAATCAAATTAATGGCTGCCCAGGCTTCAGGATGTCTTTTTACTCTATATAAAGTTGGAAATTTACATTGGAAACGTTTAGTTTAGCTGTTAATGAAGTTTCGTTTTTTTAGTGCTGAAAATTCATTGTCTGCTGGCGCTGTACACTTTTTCTAAGTGTTGCAATATCTCATGAAGGAAATACTGGACAATCAAATCAATGACTTTCCAGGCTTCAGGATGCCTTTATACACTATATAAAGGTGGAAATTTACATTGGAAACGTTTGGTTTAGCTGTTATAAAAGTTTGGTTTTTTAGTGCTGTAAATGCATTTTCAGCTCGCACTGTACACATTTGCTATGTGAGGCATTATCTCATAAGGGAAATACTGGACAATCAAATTAATGACTTCCCAGGCTTCAGGATGCCTTTTTACACTCTATAAATGTGGAAATTTACATTGGAAACGTTTGGTTTAGCTGTTAATGAAGTTTCGTTTTTTTAGTGCTGAAAATTCATTGTCTGCTGGCGCTGTACACTTTTTCTAAGTGTTGCAATATCTCATGAAGGAAATACTGGACAATCAAATTAATGACTTTCCAGGCTTCAGGATGCCTTTCTACACTATATAAAGGTGGAAATGTACATTGGAAACGTTTGGTTTAGCTGTTATAAAAGTTTGGTTTTTTTAGTGCTGAAAATGCATTTTCAGCTCGCACTGTACACATTTGCTATGTGAGGCATTATCTCATAAGGGAAATACTGGACAATCAAATTAATGACTGCCCAGGCTTCAGGATGTCTTTTTACACTATATAAAGGTGGAAATATACATTGGAAACGTTTAGTTTAGCTGTTAATGAAGTTTCGTTTTTTTAGTGCTGAAAATTCATTGTCTGCTGGCGCTGTACACTTTTTCTAAGTGTTGCAATATCTCATGAAGGAAATACTGGACAATCAAATTAATGACTTTCCAGGCTTCAGGATGCCTTTCTACACTATATAAAGATGGAAATGTACATTGGAAACGTTTGGTTTAGCTGTTATAAAAGTTTGGTTTTTTTAGTGCTGAAAATGCATTTTCAGCTCGCACTGTACACATTTGCTATGTGAGGCATTATCTCATAAGGGAAATACTGGACAATCAAATTAATGACTGCCCAGGCTTCAGGATGTCTTTTTACACTATATAAAGGTGGAAATTTACATTGGAAACGTTTGGTTTAGCTGTTATAAAAGTTTGGTTTTTTTAGTGCTGAAAATGCATTTTCAGCTCGCACTGTACACATTTGCTATGTGAGGCATTATCTCATAAGGGAAATACTGGACAATCAAATTAATGACTGCCCAGGCTTCAGGATGTCTTTTTACACTATATAAAGGTGGAAATTTACATTGGAAACGTTTGGTTTAGCTGTTATAAAAGTTTGGTTTTTTAGTGCTGAAAATGCATTTTCAGCTCGCGCTGTACACATTTGCTATGAGAGGCATTATCTCATAAGGGAAATATTCGACAATCAAATTAATGACTGCCCAGGCTTCAGGATGTCTTTTTACACTATATAAAGGTGGAAATTTACATTGGAAACGTTTGGTTTAGCTGTTATAAAAGTTTGGTTTTTTTAGTGCTGAAAATGCATTTTCAGCTCGCACTGTACACATTTGCTATGTGAGGCATTATCTCATAAGGGAAATACTGGACAATCAAATTAATGACTGCCCAGGCTTCAGGATGTCTTTTTACACTATCTAAAGGTGGAAATTTACATTGGAAACGTTTGGTTTAGCTGTTATAAAAGTTTGGTTTTTTAGTGCTGAAAATGCATTTTCAGCTCGCACTGTACACATTTGCTATGTGAGGCATTATCTCATAAGGGAAATACTGGACAATCAAATTAATGACTTCCCAGGCTCCAGGATGCCTTTTTACACTCTATAAATGTGGAAATTTACATTGGAAACGTTTGGTTTAGCTGTTAATGGAGTTTCGTTTTTTTAGTGCTGAAAATTCATTGTCTGCTGGCGCTGTACACTTTTTCTAAGTGTTGCAATATCTCATGAAGGAAATACTGGACAATCAAATTAATGACTTTCCAGGCTTCAGGATGCCTTTCTACACTATATAAAGGTGGAAATTTACATTTGAAACGTTTGGTTTAGCTGTTATAAAAGTTTGGTTTTTTAGTGCTGTAAATGCATTTTCAGCTCGCGCTGTACACATTTGCTATGAGAGGCATTATCTCATAAGGGAAATATTGGACAATCAAATTAATGACTGCCCAGGCTTCAGGATGTCTTTTTACACTATATAAAGGTGGAAATTTACATTGGAAACGTTTGGTTTAGCTGTTATAAAAGTTTGTTTTTTTAGTGCTGTAAATGCATTTTCAGCTCGCGCTGTACACATTTGCTATGTGAGGCATTATCTCATAAGGGAAATACTGGACAATCAAATTAATGACTGCCCAGGCTTCAGGATGTCTTTTTACACTATATAAAGGTGGAAATTTACATTGGAAACGTTTGGTTTAGCTGTTATAAAAGTTTGGTTTTTTAGTGCTGAAAATGCATTTTCAGCTCGCACTGTACACATTTGCTATGTGAGGCATTATCTCATAAGGGAAATACTGGACAATCAAATTAATGACTGCCCAGGCTTCAGGATGTCTTTTTACACTATATAAAGGTGGAAATTTACATTGGAAACCTTTAGTTTAGCTGTTAATGAAGTTTCGTTTTTTTTAGTGCTGAAAATTCATTGTCTGCTGGCGCTGTACACTTTTTCTAAGTGTTGCAATATCTCATGAAGGAAATACTGGACAATCAAATTAATGACTTTCCAGGCTTCAGGATGCCTTTCTACACTATATAAAGGTGGAAATTTACATTGGAAACGTTTGGTTTAGCTGTTATAAAAGTTTGTTTTTTTAGTGCTGTAAATGCATTTTCAGCTCGCGCTGTACACATTTGCTATGAGAGGCATTATCTCATAAGGGAAATATTGGACAATCAAATTAATGACTGCCCAGGCTTCAGGATGTCTTTTTACACTATATAAAGGTGGAAATTTACATTGGAAACGTTTGGTTTAGCTGTTATAAAAGTTTGGTTTTTTAGTGCTGTAAATGCATTTTCAGCTCGCGCTGTACACATTTGCTATGAGAGGCATTATCTCATAAGGGAAATATTGGACAATCAAATTAATGGCTGCCCAGGCTTCAGGATGTCTTTTTACTCTATATAAAGTTGGAAATTTACATTGGAAACGTTTAGTTTAGCTGTTAATGAAGTTTCGTTTTTTTAGTGCTGAAAATTCATTGTCTGCTGGCGCTGTACACTTTTTCTAAGTGTTGCAATATCTCATGAAGGAAATACTGGACAATCAAATCAATGACTTTCCAGGCTTCAGGATGCCTTTCTACACTATATAAAGGTGGAAATTTACATTGGAAACGTTTGGTTTAGCTGTTATAAAAGTTTGGTTTTTTAGTGCTGTAAATGCATTTTCAGCTCGCACTGTACACATTTGCTATGTGAGGCATTATCTCATAAGGGAAATACTGGACAATCAAATTAATGACTTCCCAGGCTTCAGGATGCCATTTTACACTCTATAAATGTGGAAATTTACATTGGAAACGTTTGGTTTAGCTGTTAATGAAGTTTCGTTTTTTTAGTGCTGAAAATTCATTGTCTGCTGGCGCTGTACACTTTTTCTAAGTGTTGCAATATCTCATGAAGGAAATACTGGACAATCAAATTAATGACTTTCCAGGCTTCAGGATGCCTTTCTATACTATATAAAGGTGGAAATGTACATTGGAAACGTTTGGTTTAGCTGTTATAAAAGTTAGTTTTTTTAGTGCTGTAAATGCATTTTCAGCTCGCGCTGTACACATTTGCTATGAGAGGCATTGTCTCATAAGGGAAATATTGGACAATCAAATTAATGACTGCCCAGGCTTCAGGATGTCTTTTTACACTATATAAAGGTGGAAATTTACATTGGAAACGTTTGGTTTAGCTGTTATAAAAGTTTGGTTTTTTTAGTGCTGAAAATGCATTTTCAGCTCGCACTGTACACATTTGCTATGTGAGGCATTATCTCATAAGGGAAATACTGGACAATCAAATTAATGACTGCCCAGGCTTCAGGATGTCTTTTTACACTATCTAAAGGTGGAAATTTACATTGGAAACGTTTGGTTTAGCTGTTATAAAAGTTTGTTTTTTTAGTGCTGAAAATGCATTTTCAGCTCGCACTGTACACATTTGCTATGTGAGGCATTATCTCATAAGGGAAATACTGGACAATCAAATTAATGACTTCCCAGGCTTCAGGATGCCTTTTTACACTCTATAAATGTGGAAATTTACATTGGAAACGTTTGGTTTAGCTGTTAATGAAGTTTCGTTTTTTTAGTGCTGAAAATTCATTGTCTGCTGGCGCTGTACACTTTTTCTAAGTGTTGCAATATCTCATGAAGGAAATACTGGACAATCAAATTAATGACTTTCCAGGCTTCAGGATGCCTTTCTACACTATATAAAGGTGGACATTTACATTGGAAACGTTTGGTTTAGCTGTTATAAAAGTTTGGTTTTTTAGTGCTGTAAATGCATTTTCAGCTCGCGCTGTACACATTTGCTATGAGAGGCATTGTCTCATAAGGGAAATATTGGACAATCAAATTAATGACTGCCCAGGCTTCAGGATGTCTTTTTACACTATATAAAGGTGGAAATTTACATTGGAAACGTTTGGTTTAGCTTTATAAAAGTTTAGTTTTTTAGTGCTGTAAATGCATTTTCAGCTCGCGCTGTACACATTTGCTATGTGAGGCATTATCTCATAAGGGAAATACTGGACTATCAAATTAATGACTGCCCAGGCTTCAGGATGTCTTTTTACACTATATAAAGGTGGAAATTTACATTGGAAACGTTTGGTTTAGCTGTTATAAAAGTTTGGTTTTTTAGTGCTGAAAATGCATTTTCAGCTCGCACTGTACACATTTGCTATGTGAGGCATTATCTCATAAGGGAAATACTGGACAATCAAATTAATGACTTCCCAGGCTTCAGGATGCCTTTTTACACTCTATAAATGTGGAAATTTACATTGGAAACGTTTGGTTTAGCTGTTAATGAAGTTTCGTTTTTTTAGTGCTGAAAATTCATTGTCTGCTGGCGCTGTACACTTTTTCTAAGTGTTCCAATATCTCATGAAGGAAATACTGGACAATCAAATTAATGACTTTCCAGGCTTCAGGATGCCTTTCTACACTATATAAAGGTGGAAATTTACATTGGAAACGTTTGGTTTAGCTGTTATAAAAGTTTGGTTTTTTAGTGCTGTAAATGCATTTTCAGCTCGCGCTGTACACATTTGCTATGAGAGGCATTATCTCATAAGGGAAATATTGGACAATCAAATTAATGACTTTCCAGGCTTCAGGATGCCTTTCTACACTATATAAAGGTGGAAATTTACATTGGAAACGTTTGGTTTAGCTGTTATAAAAGTTTGGTTTTTTTAGTGCTGAAAATGCATTTTCAGCTCGCACTGTACACATTTGCTATGTGAGGCATTATCTCATAAGGGAAATACTGGACAATCAAATTAATGACTGCCCAGGCTTCAGGATGTCTTTTTACACTATCTAAAGGTGGAAATTTACATTGGAAACGTTTGGTTTAGCTGTTATAAAAGTTTGGTTTTTTAGTGCTGAAAATGCATTTTCAGCTCGCACTGTACACATTTGCTATGTGAGGCATTATCTCATAAGGGAAATACTGGACAATCAAATTAATGACTTCCCAGGCTTCAGGATGCCTTTTTACACTCTATAAATGTGGAAATTTACATTGGAAACGTTTGGTTTAGCTGTTAATGGAGTTTCGTTTTTTTAGTGCTGAAAATTCATTGTCTGCTGGCGCTGTACACTTTTTCTAAGTGTTGCAATATCTCATGAAGGAAATACTGGACAATCAAATTAATGACTTTCCAGGCTTCAGGATGCCTTTCTACACTATATAAAGGTGGAAATTTACATTTGAAACGTTTGGTTTAGCTGTTATAAAAGTTTGGTTTTTTAGTGCTGTAAATGCATTTTCAGCTCGCGCTGTACACATTTGCTATGAGAGGCATTATCTCATAAGGGAAATATTGGACAATCAAATTAATGACTGCCCAGGCTTCAGGATGTCTTTTTACACTATATAAAGGTGGAAATTTACATTGGAAACGTTTGGTTTAGCTGTTATAAAAGTTTGTTTTTTTAGTGCTGTAAATGCATTTTCAGCTCGCGCTGTACACATTTGCTATGTGAGGCATTATCTCATAAGGGAAATACTGGACAATCAAATTAATGACTGCCCAGGCTTCAGGATGTCTTTTTACACTATATAAAGGTGGAAATTTACATTGGAAACGTTTGGTTTAGCTGTTATAAAAGTTTGGTTTTTTAGTGCTGAAAATGCATTTTCAGCTCGCACTGTACACATTTGCTATGTGAGGCATTATCTCATAAGGGAAATACTGGACAATCAAATTAATGACTGCCCAGGCTTCAGGATGTCTTTTTACACTATATAAAGGTCGAAATTTACATTGGAAACCTTTAGTTTAGCTGTTAATGAAGTTTCGTTTTTTTTAGTGCTGAAAATTCATTGTCTGCTGGCGCTGTACACTTTTTCTAAGTGTTGCAATATCTCATGAAGGAAATACTGGACAATCAAATTAATGACTTTCCAGGCTTCAGGATGCCTTTCTACACTATATAAAGGTGGAAATTTACATTGGAAACGTTTGGTTTAGCTGTTATAAAAGTTTGTTTTTTTAGTGCTGTAAATGCATTTTCAGCTCGCGCTGTACACATTTGCTATGAGAGGCATTATCTCATAAGGGAAATATTGGACAATCAAATTAATGACTGCCCAGGCTTCAGGATGTCTTTTTACACTATATAAAGGTGGAAATTTACATTGGAAACGTTTGGTTTAGCTGTTATAAAAGTTTGGTTTTTTAGTGCTGTAAATGCATTTTCAGCTCGCGCTGTACACATTTGCTATGAGAGGCATTATCTCATAAGGGAAATATTGGACAATCAAATTAATGGCTGCCCAGGCTTCAGGATGTCTTTTTACTCTATATAAAGTTGGAAATTTACATTGGAAACGTTTAGTTTAGCTGTTAATGAAGTTTCGTTTTTTTAGTGCTGAAAATTCATTGTCTGCTGGCGCTGTACACTTTTTCTAAGTGTTGCAATATCTCATGAAGGAAATACTGGACAATCAAATCAATGACTTTCCAGGCTTCAGGATGCCTTTCTACACTATATAAAGGTGGAAATTTACATTGGAAACGTTTGGTTTAGCTGTTATAAAAGTTTGGTTTTTTAGTGCTGTAAATGCATTTTCAGCTCGCACTGTACACATTTGCTATGTGAGGCATTATCTCATAAGGGAAATACTGGACAATCAAATTAATGACTTCCCAGGCTTCAGGATGCCTTTTTACACTCTATAAATGTGGAAATTTACATTGGAAACGTTTGGTTTAGCTGTTAATGAAGTTTCGTTTTTTTAGTGCTGAAAATTCATTGTCTGCTGGCGCTGTACACTTTTTCTAAGTGTTGCAATATCTCATGAAGGAAATACTGGACAATCAAATTAATGACTTTCCAGGCTTCAGGATGCCTTTCTATACTATATAAAGGTGGAAATGTACATTGGAAACGTTTGGTTTAGCTGTTATAAAAGTTAGTTTTTTTAGTGCTGTAAATGCATTTTCAGCTCGCGCTGTACACATTTGCTATGAGAGGCATTGTCTCATAAGGGAAATATTGGACAATCAAATTAATGACTGCCCAGGCTTCAGGATGTCTTTTTACACTATATAAAGGTGGAAATTTACATTGGAAACGTTTGGTTTAGCTGTTATAAAAGTTTGGTTTTTTTAGTGCTGAAAATGCATTTTCAGCTCGCACTGTACACATTTGCTATGTGAGGCATTATCTCATAAGGGAAATACTGGACAATCAAATTAATGACTTTCCAGGCTTCAGGATGCCTTTCTACACTATATAAAGGTGGAAATTTACATTGGAAACGTTTGGTTTAGCTGTTATAAAAGTTTGTTTTTTTAGTGCTGTAAATGCATTTTCAGCTCGCGCTGTACACATTTGCTATGAGAGGCATTATCTCATAAGGGAAATATTGGACAATCAAATTAATGACTGCCCAGGCTTCAGGATGTCTTTTTACACTATATAAAGGTGGAAATTTACATTGGAAACGTTTGGTTTAGCTGTTATAAAAGTTTGGTTTTTTAGTGCTGTAAATGCATTTTCAGCTCGCGCTGTACACATTTGCTATGAGAGGCATTATCTCATAAGGGAAATATTGGACAATCAAATTAATGGCTGCCCAGGCTTCAGGATGTCTTTTTACTCTATATAAAGTTGGAAATTTACATTGGAAACGTTTAGTTTAGCTGTTAATGAAGTTTCGTTTTTTTAGTGCTGAAAATTCATTGTCTGCTGGCGCTGTACACTTTTTCTAAGTGTTGCAATATCTCATGAAGGAAATACTGGACAATCAAATCAATGACTTTCCAGGCTTCAGGATGCCTTTCTACACTATATAAAGGTGGAAATTTACATTGGAAACGTTTGGTTTAGCTGTTATAAAAGTTTGGTTTTTTAGTGCTGTAAATGCATTTTCAGCTCGCACTGTACACATTTGCTATGTGAGGCATTATCTCATAAGGGAAATACTGGACAATCAAATTAATGACTTCCCAGGCTTCAGGATGCCTTTTTACACTCTATAAATGTGGAAATTTACATTGGAAACGTTTGGTTTAGCTGTTAATGAAGTTTCGTTTTTTTAGTGCTGAAAATTCATTGTCTGCTGGCGCTGTACACTTTTTCTAAGTGTTGCAATATCTCATGAAGGAAATACTGGACAATCAAATTAATGACTTTCCAGGCTTCAGGATGCCTTTCTATACTATATAAAGGTGGAAATGTACATTGGAAACGTTTGGTTTAGCTGTTATAAAAGTTAGTTTTTTTAGTGCTGTAAATGCATTTTCAGCTCGCGCTGTACACATTTGCTATGAGAGGCATTGTCTCATAAGGGAAATATTGGACAATCAAATTAATGACTGCCCAGGCTTCAGGATGTCTTTTTACACTATATAAAGGTGGAAATTTACATTGGAAACGTTTGGTTTAGCTGTTATAAAAGTTTGGTTTTTTTAGTGCTGAAAATGCATTTTCAGCTCGCACTGTACACATTTGCTATGTGAGGCATTATCTCATAAGGGAAATACTGGACAATCAAATTAATGACTGCCCAGGCTTCAGGATGTCTTTTTACACTATCTAAAGGTGGAAATTTACATTGGAAACGTTTGGTTTAGCTGTTATAAAAGTTTGTTTTTTTAGTGCTGAAAATGCATTTTCAGCTCGCACTGTACACATTTGCTATGTGAGGCATTATCTCATAAGGGAAATACTGGACAATCAAATTAATGACTTCCCAGGCTTCAGGATGCCTTTTTACACTCTATAAATGTGGAAATTTACATTGGAAACGTTTGGTTTAGCTGTTAATGAAGTTTCGTTTTTTTAGTGCTGAAAATTCATTGTCTGCTGGCGCTGTACACTTTTTCTAAGTGTTGCAATATCTCATGAAGGAAATACTGGACAATCAAATTAATGACTTTCCAGGCTTCAGGATGCCTTTCTACACTATATAAAGGTGGACATTTACATTGGAAACGTTTGGTTTAGCTGTTATAAAAGTTTGGTTTTTTAGTGCTGTAAATGCATTTTCAGCTCGCGCTGTACACATTTGCTATGAGAGGCATTGTCTCATAAGGGAAATATTGGACAATCAAATTAATGACTGCCCAGGCTTCAGGATGTCTTTTTACACTATATAAAGGTGGAAATTTACATTGGAAACGTTTGGTTTAGCTTTATAAAAGTTTAGTTTTTTAGTGCTGTAAATGCATTTTCAGCTCGCGCTGTACACATTTGCTATGTGAGGCATTATCTCATAAGGGAAATACTGGACAATCAAATTAATGACTGCCCAGGCTTCAGGATGTCTTTTTACACTATATAAAGGTGGAAATTTACATTGGAAACGTTTGGTTTAGCTGTTATAAAAGTTTGGTTTTTTAGTGCTGAAAATGCATTTTCAGCTCGCACTGTACACATTTGCTATGTGAGGCATTATCTCATAAGGGAAATACTGGACAATCAAATTAATGACTTCCCAGGCTTCAGGATGCCTTTTTACACTCTATAAATGTGGAAATTTACATTGGAAACGTTTGGTTTAGCTGTTAATGAAGTTTCGTTTTTTTAGTGCTGAAAATTCATTGTCTGCTGGCGCTGTACACTTTTTCTAAGTGTTCCAATATCTCATGAAGGAAATACTGGACAATCAAATTAATGACTTTCCAGGCTTCAGGATGCCTTTCTACACTATATAAAGGTGGAAATTTACATTGGAAACGTTTGGTTTAGCTGTTATAAAAGTTTGGTTTTTTAGTGCTGTAAATGCATTTTCAGCTCGCGCTGTACACATTTGCTATGAGAGGCATTATCTCATAAGGGAAATATTGGACAATCAAATTAATGACTGCCCAGGCTTCAGGATGTCTTTTTACACTATATAAAGGTGGAAATTTACATTGGAAACGTTTGGTTTAGCTGTTATAAAAGTTTGGTTTTTTTAGTGCTGAAAATGCATTTTCAGCTCGCACTGTACACATTTGCTATGTGAGGCATTATCTCATAAGGGAAATACTGGACAATCAAATTAATGACTGCCCAGGCTTCAGGATGTCTTTTTACACTATCTAAAGGTGGAAATTTACATTGGAAACGTTTGGTTTAGCTGTTATAAAAGTTTGGTTTTTTAGTGCTGAAAATGCATTTTCAGCTCGCACTGTACACATTTGCTATGTGAGGCATTATCTCATAAGGGAAATACTGGACAATCAAATTAATGACTTCCCAGGCTTCAGGATGCCTTTTTACACTCTATAAATGTGTAAATTTACATTGGAAACGTTTGGTTTAGCTGTTAATGAAGTTTCGTTTTTTTAGTGCTGAAAATTCATTGTCTGCTGGCGCTGTACACTTTTTCTAAGTGTTGCAATATCTCATGAAGGAAATACTGGACAATCAAATTAATGACTTTCCAGGCTTCAGGATGCCTTTCTACACTATATAAAGGTGGAAATTTACATTTGAAACGTTTGGTTTAGCTGTTATAAAAGTTTGGTTTTTTAGTGCTGTAAATGCATTTTCAGCTCGCGCTGTACACATTTGCTATGAGAGACATTATCTCATAAGGGAAATACTGGACAATCAAATTAATGACTGCCCAGGCTTCAGGATGTCTTTTTACACTATATAAAGGTGGAAATTTACATTGGAAACGTTTGGTTTAGCTGTTATAAAAGTTTGGTTTTTTAGTGCTGAAAATGCATTTTCAGCTCGCACTGTACACATTTGCTATGTGAGGCATTATCTCATAAGGGAAATACTGGACAATCAAATTAATGACTTCCCAGGCTTCAGGATGCCTTTTTACACTCTATAAATGTGGAAATTTACATTGGAAACGTTTGGTTTAGCTGTTAATGAAGTTTCGTTTTTTTAGTGCTGAAAATTCATTGTCTGCTGGCGCTGTACACTTTTTCTAAGTGTTCCAATATCTCATGAAGGAAATACTGGACAATCAAATTAATGACTTTCCAGGCTTCAGGATGCCTTTCTACACTATATAAAGGTGGAAATTTACATTGGAAACGTTTGGTTTAGCTGTTATAAAAGTTTGGTTTTTTAGTGCTGTAAATGCATTTTCAGCTCGCGCTGTACACATTTGCTATGAGAGGCATTATCTCATAAGGGAAATATTGGACAATCAAATTAATGACTGCCCAGGCTTCAGGATGTCTTTTTACACTATATAAAGGTGGAAATTTACATTGGAAACGTTTAGTTTAGCTGTTAATGAAATTTCGTTTTTGTTAGTGCTGAAAATTCATTGTCTGCTGGCGCTGTACACTTTTTCTAAGTGTTGCAATATCTCATGAAGGAAATACTGGACAATCAAATTAATGACTTTCCAGGCTTCAGGATGCCTTTCTACACTATATAAAGGTGGAAATTTACATTGGAAACGTTTGGTTTAGCTGTTATAAAAGTTTGGTTTTTTAGTGCTGTAAATGCATTTTCAGCTCGCGCTGTACACATTTGCTATGAGAGGCATTATCTCATAAGGGAAATATTGGACAATCAAATTAATGACTGCCCAGGCTTCAGGATGTCTTTTTACACTATATAAAGGTGGAAATTTACATTGGAAACGTTTGGTTTAGCTGTTATAAAAGTTTGGTTTTTTAGTGCTGTAAATTCATTTTCAGCTCGCGCTGTACACATTTGCTATGAGAGGCATTATCTCATAAGGGAAATATTGGACAATCAAATTAATGGCTGCCCAGGCTTCAGGATGTCTTTTTACTCTATATAAAGTTCGAAATTTACATTGGAAACGTTTAGTTTAGCTGTTAATGAAGTTTCGTTTTTTTAGTGCTGAAAATTCATTGTCTGCTGGCGCTGTACACTTTTTCTAAGTGTTGCAATATCTCATGAAGGAAATACTGGACAATCAAATCAATGACTTTCCAGGCTTCAGGATGCCTTTCTACACTATATAAAGGTGGAAATTTACATTGGAAACGTTTGGTTTAGCTGTTATAAAAGTTTGGTTTTTTAGTGCTGTAAATGCATTTTCAGCTCGCACTGTACACATTTGCTATGTGAGGCATTATCTCATAAGGGAAATACTGGACAATCAAATTAATGACTTCCCAGGCTTCAGGATGCCTTTTTACACTCTATAAATGTGGAAATTTACATTGGAAACGTTTGGTTTAGCTGTTAATGAAGTTTCGTTTTTTTAGTGCTGAAAATGCATTTTCAGCTCGCACTGTACACATTTGCTATGTGAGGCATTATCTCATAAGGGAAATACTGGACAATCAAATTAATGACTTTCCAGGCTTCAGGATGCCTTTCTACACTATATAAAGGTGGAAATTTACATTGGAAACGTTTGGTTTAGCTGTTATAAAAGTTTGGTTTTTTAGTGCTGTAAATGCATTTTCAGCTCGCGCTGTACACATTTGCTATGAGAGGCATTATCTCGTAAGGGAAATATTGGACAATCAAATTAATGACTGCCCAGGCTTCAGGATGTCTTTTTACACTATATAAAGGTGGAAATTTACATTGGAAACGTTTAGTTTAGCTGTTATAAAAGTTTGGTTTTTTAGTGCTGAAAATGCATTTTCAGCTCGCACTGTACACATTTGCTATGTGAGGCATTATCTCATAAGGGAAATACTGGACAATCAAATTAATGACTTCCCAGGCTTCAGGATGCCTTTTTACACTCTATAAATGTGGAAATTTACATTGGAAACGTTTGGTTTAGCTGTTAATGAAGTTTCGTTTTTTTAGTGCTGAAAATTCATTGTCTGCTGGCGCTGTACACTTTTTCTAAGTGTTGCAATATCTCATGAAGGAAATACTGGACAATCAAATTAATGACTTTCCAGGCTTCAGGATGCCTTTCTACACTATATAAAGGTGGACATTTACATTGGAAACGTTTGGTTTAGCTGTTATAAAAGTTTGGTTTTTTAGTGCTGTAAATGCATTTTCAGCTCGCGCTGTACACATTTGCTATGAGAGGCATTGTCTCATAAGGGAAATATTGGACAATCAAATTAATGACTGCCCAGGCTTCAGGATGTCTTTTTACACTATATAAAGGTGGAAATTTACATTGGAAACGTTTGGTTTAGCTGTTATAAAAGTTTGGTTTTTTAGTGCTGAAAATGCATTTTCAGCTCGCACTGTACACATTTGCTATGTGAGGCATTATCTCATAAGGGAAATACTGGACAATCAAATTAATGACTTCCCAGGCTTCAGGATGCCTTTTTACACTCTATAAATGTGGAAATTTACATTGGAAACGTTTGGTTTAGCTGTTAATGAAGTTTCGTTTTTTTAGTGCTGAAAATTCATTGTCTGCTGGCGCTGTACACTTTTTCTAAGTGTTCCAATATCTCATGAAGGAAATACTGGACAATCAAATTAATGACTTTCCAGGCTTCAGGATGCCTTTCTACACTATATAAAGGTGGAAATTTACATTGGAAACGTTTGGTTTAGCTGTTATAAAAGTTTGGTTTTTTAGTGCTGTAAATGCATTTTCAGCTCGCGCTGTACACATTTGCTATGAGAGGCATTATCTCATAAGGGAAATATTGGACAATCAAATTAATGACTGCCCAGGCTTCAGGATGTCTTTTTACACTATATAAAGGTGGAAATTTACATTGGAAACGTTTGGTTTAGCTGTTATAAAAGTTTGGTTTTTTTAGTGCTGAAAATGCATTTTCAGCTCGCACTGTACACATTTGCTATGTGAGGCATTATCTCATAAGGGAAATACTGGACAATCAAATTAATGACTGCCCAGGCTTCAGGATGTCTTTTTACACTATCTAAAGGTGGCAATTTACATTGGAAACGTTTGGTTTAGCTGTTATAAAAGTTTGGTTTTTTAGTGCTGAAAATGCATTTTCAGCTCGCACTGTACACATTTGCTATGTGAGGCATTATCTCATAAGGGAAATACTGGACAATCAAATTAATGACTTCCCAGGCTTCAGGATGCCTTTTTACACTCTATAAATGTGGAAATTTACATTGGAAACGTTTGGTTTAGCTGTTAATGAAGTTTCGTTTTTTTAGTGCTGAAAATTCATTGTCTGCTGGCGCTGTACACTTTTTCTAAGTGTTGCAATATCTCATGAAGGAAATACTGGACAATCAAATTAATGACTTTCCAGGCTTCAGGATGCCTTTCTACACTATATAAAGGTGGAAATTTACATTTGAAACGTTTGGTTTAGCTGTTATAAAAGTTTGGTTTTTTAGTGCTGTAAATGCATTTTCAGCTCGCGCTGTACACATTTGCTATGAGAGGCATTATCTCATAAGGGAAATACTGGACAATCAAATTAATGACTGCCCAGGCTTCAGGATGTCTTTTTACACTATATAAAGGTGGAAATTTACATTGGAAACGTTTGGTTTAGCTGTTATAAAAGTTTGGTTTTTTAGTGCTGAAAATGCATTTTCAGCTCGCACTGTACACATTTGCTATGTGAGGCATTATCTCATAAGGGAAATACTGGACAATCAAATTAATGACTTCCCAGGCTTCAGGATGCCTTTTTACACTCTATAAATGTGGAAATTTACATTGGAAACGTTTGGTTTAGCTGTTAATGAAGTTTCGTTTTTTTAGTGCTGAAAATTCATTGTCTGCTGGCGCTGTACACTTTTTCTAAGTGTTCCAATATCTCATGAAGGAAATACTGGACAATCAAATTAATGACTTTCCAGGCTTCAGGATGCCTTTCTACACTATATAAAGGTGGAAATTTACATTGGAAACGTTTGGTTTAGCTGTTATAAAAGTTTGGTTTTTTAGTGCTGTAAATGCATTTTCAGCTCGCGCTGTACACATTTGCTATGAGAGGCATTATCTCATAAGGGAAATATTGGACAATCAAATTAATGACTGCCCAGGCTTCAGGATGTCTTTTTACACTATATAAAGGTGGAAATTTACATTGGAAACGTTTGGTTTAGCTGTTATAAAAGTTTGGTTTTTTTAGTGCTGAAAATGCATTTTCAGCTCGCACTGTACACATTTGCTATGTGAGGCATTATCTCATAAGGGAAATACTGGACAATCAAATTAATGACTGCCCAGGCTTCAGGATGTCTTTTTACACTATCTAAAGGTGGCAATTTACATTGGAAACGTTTGGTTTAGCTGTTATAAAAGTTTGGTTTTTTAGTGCTGAAAATGCATTTTCAGCTCGCACTGTACACATTTGCTATGTGAGGCATTATCTCATAAGGGAAATACTGGACAATCAAATTAATGACTTCCCAGGCTTCAGGATGCCTTTTTACACTCTATAAATGTGGAAATTTACATTGGAAACGTTTGGTTTAGCTGTTAATGAAGTTTCGTTTTTTTAGTGCTGAAAATTCATTGTCTGCTGGCGCTGTACACTTTTTCTAAGTGTTGCAATATCTCATGAAGGAAATACTGGACAATCAAATTAATGACTTTCCAGGCTTCAGGATGCCTTTCTACACTATATAAAGGTGGAAATTTACATTTGAAACGTTTGGTTTAGCTGTTATAAAAGTTTGGTTTTTTAGTGCTGTAAATGCATTTTCAGCTCGCGCTGTACACATTTGCTATGAGAGGCATTATCTCATAAGGGAAATACTGGACAATCAAATTAATGACTGCCCAGGCTTCAGGATGTCTTTTTACACTATATAAAGGTGGAAATTTACATTGGAAACGTTTGGTTTAGCTGTTATAAAAGTTTGGTTTTTTAGTGCTGAAAATGCATTTTCAGCTCGCACTGTACACATTTGCTATGTGAGGCATTATCTCATAAGGGAAATACTGGACAATCAAATTAATGACTTCCCAGGCTTCAGGATGCCTTTTTACACTCTATAAATGTGGAAATTTACATTGGAAACGTTTGGTTTAGCTGTTAATGAAGTTTCGTTTTTTTAGTGCTGAAAATTCATTGTCTGCTGGCGCTGTACACTTTTTCTAAGTGTTCCAATATCTCATGAAGGAAATACTGGACAATCAAATTAATGACTTTCCAGGCTTCAGGATGCCTTTCTACACTATATAAAGGTGGAAATTTACATTGGAAACGTTTGGTTTAGCTGTTATAAAAGTTTGGTTTTTTAGTGCTGTAAATGCATTTTCAGCTCGCGCTGTACACATTTGCTATGAGAGGCATTATCTCATAAGGGAAATATTGGACAATCAAATTAATGACTGCCCAGGCTTCAGGATGTCTTTTTACACTATATAAAGGTGGAAATTTACATTGGAAACGTTTAGTTTAGCTGTTAATGAAGTTTCGTTTTTTTTAGTGCTGAAAATTCATTGTCTGCTGGCGCTGTACACTTTTTCTAAGTGTTGCAATATCTCATGAAGGAAATACTGGACAATCAAATTAATGACTTTCCAGGCTTCAGGATGCCTTTCTACACTATATAAAGGTGGAAATTTACATTGGAAACGTTTGGTTTAGCTGTTATAAAAGTTTGGTTTTTTAGTGCTGTAAATGCATTTTCAGCTCGCGCTGTACACATTTGCTATGAGAGGCATTATCTCATAAGGGAAATATTGGACAATCAAATTAATGGCTGCCCAGGCTTCAGGATGTCTTTTTACTCTATATAAAGTTGGAAATTTACATTGGAAACGTTTAGTTTAGCTGTTAACGAAGTTTCGTTTTTTTAGTGCTGAAAATTCATTGTCTGCTGGCGCTGTACACTTTTTCTAAGTGTTGCAATATCTCATGAAGGAAATACTGGACAATCTAATCAATGACTTTCCAGGCTTCAGGATGCCTTTCTACACTATATAAAGGTGGAAATTTACATTGGAAACGTTTGGTTTAGCTGTTATAAAAGTTTGTTTTTTTAGTGCTGTAAATGCATTTTCAGCTCGCGCTGTACACATTTGCTATGAGAGGCATTATCTCATAAGGGAAATATTGGACAATCAAATTAATGACTGCCCAGGCTTCAGGATGTCTTTTTACACTATATAAAGGTGGAAATTTACATTGGAAACGTTTGGTTTAGCTGTTATAAAAGTTTGTTTTTTTAGTGCTGTAAATGCATTTTCAGCTCGCGCTGTACACATTTGCTATGAGAGGCATTATCTCATAAGGGAAATATTGGACAATCAAATTAATGACTGCCCAGGCTTCAGGATGTCTTTTTACACTATATAAAGGTGGAAATTTACATTGGAAACGTTTGGTTTAGCTGTTATAAAAGTTTGGTTTTTTAGTGCTGTAAATGCATTTTCAGCTCGCGCTGTACACATTTGCTATGAGAGGCATTATCTCATAAGGGAAATATTGGACAATCAAATTAATGGCTGCCCAGGCTTCAGGATGTCTTTTTACTCTATATAAAGTTGGAAATTTACATTGGAAACGTTTAGTTTAGCTGTTAATGAAGTTTCGTTTTTTTAGTGCTGAAAATTCATTGTCTGCTGGCGCTGTACACTTTTTCTAAGTGTTGCAATATCTCATGAAGGAAATACTGGACAATCAAATCAATGACTTTCCAGGCTTCAGGATGCCTTTCTACACTATATAAAGGTGGAAATTTACATTGGAAACGTTTGGTTTAGCTGTTATAAAAGTTTGGTTTTTTAGTGCTGTAAATGCATTTTCAGCTCGCACTGTACACATTTGCTATGTGAGGCATTATCTCATAAGGGAAATACTGGACAATCAAATTAATGACTTCCCAGGCTTCAGGATGCCTTTTTACACTCTATAAATGTGGAAATTTACATTGGAAACGTTTGGTTTAGCTGTTAATGAAGTTTCGTTTTTTTAGTGCTGAAAATTCATTGTCTGCTGGCGCTGTACACTTTTTCTAAGTGTTGCAATATCTCATGAAGGAAATACTGGACAATCAAATTAATGACTTTCCAGGCTTCAGGATGCCTTTCTATACTATATAAAGGTGGAAATGTACATTGGAAACGTTTGGTTTAGCTGTTATAAAAGTTAGTTTTTTTAGTGCTGTAAATGCATTTTCAGCTCGCGCTGTACACATTTGCTATGAGAGGCATTGTCTCATAAGGGAAATATTGGACAATCAAATTAATGACTGCCCAGGCTTCAGGATGTCTTTTTACACTATATAAAGGTGGAAATTTACATTGGAAACGTTTGGTTTAGCTGTTATAAAAGTTTGGTTTTTTTAGTGCTGAAAATGCATTTTCAGCTCGCACTGTACACATTTGCTATGTGAGGCATTATCTCATAAGGGAAATACTGGACAATCAAATTAATGACTGCCCAGGCTTCAGGATGTCTTTTTACACTATCTAAAGGTGGAAATTTACATTGGAAACGTTTGGTTTAGCTGTTATAAAAGTTTGTTTTTTTAGTGCTGAAAATGCATTTTCAGCTCGCACTGTACACATTTGCTATGTGAGGCATTATCTCATAAGGGAAATACTGGACAATCAAATTAATGACTTCCCAGGCTTCAGGATGCCTTTTTACACTCTATAAATGTGGAAATTTACATTGGAAACGTTTGGTTTAGCTGTTAATGAAGTTTCGTTTTTTTAGTGCTGAAAATTCATTGTCTGCTGGCGCTGTACACTTTTTCTAAGTGTTGCAATATCTCATGAAGGAAATACTGGACAATCAAATTAATGACTTTCCAGGCTTCAGGATGCCTTTCTACACTATATAAAGGTGGACATTTACATTGGAAACGTTTGGTTTAGCTGTTATAAAAGTTTGGTTTTTTAGTGCTGTAAATGCATTTTCAGCTCGCGCTGTACACATTTGCTATGAGAGGCATTGTCTCATAAGGGAAATATTGGACAATCAAATTAATGACTGCCCAGGCTTCAGGATGTCTTTTTACACTATATAAAGGTGGAAATTTACATTGGAAACGTTTGGTTTAGCTTTATAAAAGTTTAGTTTTTTAGTGCTGTAAATGCATTTTCAGCTCGCGCTGTACACATTTGCTATGTGAGGCATTATCTCATAAGGGAAATACTGGACAATCAAATTAATGACTGCCCAGGCTTCAGGATGTCTTTTTACACTATATAAAGGTGGAAATTTACATTGGAAACGTTTGGTTTAGCTGTTATAAAAGTTTGGTTTTTTAGTGCTGAAAATGCATTTTCAGCTCGCACTGTACACATTTGCTATGTGAGGCATTATCTCATAAGGGAAATACTGGACAATCAAATTAATGACTTCCCAGGCTTCAGGATGCCTTTTTACACTCTATAAATGTGGAAATTTACATTGGAAACGTTTGGTTTAGCTGTTAATGAAGTTTCGTTTTTTTAGTGCTGAAAATTCATTGTCTGCTGGCGCTGTACACTTTTTCTAAGTGTTCCAATATCTCATGAAGGAAATACTGGACAATCAAATTAATGACTTTCCAGGCTTCAGGATGCCTTTCTACACTATATAAAGGTGGAAATTTACATTGGAAACGTTTGGTTTAGCTGTTATAAAAGTTTGGTTTTTTAGTGCTGTAAATGCATTTTCAGCTCGCGCTGTACACATTTGCTATGAGAGGCATTATCTCATAAGGGAAATATTGGACAATCAAATTAATGACTGCCCAGGCTTCAGGATGTCTTTTTACACTATATAAAGGTGGAAATTTACATTGGAAACGTTTGGTTTAGCTGTTATAAAAGTTTGGTTTTTTTAGTGCTGAAAATGCATTTTCAGCTCGCACTGTACACATTTGCTATGTGAGGCATTATCTCATAAGGGAAATACTGGACAATCAAATTAATGACTGCCCAGGCTTCAGGATGTCTTTTTACACTATCTAAAGGTGGAAATTTACATTGGAAACGTTTGGTTTAGCTGTTATAAAAGTTTGGTTTTTTAGTGCTGAAAATGCATTTTCAGCTCGCACTGTACACATTTGCTATGTGAGGCATTATCTCATAAGGGAAATACTGGACAATCAAATTAATGACTTCCCAGGCTTCAGGATGCCTTTTTACACTCTATAAATGTGTAAATTTACATTGGAAACGTTTGGTTTAGCTGTTAATGAAGTTTCGTTTTTTTAGTGCTGAAAATTCATTGTCTGCTGGCGCTGTACACTTTTTCTAAGTGTTGCAATATCTCATGAAGGAAATACTGGACAATCAAATTAATGACTTTCCAGGCTTCAGGATGCCTTTCTACACTATATAAAGGTGGAAATTTACATTTGAAACGTTTGGTTTAGCTGTTATAAAAGTTTGGTTTTTTAGTGCTGTAAATGCATTTTCAGCTCGCGCTGTACACATTTGCTATGAGAGACATTATCTCATAAGGGAAATACTGGACAATCAAATTAATGACTGCCCAGGCTTCAGGATGTCTTTTTACACTATATAAAGGTGGAAATTTACATTGGAAACGTTTGGTTTAGCTGTTATAAAAGTTTGGTTTTTTAGTGCTGAAAATGCATTTTCAGCTCGCACTGTACACATTTGCTATGTGAGGCATTATCTCATAAGGGAAATACTGGACAATCAAATTAATGACTTCCCAGGCTTCAGGATGCCTTTTTACACTCTATAAATGTGGAAATTTACATTGGAAACGTTTGGTTTAGCTGTTAATGAAGTTTCGTTTTTTTAGTGCTGAAAATTCATTGTCTGCTGGCGCTGTACACTTTTTCTAAGTGTTCCAATATCTCATGAAGGAAATACTGGACAATCAAATTAATGACTTTCCAGGCTTCAGGATGCCTTTCTACACTATATAAAGGTGGAAATTTACATTGGAAACGTTTGGTTTAGCTGTTATAAAAGTTTGGTTTTTTAGTGCTGTAAATGCATTTTCAGCTCGCGCTGTACACATTTGCTATGAGAGGCATTATCTCATAAGGGAAATATTGGACAATCAAATTAATGACTGCCCAGGCTTCAGGATGTCTTTTTACACTATATAAAGGTGGAAATTTACATTGGAAACGTTTAGTTTAGCTGTTAATGAAATTTCGTTTTTGTTAGTGCTGAAAATTCATTGTCTGCTGGCGCTGTACACTTTTTCTAAGTGTTGCAATATCTCATGAAGGAAATACTGGACAATCAAATTAATGACTTTCCAGGCTTCAGGATGCCTTTCTACACTATATAAAGGTGGAAATTTACATTGGAAACGTTTGGTTTAGCTGTTATAAAAGTTTGGTTTTTTAGTGCTGTAAATGCATTTTCAGCTCGCGCTGTACACATTTGCTATGAGAGGCATTATCTCATAAGGGAAATATTGGACAATCAAATTAATGACTGCCCAGGCTTCAGGATGTCTTTTTACACTATATAAAGGTGGAAATTTACATTGGAAACGTTTGGTTTAGCTGTTATAAAAGTTTGGTTTTTTAGTGCTGTAAATTCATTTTCAGCTCGCGCTGTACACATTTGCTATGAGAGGCATTATCTCATAAGGGAAATATTGGACAATCAAATTAATGGCTGCCCAGGCTTCAGGATGTCTTTTTACTCTATATAAAGTTCGAAATTTACATTGGAAACGTTTAGTTTAGCTGTTAATGAAGTTTCGTTTTTTTAGTGCTGAAAATTCATTGTCTGCTGGCGCTGTACACTTTTTCTAAGTGTTGCAATATCTCATGAAGGAAATACTGGACAATCAAATCAATGACTTTCCAGGCTTCAGGATGCCTTTCTACACTATATAAAGGTGGAAATTTACATTGGAAACGTTTGGTTTAGCTGTTATAAAAGTTTGGTTTTTTAGTGCTGTAAATGCATTTTCAGCTCGCACTGTACACATTTGCTATGTGAGGCATTATCTCATAAGGGAAATACTGGACAATCAAATTAATGACTTCCCAGGCTTCAGGATGCCTTTTTACACTCTATAAATGTGGAAATTTACATTGGAAACGTTTGGTTTAGCTGTTAATGAAGTTTCGTTTTTTTAGTGCTGAAAATGCATTTTCAGCTCGCACTGTACACATTTGCTATGTGAGGCATTATCTCATAAGGGAAATACTGGACAATCAAATTAATGACTTTCCAGGCTTCAGGATGCCTTTCTACACTATATAAAGGTGGAAATTTACATTGGAAACGTTTGGTTTAGCTGTTATAAAAGTTTGGTTTTTTAGTGCTGTAAATGCATTTTCAGCTCGCGCTGTACACATTTGCTATGAGAGGCATTATCTCGTAAGGGAAATATTGGACAATCAAATTAATGACTGCCCAGGCTTCAGGATGTCTTTTTACACTATATAAAGGTGGAAATTTACATTGGAAACGTTTAGTTTAGCTGTTATAAAAGTTTGGTTTTTTAGTGCTGAAAATGCATTTTCAGCTCGCACTGTACACATTTGCTATGTGAGGCATTATCTCATAAGGGAAATACTGGACAATCAAATTAATGACTTCCCAGGCTTCAGGATGCCTTTTTACACTCTATAAATGTGGAAATTTACATTGGAAACGTTTGGTTTAGCTGTTAATGAAGTTTCGTTTTTTTAGTGCTGAAAATTCATTGTCTGCTGGCGCTGTACACTTTTTCTAAGTGTTGCAATATCTCATGAAGGAAATACTGGACAATCAAATTAATGACTTTCCAGGCTTCAGGATGCCTTTCTACACTATATAAAGGTGGACATTTACATTGGAAACGTTTGGTTTAGCTGTTATAAAAGTTTGGTTTTTTAGTGCTGTAAATGCATTTTCAGCTCGCGCTGTACACATTTGCTATGAGAGGCATTGTCTCATAAGGGAAATATTGGACAATCAAATTAATGACTGCCCAGGCTTCAGGATGTCTTTTTACACTATATAAAGGTGGAAATTTACATTGGAAACGTTTGGTTTAGCTGTTATAAAAGTTTGGTTTTTTAGTGCTGAAAATGCATTTTCAGCTCGCACTGTACACATTTGCTATGTGAGGCATTATCTCATAAGGGAAATACTGGACAATCAAATTAATGACTTCCCAGGCTTCAGGATGCCTTTTTACACTCTATAAATGTGGAAATTTACATTGGAAACGTTTGGTTTAGCTGTTAATGAAGTTTCGTTTTTTTAGTGCTGAAAATTCATTGTCTGCTGGCGCTGTACACTTTTTCTAAGTGTTCCAATATCTCATGAAGGAAATACTGGACAATCAAATTAATGACTTTCCAGGCTTCAGGATGCCTTTCTACACTATATAAAGGTGGAAATTTACATTGGAAACGTTTGGTTTAGCTGTTATAAAAGTTTGGTTTTTTAGTGCTGTAAATGCATTTTCAGCTCGCGCTGTACACATTTGCTATGAGAGGCATTATCTCATAAGGGAAATATTGGACAATCAAATTAATGACTGCCCAGGCTTCAGGATGTCTTTTTACACTATATAAAGGTGGAAATTTACATTGGAAACGTTTGGTTTAGCTGTTATAAAAGTTTGGTTTTTTTAGTGCTGAAAATGCATTTTCAGCTCGCACTGTACACATTTGCTATGTGAGGCATTATCTCATAAGGGAAATACTGGACAATCAAATTAATGACTGCCCAGGCTTCAGGATGTCTTTTTACACTATCTAAAGGTGGCAATTTACATTGGAAACGTTTGGTTTAGCTGTTATAAAAGTTTGGTTTTTTAGTGCTGAAAATGCATTTTCAGCTCGCACTGTACACATTTGCTATGTGAGGCATTATCTCATAAGGGAAATACTGGACAATCAAATTAATGACTTCCCAGGCTTCAGGATGCCTTTTTACACTCTATAAATGTGGAAATTTACATTGGAAACGTTTGGTTTAGCTGTTAATGAAGTTTCGTTTTTTTAGTGCTGAAAATTCATTGTCTGCTGGCGCTGTACACTTTTTCTAAGTGTTGCAATATCTCATGAAGGAAATACTGGACAATCAAATTAATGACTTTCCAGGCTTCAGGATGCCTTTCTACACTATATAAAGGTGGAAATTTACATTTGAAACGTTTGGTTTAGCTGTTATAAAAGTTTGGTTTTTTAGTGCTGTAAATGCATTTTCAGCTCGCGCTGTACACATTTGCTATGAGAGGCATTATCTCATAAGGGAAATACTGGACAATCAAATTAATGACTGCCCAGGCTTCAGGATGTCTTTTTACACTATATAAAGGTGGAAATTTACATTGGAAACGTTTGGTTTAGCTGTTATAAAAGTTTGGTTTTTTAGTGCTGAAAATGCATTTTCAGCTCGCACTGTACACATTTGCTATGTGAGGCATTATCTCATAAGGGAAATACTGGACAATCAAATTAATGACTTCCCAGGCTTCAGGATGCCTTTTTACACTCTATAAATGTGGAAATTTACATTGGAAACGTTTGGTTTAGCTGTTAATGAAGTTTCGTTTTTTTAGTGCTGAAAATTCATTGTCTGCTGGCGCTGTACACTTTTTCTAAGTGTTCCAATATCTCATGAAGGAAATACTGGACAATCAAATTAATGACTTTCCAGGCTTCAGGATGCCTTTCTACACTATATAAAGGTGGAAATTTACATTGGAAACGTTTGGTTTAGCTGTTATAAAAGTTTGGTTTTTTAGTGCTGTAAATGCATTTTCAGCTCGCGCTGTACACATTTGCTATGAGAGGCATTATCTCATAAGGGAAATATTGGACAATCAAATTAATGACTGCCCAGGCTTCAGGATGTCTTTTTACACTATATAAAGGTGGAAATTTACATTGGAAACGTTTAGTTTAGCTGTTAATGAAGTTTCGTTTTTTTTAGTGCTGAAAATTCATTGTCTGCTGGCGCTGTACACTTTTTCTAAGTGTTGCAATATCTCATGAAGGAAATACTGGACAATCAAATTAATGACTTTCCAGGCTTCAGGATGCCTTTCTACACTATATAAAGGTGGAAATTTACATTGGAAACGTTTGGTTTAGCTGTTATAAAAGTTTGGTTTTTTAGTGCTGTAAATGCATTTTCAGCTCGCGCTGTACACATTTGCTATGAGAGGCATTATCTCATAAGGGAAATATTGGACAATCAAATTAATGGCTGCCCAGGCTTCAGGATGTCTTTTTACTCTATATAAAGTTGGAAATTTACATTGGAAACGTTTAGTTTAGCTGTTAACGAAGTTTCGTTTTTTTAGTGCTGAAAATTCATTGTCTGCTGGCGCTGTACACTTTTTCTAAGTGTTGCAATATCTCATGAAGGAAATACTGGACAATCAAATTAATGACTTTCCAGGCTTCAGGATGCCTTTCTACACTATATAAAGGTGGAAATTTACATTTGAAACGTTTGGTTTAGCTGTTATAAAAGTTTGGTTTTTTAATGCTGTAAATGCATTTTCAGCTCGCGCTGTACACATTTGCTATGAGAGGCATTATCTCATAAGGGAAATATTGGACAATCAAATGAATGACTGCCCAGGCTTCAGGATGTCTTTTTACACTATATAAAGGTGGAAATATACATTGGAAACGTTTAGTTTAGCTGTTAATTAAGTTTCGTTTTTTTAGTGCTGAAAATTCATTGTCTGCTGGCGCTGTACACTTTTTCTAAGTGTTGCAATATCTCATGAAGGAAATACTGGACAATCAAATTAACGACTTTCCAGGCTTCAGGATGCCTTTCTACACTATATAAAGGTGGAAATTTACATTGGAAACGTTTGGTTTAGCTGTTATAAAAGTTTGGTTTTTTAGTGCTGTAAATGCATTTTCAGCTCGCGCTGTACACATTTGCTATGAGAGGCATTATCTCATAAGGGAAATATTGGACAATCAAATTAATGACTGCCCAGGCTTCAGGATGTCTTTTTACACTATATAAAGGTGGAAATTTACATTGGAAACGTTTGGTTTAGCTGTTATAAAAGTTTGGTTTTTTAGTGCTGTAAATGCATTATCAGCTCGCGCTGTACACATTTGCTATGTGAGGCATTATCTCATAAGGGAAATACTGGACAATCAAATTAATGACTGCCCAGGCTTCAGGATGTCTTTTTACACTATATAAAGGTGGAAATTTACATTGGAAACGTTTGGTTTAGCTGTTATAAAAGTTTGGTTTTTTAGTGCTGAAAATGCATTTTCAGCTCGCACTGTACACATTTGCTATGTGAGGCATTATCTCATAAGGGAAATACTGGACAATCAAATTAATGACTTACCAGGCTTCAGGATGCCTTTTTACACTCTATAAATGTGGAAATTTACATTGGAAACGTTTGGTTTAGCTGTTAATGAAGTTTCGTTTTTTTAGTGCTGAAAATTCATTGTCTGCTGGCGCTGTACACTTTTTCTAAGTGTTGCAATATCTCATGAAGGAAATACTGGACAATCAAATTAATGACTTTCCAGGCTTCAGGATGCCTTTCTACACTATATAAAGGTGGAAATTTACATTGGAAACGTTTGGTTTAGCTGTTATAAAAGTTTGGTTTTTTAGTGATGTAAATGCATTTTCAGCTCGCGCTGTACACATTTGCTATGAGAGGCATTATCTCATAAGGGAAATATTGGACAATCAAATTAATGACTGCCCAGGCTTCAGGATGTCTTTTTACACTATATAAAGGTGGAAATTTACATTGGAAACGTTTAGTTTAGCTGTTAATGAAGTTTCGTTTTTTTTAGTGCTGAAAATTCATTGTCTGCTGGCGCTGTACACTTTTTCTAAGTGTTGCAATATCTCATGAAGGAAATACTGGACAATCAAATTAATGACTTTCCAGGCTTCAGGATGCCTTTCTACACTATATAAAGGTGGAAATTTACATTGGAAACGTTTGGTTTAGCTGTTATAAAAGTTTGGTTTTTTAGTGCTGTAAATGCATTTTCAGCTCGCGCTGTACACATTTGCTATGAGAGGCATTATCTCATAAGGGAAATATTGGACAATCAAATTAATGACTGCCCAGGCTTCAGGATGTCTTTTTACACTATATAAAGGTGGAAATTTACATTGGAAACGTTTGGTTTAGCTGTTATAAAAGTTTGGTTTTTTAGTGCTGTAAATGCATTTTCAGCTCGCGCTGTACACATTTGCTATGAGAGGCATTATCTCATAAGGGAAATATTGGACAATCAAATTAATGGCTGCCCAGGCTTCAGGATGTCTTTTTACTCTATATAAAGTTGGAAATTTACATTGGAAACGTTTAGTTTAGCTGTTAATGAAGTTTCGTTTTTTTAGTGCTGAAAATTCATTGTCTGCTGGCGCTGTACACTTTTTCTAAGTGTTGCAATATCTCATGAAGGAAATACTGGACAATCAAATTAATGACTTTCCAGGCTTCAGGATGCCTTTCTACACTATATAAAGGTGGAAATGTACATTGGAAACGTTTGGTTTAGCTGTTATAAAAGTTTGTTTTTTTAGTGCTGTAAATGCATTTTCAGCTCGCGCTGTACACATTTGCTATGAGAGGCATTGTCTCATAAGGGAAATATTGGACAATCAAATTAATGACTGCCCAGGCTTCAGGATGTCTTTTTACACTATATAAAGGTGGAAATTTTCATTGGAAACGTTTGGTTTAGCTGTTATAAAAGTTTGGTTTTTTAGTGCTGAAAATGCATTTTCAGCTCGCACTGTACACATTTGCTATGTGAGGCATTATCTCATAAGGGAAATACTGGACAATCAAATTAATGACTTCCCAGGCTTCAGGGTGCCTTTTTACACTCTATAAATGTGGAAATTTACATTGGAAACGTTTGGTTTAGCTGTTAATGAAGTTTCGTTTTTTTAGTGCTGAAAATTCATTGTCTGCTGGCGCTGTACACTTTTTCTAAGTGTTGCAATATCTCATGAAGGAAATACTGGACAATCAAATTAATGACTTTCCAGGCTTCAGGATGCCTTTCTACACTATATAAAGGTGGAAATTTACATTGGAAACGTTTGGTTTAGCTGTTATAAAAGTTTGGTTTTTTAGTGCTGTAAATGCATTTTCAGCTCGCGCTGTACACATTTGCTATGAGAGGCATTATCTCAAAAGGGAAATATTGGAAAATCAAATTAATGACTGCCCAGGCTTCAGGATGTCCTTTTACACTATATAAAGGTGGAAATTTACATTGGAAACGTTTGGTTTAGCTGTTATAAAAGTTGGGTTTTTTAATGCTGAAAATGCATTTTCAGCTCGCACTGTACACATTTGCTATGTGAGGCATTATCTCATAAGGGAAATACTGGACAATCAAATTAATGACTTCCCAGGCTTCAGGATGCCTTTTTACACTCTATAAATGTGGAAATTTACATTGGAAACGTTTGGTTTAGCTGTTAATGAAGTTTCGTTTTTTTAATGCTGAAAATTCATTGTCTGCTGGCGCTGTACACTCTTTAAGTGTTGCAATATCTCATAAGGGAAATATTGGACAATCAAATTAATGACTGCCCAGGCTTCAGGATGTCTTTTTACACTATATAAGGGTGGAAATTTACATTGGAAACGTTTGGTTTAGCTGTTAATGAAGTTTCGTTTTTTTAATGCTGAAAATTCATTGTCTGCTGGCGCTGTACACTCTTTAAGTGTTGCAATATCTCATGAAGGAAATACTGGACAATCAAATTAATGACTTTCCAGGCTTCAGGATGCCTTTCTACACTATATAAAGGTGGAAATTTACATTTGAAACGTTTGGTTTAGCTGTTATAAAAGTTTGGTTTTTTAGTGCTGTAAATGCATTTTCAGCTCGCGCTGTACACATTTGCTATGAGAGGCATTATCTCATAAGGGAAATATTGGACAATCAAATTAATGACTGCCCAGGCTTCAGGATGTCTTTTTACACTATATAAAGGTGGAAATATACATTGGAAACGTTTAGTTTAGCTGTTAATGAAGTTTCGTTTTTTTAGTGCTGAAAATTCATTGTCTGCTGGCGCTGTACACTTTTTCTAAGTGTTGCAATATCTCATGAAGGAAATACTGGACAATCAAATTAATGACTTTCCAGGCTTCAGGATGCCTTTCTACACTATATAAAGGTGGAAATTTACATTGGAAACGTTTGGTTTAGCTGTTATAAAAGTTTGGTTTTTTAGTGCTGTAAATGCATTTTCAGCTCGCGCTGTACACATTTGCTATGAGAGGCATTATCTCATAAGGGAAATATTGGACAATCAAATTAATGACTGCCCAGGCTTCAGGATGTCTTTTTACACTATATAAACGTGGAAATTTACATTGGAAACGTTTGGTTTAGCTGTTATAAAAGTTTAGTTTTTTAGTGCTGTAAATGCATTTTCAGCTCGCGCTGTACACATTTGCTATGTGAGGCATTATCTCATAAGGGAAATACTGGACAATCAAATTAATGACTGCCCAGGCTTCAGGATGTCTTTTTACACTATATAAAGGTGGAAATTTACATTGGAAACGTTTGGTTTAGCTGTTATAAAAGTTTGGTTTTTTAGTGCTGAAAATGCATTTTCAGCTCGCACTGTACACATTTGCTATGTGAGGCATTATCTCATAAGGGAAATACTGGACAATCAAATTAATGACTTCCCAGGCTTCAGGATGCCTTTTTACACTCTATAAATGTGGAAATTTACATTGGAAACGTTTGGTTTAGCTGTTAATGAAGTTTCGTTTTTTTAGTGCTGAAAATTCATTGTCTGCTGGCGCTGTACACTTTTTCTAAGTGTTCCAATATCTCATGAAGGAAATACTGGACAATCAAATTAATGACTTTCCAGGCTTCAGGATGCCTTTCTACACTATATAAAGGTGGAAATTTACATTGGAAACGTTTGGTTTAGCTGTTATAAAAGTTTGGTTTTTTAGTGCTGTAAATGCATTTTCAGCTCGCGCTGTACACATTTGCTATGAGAGGCATTATCTCATAAGGGAAATATTGGACAATCAAATTAATGACTGCCCAGGCTTCAGGATGTCTTTTTACACTATATAAAGGTGGAAATTTACATTGGAAACGTTTAGTTTAGCTGTTAATGAAGTTTCGTTTTTTTTAGTGCTGAAAATTCATTGTCTGCTGGCGCTGTACACTTTTTCTAAGTGTTGCAATATCTCATGAAGGAAATACTGGACAATCAAATTAATGGCTGCCCAGGCTTCAGGATGTCTTTTTACTCTATATAAAGTTGGAAATTTACATTGGAAACGTTTAGTTTAGCTGTTAATGAAGTTTCGTTTTTTTAGTGCTGAAAATTCATTGTCTGCTGGCGCTGTACACTTTTTCTAAGTGTTGCAATATCTCATGAAGGAAATACTGGACAATCAAATCAATGACTTTCCAGGCTTCAGGATGCCTTTCTACACTATATAAAGGTGGAAATTTACATTGGAAACGTTTGGTTTAGCTGTTATAAAAGTTTGTTTTTTTTAGTGCTGAAAATGCATTTTCAGCTCGCACTGTACACATTTGCTATGTGAGGCATTATCTCATTAGGGAAATACTGGACAATCAAATTAATGACTGCCCAGGCTTCAGGATGTCTTTTTACACTATCTAAAGGTGGAAATTTTCATTGGAAACGTTTGGTTTAGCTGTTATAAAAGTTTGGTTTTTTAGTGCTGAAAATGCATTTTCAGCTCGCACTGTACACATTTGCTATGTGAGGCATTATCTGATAAGGGAAATACTGGACAATCAAATTAATGACTTCCCAGGCTTCAGGATGCCTTTTTACACTCTATAAATGTGGAAATTTACATTGGAAACGTTTGGTTTAGCTGTTAATGAAGTTTCGTTTTTTTAGTGCTGAAAATTCATTGTCTGCTGGCGCTGTACACTTTTTCTAAGTGTTGCAATATCTCATGAAGGAAATACTGGACAATCAAATTAATGACTTTCCAGGCTTCAGGATGCCTTTCTACACTATATAAAGGTGGAAATTTACATTTGAAACGTTTGGTTTAGCTGTTATAAAAGTTTGGTTTTTTAGTGCTGTAAATGCATTTTCAGCTCGCGCTGTACACATTTGCTATGAGAGGCATTATCTCATAAGGGAAATATTGGACAATCAAATTAATGACTGCCCAGGCTTCAGGATGTCTTTTTACACTATATAAAGGTGGAAATATACATTGGAAACGTTTAGTTTAGCTGTTAATGAAGTTTCGTTTTTTTAGTGCTGAAAATTCATTGTCTGCTGGCGCTGTACACTTTTTCTAAGTGTTGCAATATCTCATGAAGGAAATACTGGACAATCAAATTAATGACTTTCCAGGCTTCAGGATGCCTTTCTACACTATATAAAGGTGGAAATTTACATTGGAAACGTTTGGTTTAGCTGTTATAAAAGTTTGGTTTTTTAGTGCTGTAAATGCATTTTCAGCTCGCGCTGTACACATTTGCTATGAGAGGCATTATCTCATAAGGGAAATATTGGACAATCAAATTAATGACTGCCCAGGCTTCAGGATGTCTTTTTACACTATATAAAGGTGGAAATTTACATTGGAAACGTTTGGTTTAGCTGTTATAAAAGTTTGGTTTTTTAGTGCTGTAAATGCATTTTCAGCTCGCGCTGTACACATTTGCTATGAGAGGCATTATCTCATAAGGGAAATATTGGACAATCAAATTAATGACTGCCCAGGCTTCAGGATGTCTTTTTACACTATATAAACGTGGAAATTTACATTGGAAACGTTTGGTTTAGCTGTTATAAAAGTTTAGTTTTTTAGTGCTGTAAATGCATTTTCAGCTCGCGCTGTACACATTTGCTATGTGAGGCATTATCTCATAAGGGAAATACTGGACAATCAAATTAATGACTGCCCAGGCTTCAGGATGTCTTTTTACACTATATAAAGGTGGAAATTTACATTGGAAACGTTTGGTTTAGCTGTTATAAAAGTTTGGTTTTTTAGTGCTGAAAATGCATTTTCAGCTCGCACTGTACACATTTGCTATGTGAGGCATTATCTCATAAGGGAAATACTGGACAATCAAATTAATGACTTCCCAGGCTTCAGGATGCCTTTTTACACTCTATAAATGTGGAAATTTACATTGGAAACGTTTGGTTTAGCTGTTAATGAAGTTTCGTTTTTTTAGTGCTGAAAATTCATTGTCTGCTGGCGCTGTACACTTTTTCTAAGTGTTCCAATATCTCATGAAGGAAATACTGGACAATCAAATTAATGACTTTCCAGGCTTCAGGATGCCTTTCTACACTATATAAAGGTGGAAATTTACATTGGAAACGTTTGGTTTAGCTGTTATAAAAGTTTGGTTTTTTAGTGCTGTAAATGCATTTTCAGCTCGCGCTGTACACATTTGCTATGAGAGGCATTATCTCATAAGGGAAATATTGGACAATCAAATTAATGACTGCCCAGGCTTCAGGATGTCTTTTTACACTATATAAAGGTGGAAATTTACATTGGAAACGTTTAGTTTAGCTGTTAATGAAGTTTCGTTTTTTTTAGTGCTGAAAATTCATTGTCTGCTGGCGCTGTACACTTTTTCTAAGTGTTGCAATATCTCATGAAGGAAATACTGGACAATCAAATTAATGGCTGCCCAGGCTTCAGGATGTCTTTTTACTCTATATAAAGTTGGAAATTTACATTGGAAACGTTTAGTTTAGCTGTTAATGAAGTTTCGTTTTTTTAGTGCTGAAAATTCATTGTCTGCTGGCGCTGTACACTTTTTCTAAGTGTTGCAATATCTCATGAAGGAAATACTGGACAATCAAATCAATGACTTTCCAGGCTTCAGGATGCCTTTCTACACTATATAAAGGTGGAAATTTACATTGGAAACGTTTGGTTTAGCTGTTATAAAAGTTTGTTTTTTTTAGTGCTGAAAATGCATTTTCAGCTCGCACTGTACACATTTGCTATGTGAGGCATTATCTCATTAGGGAAATACTGGACAATCAAATTAATGACTGCCCAGGCTTCAGGATGTCTTTTTACACTATCTAAAGGTGGAAATTTTCATTGGAAACGTTTGGTTTAGCTGTTATAAAAGTTTGGTTTTTTAGTGCTGAAAATGCATTTTCAGCTCGCACTGTACACATTTGCTATGTGAGGCATTATCTGATAAGGGAAATACTGGACAATCAAATTAATGACTTCCCAGGCTTCAGGATGCCTTTTTACACTCTATAAATGTGGAAATTTACATTGGAAACGTTTGGTTTAGCTGTTAATGAAGTTTCGTTTTTTTAGTGCTGAAAATTCATTGTCTGCTGGCGCTGTACACTTTTTCTAAGTGTTGCAATATCTCATGAAGGAAATACTGGACAATCAAATTAATGACTTTCCAGGCTTCAGGATGCCTTTCTACACTATATAAAGGTGGAAATTTACATTTGAAACGTTTGGTTTAGCTGTTATAAAAGTTTGGTTTTTTAGTGCTGTAAATGCATTTTCAGCTCGCGCTGTACACATTTGCTATGAGAGGCATTATCTCATAAGGGAAATATTGGACAATCAAATTAATGACTGCCCAGGCTTCAGGATGTCTTTTTACACTATATAAAGGTGGAAATATACATTGGAAACGTTTAGTTTAGCTGTTAATGAAGTTTCGTTTTTTTAGTGCTGAAAATTCATTGTCTGCTGGCGCTGTACACTTTTTCTAAGTGTTGCAATATCTCATGAAGGAAATACTGGACAATCAAATTAATGACTTTCCAGGCTTCAGGATGCCTTTCTACACTATATAAAGGTGGAAATTTACATTGGAAACGTTTGGTTTAGCTGTTATAAAAGTTTGTTTTTTTAGTGCTGTAAATGCATTTTCAGCTCGCGCTGTACACATTTGCTATGAGAGGCATTATCTCATAAGGGAAATATTGGACAATCAAATTAATGACTGCCCAGGCTTCAGGATGTCTTTTTACACTATATAAAGGTGGAAATTTACATTGGAAACGTTTGGTTTAGCTGTTAATGAAGTTTCGTTTTTTTAGTGCTGAAAATTCATTGTCTGCTGGCGCTGTACACTTTTTCTAAGTGTTGCAATATCTCATGAAGGAAATACTGGACAATCAAATCAATGACTTTCCAGGCTTCAGGATGCCTTTCTACACTATATAAAGGTGGAAATTTACATTGGAAACGTTTGGTTTAGCTGTTATAAAAGTTTGGTTTTTTAGTGCTGTAAATGCATTTTCAGCTCGCACTGTACACATTTGCTATGTGAGGCATTATCTCATAAGGGAAATACTGGACAATCAAATTAATGACTTCCCAGGCTTCAGGATGCCTTTTTACACTCTATAAATGTGGAAATTTACATTGGAAACGTTTGGTTTAGCTGTTAATGAAGTTTCGTTTTTTTAGTGCTGAAAATTCATTGTCTGCTGGCGCTGTACACTTTTTCTAAGTGTTGCAATATCTCATGAAGGAAATACTGGACAATCAAATTAATGACTTTCCAGGCTTCAGGATGCCTTTCTATACTATATAAAGGTGGAAATGTACATTGGAAACGTTTGGTTTAGCTGTTATAAAAGTTAGTTTTTTTAGTGCTGTAAATGCATTTTCAGCTCGCGCTGTACACATTTGCTATGAGAGGCATTGTCTCATAAGGGAAATATTGGACAATCAAATTAATGACTGCCCAGGCTTCAGGATGTCTTTTTACACTATATAAAGGTGGAAATTTACATTGGAAACGTTTGGTTTAGCTGTTATAAAAGTTTGGTTTTTTTAGTGCTGAAAATGCATTTTCAGCTCGCACTGTACACATTTGCTATGTGAGGCATTATCTCATAAGGGAAATACTGGACAATCAAATTAATGACTGCCCAGGCTTCAGGATGTCTTTTTACACTATCTAAAGGTGGAAATTTACATTGGAAACGTTTGGTTTAGCTGTTATAAAAGTTTGTTTTTTTAGTGCTGAAAATGCATTTTCAGCTCGCACTGTACACATTTGCTATGTGAGGCATTATCTCATAAGGGAAATACTGGACAATCAAATTAATGACTTCCCAGGCTTCAGGATGCCTTTTTACACTCTATAAATGTGGAAATTTACATTGGAAACGTTTGGTTTAGCTGTTAATGAAGTTTCGTTTTTTTAGTGCTGAAAATTCATTGTCTGCAGGCGCTGTACACTTTTTCTAAGTGTTGCAATATCTCATGAAGGAAATACTGGACAATCAAATTAATGACTTTCCAGGCTTCAGGATGCCTTTCTACACTATATAAAGGTGGACATTTACATTGGAAACGTTTGGTTTAGCTGTTATAAAAGTTTGGTTTTTTAGTGCTGTAAATGCATTTTCAGCTCGCGCTGTACACATTTGCTATGAGAGGCATTGTCTCATAAGGGAAATATTGGACAATCAAATTAATGACTGCCCAGGCTTCAGGATGTCTTTTTACACTATATAAAGGTGGAAATTTACATTGGAAACGTTTGGTTTAGCTTTATAAAAGTTTAGTTTTTTAGTGCTGTAAATGCATTTTCAGCTCGCGCTGTACACATTTGCTATGTGAGGCATTATCTCATAAGGGAAATACTGGACTATCAAATTAATGACTGCCCAGGCTTCAGGATGTCTTTTTACACTATATAAAGGTGGAAATTTACATTGGAAACGTTTGGTTTAGCTGTTATAAAAGTTTGGTTTTTTAGTGCTGAAAATGCATTTTCAGCTCGCACTGTACACATTTGCTATGTGAGGCATTATCTCATAAGGGAAATACTGGACAATCAAATTAATGACTTCCCAGGCTTCAGGATGCCTTTTTACACTCTATAAATGTGGAAATTTACATTGGAAACGTTTGGTTTAGCTGTTAATGAAGTTTCGTTTTTTTAGTGCTGAAAATTCATTGTCTGCTGGCGCTGTACACTTTTTCTAAGTGTTCCAATATCTCATGAAGGAAATACTGGACAATCAAATTAATGACTTTCCAGGCTTCAGGATGCCTTTCTACACTATATAAAGGTGGAAATTTACATTGGAAACGTTTGGTTTAGCTGTTATAAAAGTTTGGTTTTTTAGTGCTGTAAATGCATTTTCAGCTCGCGCTGTACACATTTGCTATGAGAGGCATTATCTCATAAGGGAAATATTGGACAATCAAATTAATGACTTTCCAGGCTTCAGGATGCCTTTCTACACTATATAAAGGTGGAAATTTACATTGGAAACGTTTGGTTTAGCTGTTGTAAAAGTTTGGTTTTTTAGTGCTGTAAATGCATTTTCAGCTCGCGCTGTACACATTTGCTATGAGAGGCATTATCTCATAAGGGAAATATTCGACAATCAAATTAATGACTGCCCAGGCTTCAGGATGTCTTTTTACACTATATAAAGGTGGAAATTTACATTGGAAACGTTTGGTTTAGCTGTTATAAAAGTTTGGTTTTTTTAGTGCTGAAAATGCATTTTCAGCTCGCACTGTACACATTTGCTATGTGAGGCATTATCTCATAAGGGAAATACTGGACAATCAAATTAATGACTGCCCAGGCTTCAGGATGTCTTTTTACACTATCTAAAGGTGGAAATTTACATTGGAAACGTTTGGTTTAGCTGTTATAAAAGTTTGGTTTTTTAGTGCTGAAAATGCATTTTCAGCTCGCACTGTACACATTTGCTATGTGAGGCATTATCTCATAAGGGAAATACTGGACAATCAAATTAATGACTTCCCAGGCTTCAGGATGCCTTTTTACACTCTATAAATGTGGAAATTTACATTGGAAACGTTTGGTTTAGCTGTTAATGGAGTTTCGTTTTTTTAGTGCTGAAAATTCATTGTCTGCTGGCGCTGTACACTTTTTCTAAGTGTTGCAATATCTCATGAAGGAAATACTGGACAATCAAATTAATGACTTTCCAGGCTTCAGGATGCCTTTCTACACTATATAAAGGTGGAAATTTACATTTGAAACGTTTGGTTTAGCTGTTATAAAAGTTTGGTTTTTTAGTGCTGTAAATGCATTTTCAGCTCGCGCTGTACACATTTGCTATGTGAGGCATTATCTCATAAGGGAAATACTGGACAATCAAATTAATGACTGCCCAGGCTTCAGGATGTCTTTTTACACTATATAAAGGTGGAAATTTACATTGGAAACGTTTGGTTTAGCTGTTATAAAAGTTTGGTTTTTTAGTGCTGTAAATGCATTTTCAGCTCGCTGTACACATTTGCTATGAGAGGCATTATCTCATAAGGGAAATATTGGACAATCAAATTAATGACTGCCCAGGCTTCAGGATGTCTTTTTACACTATATAAAGGTGGAAATTTACATTGGAAACGTTTGGTTTAGCTGTTATAAAAGTTTGTTTTTTTAGTGCTGTAAATGCATTTTCAGCTCGCGCTGTACACATTTGCTATGTGAGGCATTATCTCATAAGGGAAATACTGGACAATCAAATTAATGACTGCCCAGGCTTCAGGATGTCTTTTTACACTATATAAAGGTGGAAATTTACATTGGAAACGTTTGGTTTAGCTGTTATAAAAGTTTGGTTTTTTAGTGCTGAAAATGCATTTTCAGCTCGCACTGTACACATTTGCTATGTGAGGCATTATCTCATAAGGGAAATACTGGACAATCAAATTAATGACTGCCCAGGCTTCAGGATGTCTTTTTACACTATATAAAGGTGGAAATTTACATTGGAAACCTTTAGTTTAGCTGTTAATGAAGTTTCGTTTTTTTTAGTGCTGAAAATTCATTGTCTGCTGGCGCTGTACACTTTTTCTAAGTGTTGCAATATCTCATGAAGGAAATACTGGACAATCAAATTAATGACTTTCCAGGCTTCAGGATGCCTTTCTACACTATATAAAGGTGGAAATTTACATTGGAAACGTTTGGTTTAGCTGTTATAAAAGTTTGTTTTTTTAGTGCTGTAAATGCATTTTCAGCTCGCGCTGTACACATTTGCTATGAGAGGCATTATCTCATAAGGGAAATATTGGACAATCAAATTAATGACTGCCCAGGCTTCAGGATGTCTTTTTACACTATATAAAGGTGGAAATTTACATTGGAAACGTTTGGTTTAGCTGTTATAAAAGTTTGGTTTTTTAGTGCTGTAAATGCATTTTCAGCTCGCGCTGTACACATTTGCTATGAGAGGCATTATCTCATAAGGGAAATATTGGACAATCAAATTAATGGCTGCCCAGGCTTCAGGATGTCTTTTTACTCTATATAAAGTTGGAAATTTACATTGGAAACGTTTAGTTTAGCTGTTAATGAAGTTTCGTTTTTTTAGTGCTGAAAATTCATTGTCTGCTGGCGCTGTACACTTTTTCTAAGTGTTGCAATATCTCATGAAGGAAATACTGGACAATCAAATCAATGACTTTCCAGGCTTCAGGATGCCTTTCTACACTATATAAAGGTGGAAATTTACATTGGAAACGTTTGGTTTAGCTGTTATAAAAGTTTGGTTTTTTAGTGCTGTAAATGCATTTTCAGCTCGCGCTGTACACATTTGCTATGAGAGGCATTGTCTCATAAGGGAAATATTGGACAATCAAATTAATGACTGCCCAGGCTTCAGGATGTCTTTTTACACTATATAAAGGTGGAAATTTACATTGGAAACGTTTGGTTTAGCTGTTATAAAAGTTTGGTTTTTTTAGTGCTGAAAATGCATTTTCAGCTCGCACTGTACACATTTGCTATGTGAGGCATTATCTCATAAGGGAAATACTGGACAATCAAATTAATGACTGCCCAGGCTTCAGGATGTCTTTTTACACTATCTAAAGGTGGAAATTTACATTGGAAACGTTTGGTTTAGCTGTTATAAAAGTTTGTTTTTTTAGTGCTGAAAATGCATTTTCAGCTCGCACTGTACACATTTGCTATGTGAGGCATTATCTCATAAGGGAAATACTGGACAATCAAATTAATGACTTCCCAGGCTTCAGGATGCCTTTTTACACTCTATAAATGTGGAAATTTACATTGGAAACGTTTGGTTTAGCTGTTAATGAAGTTTCGTTTTTTTAGTGCTGAAAATTCATTGTCTGCTGGCGCTGTACACTTTTTCTAAGTGTTGCAATATCTCATGAAGGAAATACTGGACAATCAAATTAATGACTTTCCAGGCTTCAGGATGCCTTTCTACACTATATAAAGGTGGACATTTACATTGGAAACGTTTGGTTTAGCTGTTATAAAAGTTTGGTTTTTTAGTGCTGTAAATGCATTTTCAGCTCGCGCTGTACACATTTGCTATGAGAGGCATTGTCTCATAAGGGAAATATTGGACAATCAAATTAATGACTGCCCAGGCTTCAGGATGTCTTTTTACACTATATAAAGGTGGAAATTTACATTGGAAACGTTTGGTTTAGCTTTATAAAAGTTTAGTTTTTTAGTGCTGTAAATGCATTTTCAGCTCGCGCTGTACACATTTGCTATGTGAGGCATTATCTCATAAGGGAAATACTGGACAATCAAATTAATGACTGCCCAGGCTTCAGGATGTCTTTTTACACTATATAAAGGTGGAAATTTACATTGGAAACGTTTGGTTTAGCTGTTATAAAAGTTTGGTTTTTTAGTGCTGAAAATGCATTTTCAGCTCGCACTGTACACATTTGCTATGTGAGGCATTATCTCATAAGGGAAATACTGGACAATCAAATTAATGACTTCCCAGGCTTCAGGATGCCTTTTTACACTCTATAAATGTGGAAATTTACATTGGAAACGTTTGGTTTAGCTGTTAATGAAGTTTCGTTTTTTTAGTGCTGAAAATTCATTGTCTGCTGGCGCTGTACACTTTTTCTAAGTGTTCCAATATCTCATGAAGGAAATACTGGACAATCAAATTAATGACTTTCCAGGCTTCAGGATGCCTTTCTACACTATATAAAGGTGGAAATTTACATTGGAAACGTTTGGTTTAGCTGTTATAAAAGTTTGGTTTTTTAGTGCTGTAAATGCATTTTCAGCTCGCTGTACACATTTGCTATGAGAGGCATTATCTCATAAGGGAAATATTGGACAATCAAATTAATGACTGCCCAGGCTTCAGGATGTCTTTTTACACTATATAAAGGTGGAAATTTACATTGGAAACGTTTGGTTTAGCTGTTATAAAAGTTTGGTTTTTTTAGTGCTGAAAATGCATTTTCAGCTCGCACTGTACACATTTGCTATGTGAGGCATTATCTCATAAGGGAAATACTGGACAATCAAATTAATGACTGCCCAGGCTTCAGGATGTCTTTTTACACTATCTAAAGGTGGAAATTTACATTGGAAACGTTTGGTTTAGCTGTTATAAAAGTTTGGTTTTTTAGTGCTGAAAATGCATTTTCAGCTCGCACTGTACACATTTGCTATGTGAGGCATTATCTCATAAGGGAAATACTGGACAATCAAATTAATGACTTCCCAGGCTTCAGGATGCCTTTTTACACTCTATAAATGTGGAAATTTACATTGGAAACGTTTGGTTTAGCTGTTAATGAAGTTTCGTTTTTTTAGTGCTGAAAATTCATTGTCTGCTGGCGCTGTACACTTTTTCTAAGTGTTGCAATATCTCATGAAGGAAATACTGGACAATCAAATTAATGACTTTCCAGGCTTCAGGATGCCTTTCTACACTATATAAAGGTGGAAATTTACATTTGAAACGTTTGGTTTAGCTGTTATAAAAGTTTGGTTTTTTAGTGCTGTAAATGCATTTTCAGCTCGCGCTGTACACATTTGCTATGAGAGGCATTATCTCATAAGGGAAATACTGGACAATCAAATTAATGACTGCCCAGGCTTCAGGATGTCTTTTTACACTATATAAAGGTGGAAATTTACATTGGAAACGTTTGGTTTAGCTGTTATAAAAGTTTGGTTTTTTAGTGCTGAAAATGCATTTTCAGCTCGCACTGTACACATTTGCTATGTGAGGCATTATCTCATAAGGGAAATACTGGACAATCAAATTAATGACTTCCCAGGCTTCAGGATGCCTTTTTACACTCTATAAATGTGGAAATTTACATTGGAAACGTTTGGTTTAGCTGTTAATGAAGTTTCGTTTTTTTAGTGCTGAAAATTCATTGTCTGCTGGCGCTGTACACTTTTTCTAAGTGTTCCAATATCTCATGAAGGAAATACTGGACAATCAAATTAATGACTTTCCAGGCTTCAGGATGCCTTTCTACACTATATAAAGGTGGAAATTTACATTGGAAACGTTTGGTTTAGCTGTTATAAAAGTTTGGTTTTTTAGTGCTGTAAATGCATTTTCAGCTCGCGCTGTACACATTTGCTATGAGAGGCATTATCTCATAAGGGAAATATTGGACAATCAAATTAATGACTGCCCAGGCTTCAGGATGTCTTTTTACACTATATAAAGGTGGAAATTTACATTGGAAACGTTTAGTTTAGCTGTTAATGAAATTTCGTTTTTGTTAGTGCTGAAAATTCATTGTCTGCTGGCGCTGTACACTTTTTCTAAGTGTTGCAATATCTCATGAAGGAAATACTGGACAATCAAATTAATGACTTTCCAGGCTTCAGGATGCCTTTCTACACTATATAAAGGTGGAAATTTACATTGGAAACGTTTGGTTTAGCTGTTATAAAAGTTTGGTTTTTTAGTGCTGTAAATGCATTTTCAGCTCGCGCTGTACACATTTGCTATGAGAGGCATTATCTCATAAGGGAAATATTGGACAATCAAATTAATGACTGCCCAGGCTTCAGGATGTCTTTTTACACTATATAAAGGTGGAAATTTACATTGGAAACGTTTGGTTTAGCTGTTATAAAAGTTTGGTTTTTTAGTGCTGTAAATTCATTTTCAGCTCGCGCTGTACACATTTGCTATGAGAGGCATTATCTCATAAGGGAAATATTGGACAATCAAATTAATGGCTGCCCAGGCTTCAGGATGTCTTTTTACTCTATATAAAGTTCGAAATTTACATTGGAAACGTTTAGTTTAGCTGTTAATGAAGTTTCGTTTTTTTAGTGCTGAAAATTCATTGTCTGCTGGCGCTGTACACTTTTTCTAAGTGTTGCAATATCTCATGAAGGAAATACTGGACAATCAAATCAATGACTTTCCAGGCTTCAGGATGCCTTTCTACACTATATAAAGGTGGAAATTTACATTGGAAACGTTTGGTTTAGCTGTTATAAAAGTTTGGTTTTTTAGTGCTGTAAATGCATTTTCAGCTCGCACTGTACACATTTGCTATGTGAGGCATTATCTCATAAGGGAAATACTGGACAATCAAATTAATGACTTCCCAGGCTTCAGGATGCCTTTTTACACTCTATAAATGTGGAAATTTACATTGGAAACGTTTGGTTTAGCTGTTAATGAAGTTTCGTTTTTTTAGTGCTGAAAATTCATTGTCTGCTGGCGCTGTACACTTTTTCTAAGTGTTGCAATATCTCATGAAGGAAATACTGGACAATCAAATTAATGACTTTCCAGGCTTCAGGATGCCTTTCTATACTATATAAAGGTGGAAATGTACATTGGAAACGTTTGGTTTAGCTGTTATAAAAGTTAGTTTTTTTAGTGCTGTAAATGCATTTTCAGCTCGCGCTGTACACATTTGCTATGAGAGGCATTGTCTCATAAGGGAAATATTGGACAATCAAATTAATGACTGCCCAGGCTTCAGGATGTCTTTTTACACTATATAAAGGTGGAAATTTACATTGGAAACGTTTGGTTTAGCTGTTATAAAAGTTTGGTTTTTTTAGTGCTGAAAATGCATTTTCAGCTCGCACTGTACACATTTGCTATGTGAGGCATTATCTCATAAGGGAAATACTGGACAATCAAATTAATGACTGCCCAGGCTTCAGGATGTCTTTTTACACTATCTAAAGGTGGAAATTTACATTGGAAACGTTTGGTTTAGCTGTTATAAAAGTTTGTTTTTTTAGTGCTGAAAATGCATTTTCAGCTCGCACTGTACACATTTGCTATGTGAGGCATTATCTCATAAGGGAAATACTGGACAATCAAATTAATGACTTCCCAGGCTTCAGGATGCCTTTTTACACTCTATAAATGTGGAAATTTACATTGGAAACGTTTGGTTTAGCTGTTAATGAAGTTTCGTTTTTTTAGTGCTGAAAATTCATTGTCTGCAGGCGCTGTACACTTTTTCTAAGTGTTGCAATATCTCATGAAGGAAATACTGGACAATCAAATTAATGACTTTCCAGGCTTCAGGATGCCTTTCTACACTATATAAAGGTGGACATTTACATTGGAAACGTTTGGTTTAGCTGTTATAAAAGTTTGGTTTTTTAGTGCTGTAAATGCATTTTCAGCTCGCGCTGTACACATTTGCTATGAGAGGCATTGTCTCATAAGGGAAATATTGGACAATCAAATTAATGACTGCCCAGGCTTCAGGATGTCTTTTTACACTATATAAAGGTGGAAATTTACATTGGAAACGTTTGGTTTAGCTTTATAAAAGTTTAGTTTTTTAGTGCTGTAAATGCATTTTCAGCTCGCGCTGTACACATTTGCTATGTGAGGCATTATCTCATAAGGGAAATACTGGACTATCAAATTAATGACTGCCCAGGCTTCAGGATGTCTTTTTACACTATATAAAGGTGGAAATTTACATTGGAAACGTTTGGTTTAGCTGTTATAAAAGTTTGGTTTTTTAGTGCTGAAAATGCATTTTCAGCTCGCACTGTACACATTTGCTATGTGAGGCATTATCTCATAAGGGAAATACTGGACAATCAAATTAATGACTTCCCAGGCTTCAGGATGCCTTTTTACACTCTATAAATGTGGAAATTTACATTGGAAACGTTTGGTTTAGCTGTTAATGAAGTTTCGTTTTTTTAGTGCTGAAAATTCATTGTCTGCTGGCGCTGTACACTTTTTCTAAGTGTTCCAATATCTCATGAAGGAAATACTGGACAATCAAATTAATGACTTTCCAGGCTTCAGGATGCCTTTCTACACTATATAAAGGTGGAAATTTACATTGGAAACGTTTGGTTTAGCTGTTATAAAAGTTTGGTTTTTTAGTGCTGTAAATGCATTTTCAGCTCGCGCTGTACACATTTGCTATGAGAGGCATTATCTCATAAGGGAAATATTCGACAATCAAATTAATGACTGCCCAGGCTTCAGGATGTCTTTTTACACTATATAAAGGTGGAAATTTACATTGGAAACGTTTGGTTTAGCTGTTATAAAAGTTTGGTTTTTTTAGTGCTGAAAATGCATTTTCAGCTCGCACTGTACACATTTGCTATGTGAGGCATTATCTCATAAGGGAAATACTGGACAATCAAATTAATGACTGCCCAGGCTTCAGGATGTCTTTTTACACTATCTAAAGGTGGAAATTTACATTGGAAACGTTTGGTTTAGCTGTTATAAAAGTTTGGTTTTTTAGTGCTGAAAATGCATTTTCAGCTCGCACTGTACACATTTGCTATGTGAGGCATTATCTCATAAGGGAAATACTGGACAATCAAATTAATGACTTCCCAGGCTTCAGGATGCCTTTTTACACTCTATAAAGGTGGAAATTTACATTGGAAACGTTTAGTTTAGCTGTTAATGAAGTTTCGTTTTTTTAGTGCTGAAAATTCATTGTCTGCTGGCGCTGTACACTTTTTCTAAGTGTTGCAATATCTCATGAAGGAAATACTGGACAATCAAATTAATGACTTTCCAGGCTTCAGGATGCCTTTCTACACTATATAAAGGTGGAAATTTACATTGGAAACGTTTGGTTTAGCTGTTATAAAAGTTTGGTTTTTTAGTGCTGTAAATGCATTTTCAGCTCGCGCTGTACACATTTGCTATGAGAGGCATTGTCTCATAAGGGAAATATTGGACAATCAAATTAATGACTGCCCAGGCTTCAGGATGTCTTTTTACACTATATAAAGGTGGAAATTTACATTGGAAACGTTTGGTTTAGCTGTTATAAAAGTTTGGTTTTTTTAGTGCTGAAAATGCATTTTCAGCTCGCACTGTACACATTTGCTATGTGAGGCATTATCTCATAAGGGAAATACTGGACAATCAAATTAATGACTGCCCAGGCTTCAGGATGTCTTTTTACACTATATAAAGGTGGAAATTTACATTGGAAACCTTTAGTTTAGCTGTTAATGAAGTTTCGTTTTTTTTAGTGCTGAAAATTCATTGTCTGCTGGCGCTGTACACTTTTTCTAAGTGTTGCAATATCTCATGAAGGAAATACTGGACAATCAAATTAATGACTTTCCAGGCTTCAGGATGCCTTTCTACACTATATAAAGGTGGAAATTTACATTGGAAACGTTTGGTTTAGCTGTTATAAAAGTTTGTTTTTTTAGTGCTGTAAATGCATTTTCAGCTCGCGCTGTACACATTTGCTATGAGAGGCATTATCTCATAAGGGAAATATTGGACAATCAAATTAATGACTGCCCAGGCTTCAGGATGTCTTTTTACACTATATAAAGGTGGAAATTTACATTGGAAACGTTTGGTTTAGCTGTTATAAAAGTTTGGTTTTTTAGTGCTGTAAATGCATTTTCAGCTCGCGCTGTACACATTTGCTATGAGAGGCATTATCTCATAAGGGAAATATTGGACAATCAAATTAATGGCTGCCCAGGCTTCAGGATGTCTTTTTACTCTATATAAAGTTGGAAATTTACATTGGAAACGTTTAGTTTAGCTGTTAATGAAGTTTCGTTTTTTTAGTGCTGAAAATTCATTGTCTGCTGGCGCTGTACACTTTTTCTAAGTGTTGCAATATCTCATGAAGGAAATACTGGACAATCAAATCAATGACTTTCCAGGCTTCAGGATGCCTTTCTACACTATATAAAGGTGGAAATTTACATTGGAAACGTTTGGTTTAGCTGTTATAAAAGTTTGGTTTTTTAGTGCTGTAAATGCATTTTCAGCTCGCGCTGTACACATTTGCTATGAGAGGCATTGTCTCATAAGGGAAATATTGGACAATCAAATTAATGACTGCCCAGGCTTCAGGATGTCTTTTTACACTATATAAAGGTGGAAATTTACATTGGAAACGTTTGGTTTAGCTGTTATAAAAGTTTGGTTTTTTTAGTGCTGAAAATGCATTTTCAGCTCGCACTGTACACATTTGCTATGTGAGGCATTATCTCATAAGGGAAATACTGGACAATCAAATTAATGACTGCCCAGGCTTCAGGATGTCTTTTTACACTATCTAAAGGTGGAAATTTACATTGGAAACGTTTGGTTTAGCTGTTATAAAAGTTTGTTTTTTTAGTGCTGAAAATGCATTTTCAGCTCGCACTGTACACATTTGCTATGTGAGGCATTATCTCATAAGGGAAATACTGGACAATCAAATTAATGACTTCCCAGGCTTCAGGATGCCTTTTTACACTCTATAAATGTGGAAATTTACATTGGAAACGTTTGGTTTAGCTGTTAATGAAGTTTCGTTTTTTTAGTGCTGAAAATTCATTGTCTGCTGGCGCTGTACACTTTTTCTAAGTGTTGCAATATCTCATGAAGGAAATACTGGACAATCAAATTAATGACTTTCCAGGCTTCAGGATGCCTTTCTACACTATATAAAGGTGGACATTTACATTGGAAACGTTTGGTTTAGCTGTTATAAAAGTTTGGTTTTTTAGTGCTGTAAATGCATTTTCAGCTCGCGCTGTACACATTTGCTATGAGAGGCATTGTCTCATAAGGGAAATATTGGACAATCAAATTAATGACTGCCCAGGCTTCAGGATGTCTTTTTACACTATATAAAGGTGGAAATTTACATTGGAAACGTTTGGTTTAGCTTTATAAAAGTTTAGTTTTTTAGTGCTGTAAATGCATTTTCAGCTCGCGCTGTACACATTTGCTATGTGAGGCATTATCTCATAAGGGAAATACTGGACAATCAAATTAATGACTGCCCAGGCTTCAGGATGTCTTTTTACACTATATAAAGGTGGAAATTTACATTGGAAACGTTTGGTTTAGCTGTTATAAAAGTTTGGTTTTTTAGTGCTGAAAATGCATTTTCAGCTCGCACTGTACACATTTGCTATGTGAGGCATTATCTCATAAGGGAAATACTGGACAATCAAATTAATGACTTCCCAGGCTTCAGGATGCCTTTTTACACTCTATAAATGTGGAAATTTACATTGGAAACGTTTGGTTTAGCTGTTAATGAAGTTTCGTTTTTTTAGTGCTGAAAATTCATTGTCTGCTGGCGCTGTACACTTTTTCTAAGTGTTCCAATATCTCATGAAGGAAATACTGGACAATCAAATTAATGACTTTCCAGGCTTCAGGATGCCTTTCTACACTATATAAAGGTGGAAATTTACATTGGAAACGTTTGGTTTAGCTGTTATAAAAGTTTGGTTTTTTAGTGCTGTAAATGCATTTTCAGCTCGCGCTGTACACATTTGCTATGAGAGGCATTATCTCATAATGGAAATATTGGACAATCAAATTAATGACTGCCCAGGCTTCAGGATGTCTTTTTACACTATATAAAGGTGGAAATTTACATTGGAAACGTTTGGTTTAGCTGTTATAAAAGTTTGGTTTTTTTAGTGCTGAAAATGCATTTTCAGCTCGCACTGTACACATTTGCTATGTGAGGCATTATCTCATAAGGGAAATACTGGACAATCAAATTAATGACTGCCCAGGCTTCAGGATGTCTTTTTACACTATCTAAAGGTGGAAATTTACATTGGAAACGTTTGGTTTAGCTGTTATAAAAGTTTGGTTTTTTCGTGCTGAAAATGCATTTTCAGCTCGCACTGTACACATTTGCTATGTGAGGCATTATCTCATAAGGGAAATACTGGACAATCAAATTAATGACTTCCCAGGCTTCAGGATGCCTTTTTACACTCTATAAATGTGGAAATTTACATTGGAAACGTTTGGTTTAGCTGTTAATGAAGTTTCGTTTTTTTAGTGCTGAAAATTCATTGTCTGCTGGCGCTGTACACTTTTTCTAAGTGTTGCAATATCTCATGAAGGAAATACTGGACAATCAAATTAATGACTTTCCAGGCTTCAGGATGCCTTTCTACACTATATAAAGGTGGAAATTTACATTTGAAACGTTTGGTTTAGCTGTTATAAAAGTTTGGTTTTTTAGTGCTGTAAATGCATTTTCAGCTCGCGCTGTACACATTTGCTATGAGAGGCATTATCTCATAAGGGAAATACTGGACAATCAAATTAATGACTGCCCAGGCTTCAGGATGTCTTTTTACACTATATAAAGGTGGAAATTTACATTGGAAACGTTTGGTTTAGCTGTTATAAAAGTTTGGTTTTTTAGTGCTGAAAATGCATTTTCAGCTCGCACTGTACACATTTGCTATGTGAGGCATTATCTCATAAGGGAAATACTGGACAATCAAATTAATGACTTCCCAGGCTTCAGGATGCCTTTTTACACTCTATAAATGTGGAAATTTACATTGGAAACGTTTGGTTTAGCTGTTAATGAAGTTTCGTTTTTTTAGTGCTGAAAATTCATTGTCTGCTGGCGCTGTACACTTTTTCTAAGTGTTCCAATATCTCATGAAGGAAATACTGGACAATCAAATTAATGACTTTCCAGGCTTCAGGATGCCTTTCTACACTATATAAAGGTGGAAATTTACATTGGAAACGTTTGGTTTAGCTGTTATAAAAGTTTGGTTTTTTAGTGCTGTAAATGCATTTTCAGCTCGCGCTGTACACATTTGCTATGAGAGGCATTATCTCATAAGGGAAATATTGGACAATCAAATTAATGACTGCCCAGGCTTCAGGATGTCTTTTTACACTATATAAAGGTGGAAATTTACATTGGAAACGTTTAGTTTAGCTGTTAATGAAATTTCGTTTTTGTTAGTGCTGAAAATTCATTGTCTGCTGGCGCTGTACACTTTTTCTAAGTGTTGCAATATCTCATGAAGGAAATACTGGACAATCAAATTAATGACTTTCCAGGCTTCAGGATGCCTTTCTACACTATATAAAGGTGGAAATTTACATTGGAAACGTTTGGTTTAGCTGTTATAAAAGTTTGGTTTTTTAGTGCTGTAAATGCATTTTCAGCTCGCGCTGTACACATTTGCTATGAGAGGCATTATCTCATAAGGGAAATATTGGACAATCAAATTAATGACTGCCCAGGCTTCAGGATGTCTTTTTACACTATATAAAGGTGGAAATTTACATTGGAAACGTTTGGTTTAGCTGTTATAAAAGTTTGGTTTTTTAGTGCTGTAAATTCATTTTCAGCTCGCGCTGTACACATTTGCTATGAGAGGCATTATCTCATAAGGGAAATATTGGACAATCAAATTAATGGCTGCCCAGGCTTCAGGATGTCTTTTTACTCTATATAAAGTTCGAAATTTACATTGGAAACGTTTAGTTTAGCTGTTAATGAAGTTTCGTTTTTTTAGTGCTGAAAATTCATTGTCTGCTGGCGCTGTACACTTTTTCTAAGTGTTGCAATATCTCATGAAGGAAATACTGGACAATCAAATCAATGACTTTCCAGGCTTCAGGATGCCTTTCTACACTATATAAAGGTGGAAATTTACATTGGAAACGTTTGGTTTAGCTGTTATAAAAGTTTGGTTTTTTAGTGCTGTAAATGCATTTTCAGCTCGCACTGTACACATTTGCTATGTGAGGCATTATCTCATAAGGGAAATACTGGACAATCAAATTAATGACTTCCCAGGCTTCAGGATGCCTTTTTACACTCTATAAATGTGGAAATTTACATTGGAAACGTTTGGTTTAGCTGTTAATGAAGTTTCGTTTTTTTAGTGCTGAAAATGCATTTTCAGCTCGCACTGTACACATTTGCTATGTGAGGCATTATCTCATAAGGGAAATACTGGACAATCAAATTAATGGCTTCCCAGGCTTCAGGATGCCTTTTTACACTCTATAAATGTGGAAATTTACATTGGAAACGTTTGGTTTAGCTGTTAATGAAGTTTCGTTTTTTTAGTGCTGAAAATTCATTGTCTGCTGGCGCTGTACACTTTTTCTAAGTGTTGCAATATCTCATGAAGGAAATACTGGACAATCAAATTAATGACTTTCCAGGCTTCAGGATGCCTTTCTACACTATATAAAGGTGGAAATTTACATTGGAAACGTTTGGTTTAGCTGTTATAAAAGTTTGGTTTTTTAGTGCTGTAAATGCATTTTCAGCTCGCGCTGTACACATTTGCTATGAGAGGCATTATCTCATAAGGGAAATATTGGACAATCAAATTAATGACTGCCCAGGCTTCAGGATGTCTTTTTACACTATATAAAGGTGGAAATTTACATTGGAAACGTTTAGTTTAGCTGTTATAAAAGTTTGGTTTTTTAGTGCTGAAAATGCATTTTCAGCTCGCACTGTACACATTTGCTATGTGAGGCATTATCTCATAAGGGAAATACTGGACAATCAAATTAATGACTTCCCAGGCTTCAGGATGCCTTTTTACACTCTATAAATGTGGAAATTTACATTGGAAACGTTTGGTTTAGCTGTTAATGAAGTTTCGTTTTTTTAGTGCTGAAAATTCATTGTCTGCTGGCGCTGTACACTTTTTCTAAGTGTTGCAATATCTCATGAAGGAAATACTGGACAATCAAATTAATGACTTTCCAGGCTTCAGGATGCCTTTCTACACTATCTAAAGGTGGACATTTACATTGGAAACGTTTGGTTTAGCTGTTATAAAAGTTTGGTTTTTTAGTGCTGTAAATGCATTTTCAGCTCGCGCTGTACACATTTGCTATGAGAGGCATTGTCTCATAAGGGAAATATTGGACAATCAAATTAATGACTGCCCAGGCTTCAGGATGTCTTTTTACACTATATAAAGGTGGAAATTTACATTGGAAACGTTTGGTTTAGCTGTTATAAAAGTTTGGTTTTTTAGTGCTGAAAATGCATTTTCAGCTCGCACTGTACACATTTGCTATGTGAGGCATTATCTCATAAGGGAAATACTGGACAATCAAATTAATGACTTCCCAGGCTTCAGGATGCCTTTTTACACTCTATAAATGTGGAAATTTACATTGGAAACGTTTGGTTTAGCTGTTAATGAAGTTTCGTTTTTTTAGTGCTGAAAATTCATTGTCTGCTGGCGCTGTACACTTTTTCTAAGTGTTCCAATATCTCATGAAGGAAATACTGGACAATCAAATTAATGACTTTCCAGGCTTCAGGATGCCTTTCTACACTATATAAAGGTGGAAATTTACATTGGAAACGTTTGGTTTAGCTGTTATAAAAGTTTGGTTTTTTAGTGCTGTAAATGCATTTTCAGCTCGCGCTGTACACATTTGCTATGAGAGGCATTATCTCATAAGGGAAATATTGGACAATCAAATTAATGACTGCCCAGGCTTCAGGATGTCTTTTTACACTATATAAAGGTGGAAATTTACATTGGAAACGTTTGGTTTAGCTGTTATAAAAGTTTGGTTTTTTTAGTGCTGAAAATGCATTTTCAGCTCGCACTGTACACATTTGCTATGTGAGGCATTATCTCATAAGGGAAATACTGGACAATCAAATTAATGACTGCCCAGGCTTCAGGATGTCTTTTTACACTATCTAAAGGTGGCAATTTACATTGGAAACGTTTGGTTTAGCTGTTATAAAAGTTTGGTTTTTTAGTGCTGAAAATGCATTTTCAGCTCGCACTGTACACATTTGCTATGTGAGGCATTATCTCATAAGGGAAATACTGGACAATCAAATTAATGACTTCCCAGGCTTCAGGATGCCTTTTTACACTCTATAAATGTGGAAATTTACATTGGAAACGTTTGGTTTAGCTGTTAATGAAGTTTCGTTTTTTTAGTGCTGAAAATTCATTGTCTGCTGGCGCTGTACACTTTTTCTAAGTGTTGCAATATCTCATGAAGGAAATACTGGACAATCAAATTAATGACTTTCCAGGCTTCAGGATGCCTTTCTACACTATATAAAGGTGGAAATTTACATTTGAAACGTTTGGTTTAGCTGTTATAAAAGTTTGGTTTTTTAGTGCTGTAAATGCATTTTCAGCTCGCGCTGTACACATTTGCTATGAGAGGCATTATCTCATAAGGGAAATACTGGACAATCAAATTAATGACTGCCCAGGCTTCAGGATGTCTTTTTACACTATATAAAGGTGGAAATTTACATTGGAAACGTTTGGTTTAGCTGTTATAAAAGTTTGGTTTTTTAGTGCTGAAAATGCATTTTCAGCTCGCACTGTACACATTTGCTATGTGAGGCATTATCTCATAAGGGAAATACTGGACAATCAAATTAATGACTTCCCAGGCTTCAGGATGCCTTTTTACACTCTATAAATGTGGAAATTTACATTGGAAACGTTTGGTTTAGCTGTTAATGAAGTTTCGTTTTTTTAGTGCTGAAAATTCATTGTCTGCTGGCGCTGTACACTTTTTCTAAGTGTTCCAATATCTCATGAAGGAAATACTGGACAATCAAATTAATGACTTTCCAGGCTTCAGGATGCCTTTCTACACTATATAAAGGTGGAAATTTACATTGGAAACGTTTGGTTTAGCTGTTATAAAAGTTTGGTTTTTTAGTGCTGTAAATGCATTTTCAGCTCGCGCTGTACACATTTGCTATGAGAGGCATTATCTCATAAGGGAAATATTGGACAATCAAATTAATGACTGCCCAGGCTTCAGGATGTCTTTTTACACTATATAAAGGTGGAAATTTACATTGGAAACGTTTAGTTTAGCTGTTAATGAAATTTCGTTTTTGTTAGTGCTGAAAATTCATTGTCTGCTGGCGCTGTACACTTTTTCTAAGTGTTGCAATATCTCATGAAGGAAATACTGGACAATCAAATTAATGACTTTCCAGGCTTCAGGATGCCTTTCTACACTATATAAAGGTGGAAATTTACATTGGAAACGTTTGGTTTAGCTGTTATAAAAGTTTGGTTTTTTAGTGCTGTAAATGCATTTTCAGCTCGCGCTGTACACATTTGCTATGAGAGGCATTATCTCATAAGGGAAATATTGGACAATCAAATTAATGACTGCCCAGGCTTCAGGATGTCTTTTTACACTATATAAAGGTGGAAATTTACATTGGAAACGTTTGGTTTAGCTGTTATAAAAGTTTGGTTTTTTAGTGCTGAAAATGCATTTTCAGCTCGCACTGTACACATTTGCTATGTGAGGCATTATCTCATAAGGGAAATACTGGACAATCAAATTAATGACTTCCCAGGCTTCAGGATGCCTTTTTACACTCTATAAATGTGGAAATTTACATTGGAAACGTTTGGTTTAGCTGTTAATGAAGTTTCGTTTTTTTAGTGCTGAAAATTCATTGTCTGCTGGCGCTGTACACTTTTTCTAAGTGTTCCAATATCTCATGAAGGAAATACAGGACAATCAAATTAATGACTTTCCAGGCTTCAGGATGCCTTTCTACACTATATAAAGGTGGAAATTTACATTGGAAACGTTTGGTTTAGCTGTTATAAAAGTTTGGTTTTTTAGTGCTGTAAATGCATTTTCAGCTCGCGCTGTACACATTTGCTATGAGAGGCATTATCTCATAAGGGAAATATTGGACAATCAAATTAATGACTGCCCAGGCTTCAGGATGTCTTTTTACACTATATAAACGTGGAAATTTACATTGGAAACGTTTGGTTTAGCTGTTAATGAAGTTTCGTTTTTTTAATGCTGAAAATTCATTGTCTGCTGGCGCTGTACACTCTTTAAGTGTTGCAATATCTCATGAAGGAAATACTGGACAATCAAATTAATGACTTTCCAGGCTTCAGGATGCCTTTCTACACTATATAAAGGTGGAAATTTACATTTGAAACGTTTGGTTTAGCTGTTATAAAAGTTTGGTTTTTTAGTGCTGTAAATGCATTTTCAGCTCGCGCTGTACACATTTGCTATGAGAGGCATTATCTCATAAGGGAAATATTGGACAATCAAATTAATGACTGCCCAGGCTTCAGGATGTCTTTTTACACTATATAAAGGTGGAAATATACATTGGAAACGTTTAGTTTAGCTGTTAATGAAGTTTCGTTTTTTTAGTGCTGAAAATTCATTGTCTGCTGGCGCTGTACACTTTTTCTAAGTGTTGCAATATCTCATGAAGGAAATACTGGACAATCAAATTAATGACTTTCCAGGCTTCAGGATGCCTTTCTACACTATATAAAGGTGGAAATTTACATTGGAAACGTTTGGTTTAGCTGTTATAAAAGTTTGGTTTTTTAGTGCTGTAAATGCATTTTCAGCTCGCGCTGTACACATTTGCTATGAGAGGCATTATCTCATAAGGGAAATATTGGACAATCAAATTAATGACTGCCCAGGCTTCAGGATGTCTTTTTACACTATATAAACGTGGAAATTTACATTGGAAACGTTTGGTTTAGCTGTTATAAAAGTTTAGTTTTTTAGTGCTGTAAATGCATTTTCAGCTCGCGCTGTACACATTTGCTATGTGAGGCATTATCTCATAAGGGAAATACTGGACAATCAAATTAATGACTGCCCAGGCTTCAGGATGTCTTTTTACACTATATAAAGGTGGAAATTTACATTGGAAACGTTTGGTTTAGCTGTTATAAAAGTTTGGTTTTTTAGTGCTGAAAATGCATTTTCAGCTCGCACTGTACACATTTGCTATGTGAGGCATTATCTCATAAGGGAAATACTGGACAATCAAATTAATGACTTCCCAGGCTTCAGGATGCCTTTTTACACTCTATAAATGTGGAAATTTACATTGGAAACGTTTGGTTTAGCTGTTAATGAAGTTTCGTTTTTTTAGTGCTGAAAATTCATTGTCTGCTGGCGCTGTACACTTTTTCTAAGTGTTCCAATATCTCATGAAGGAAATACTGGACAATCAAATTAATGACTTTCCAGGCTTCAGGATGCCTTTCTACACTATATAAAGGTGGAAATTTACATTGGAAACGTTTGGTTTAGCTGTTATAAAAGTTTGGTTTTTTAGTGCTGTAAATGCATTTTCAGCTCGCGCTGTACACATTTGCTATGAGAGGCATTATCTCATAAGGGAAATATTGGACAATCAAATTAATGACTGCCCAGGCTTCAGGATGTCTTTTTACACTATATAAAGGTGGAAATTTACATTGGAAACGTTTAGTTTAGCTGTTAATGAAATTTCGTTTTTGTTAGTGCTGAAAATTCATTGTCTGCTGGCGCTGTACACTTTTTCTAAGTGTTGCAATATCTCATGAAGGAAATACTGGACAATCAAATTAATGACTTTCCAGGCTTCAGGATGCCTTTCTACACTATATAAAGGTGGAAATTTACATTGGAAACGTTTGGTTTAGCTGTTATAAAAGTTTGGTTTTTTAGTGCTGTAAATGCATTTTCAGCTCGCGCTGTACACATTTGCTATGAGAGGCATTATCTCATAAGGGAAATATTGGACAATCAAATTAATGACTGCCCAGGCTTCAGGATGTCTTTTTACACTATATAAAGGTGGAAATTTACATTGGAAACGTTTGGTTTAGCTGTTATAAAAGTTTGGTTTTTTAGTGCTGAAAATGCATTTTCAGCTCGCACTGTACACATTTGCTATGTGAGGCATTATCTCATAAGGGAAATACTGGACAATCAAATTAATGACTTCCCAGGCTTCAGGATGCCTTTTTACACTCTATAAATGTGGAAATTTACATTGGAAACGTTTGGTTTAGCTGTTAATGAAGTTTCGTTTTTTTAGTGCTGAAAATTCATTGTCTGCTGGCGCTGTACACTTTTTCTAAGTGTTCCAATATCTCATGAAGGAAATACTGGACAATCAAATTAATGACTTTCCAGGCTTCAGGATGCCTTTCTACACTATATAAAGGTGGAAATTTACATTGGAAACGTTTGGTTTAGCTGTTATAAAAGTTTGGTTTTTTAGTGCTGTAAATGCATTTTCAGCTCGCGCTGTACACATTTGCTATGAGAGGCATTATCTCATAAGGGAAATATTGGACAATCAAATTAATGACTGCCCAGGCTTCAGGATGTCTTTTTACACTATATAAACGTGGAAATTTACATTGGAAACGTTTGGTTTAGCTGTTAATGAAGTTTCGTTTTTTTAATGCTGAAAATTCATTGTCTGCTGGCGCTGTACACTCTTTAAGTGTTGCAATATCTCATGAAGGAAATACTGGACAATCAAATTAATGACTTTCCAGGCTTCAGGATGCCTTTCTACACTATATAAAGGTGGAAATTTACATTTGAAACGTTTGGTTTAGCTGTTATAAAAGTTTGGTTTTTTAGTGCTGTAAATGCATTTTCAGCTCGCGCTGTACACATTTGCTATGAGAGGCATTATCTCATAAGGGAAATATTGGACAATCAAATTAATGACTGCCCAGGCTTCAGGATGTCTTTTTACACTATATAAAGGTGGAAATATACATTGGAAACGTTTAGTTTAGCTGTTAATGAAGTTTCGTTTTTTTAGTGCTGAAAATTCATTGTCTGCTGGCGCTGTACACTTTTTCTAAGTGTTGCAATATCTCATGAAGGAAATACTGGACAATCAAATTAATGACTTTCCAGGCTTCAGGATGCCTTTCTACACTATATAAAGGTGGAAATTTACATTGGAAACGTTTGGTTTAGCTGTTATAAAAGTTTGGTTTTTTAGTGCTGTAAATGCATTTTCAGCTCGCGCTGTACACATTTGCTATGAGAGGCATTATCTCATAAGGGAAATATTGGACAATCAAATTAATGACTGCCCAGGCTTCAGGATGTCTTTTTACACTATATAAACGTGGAAATTTACATTGGAAACGTTTGGTTTAGCTGTTATAAAAGTTTAGTTTTTTAGTGCTGTAAATGCATTTTCAGCTCGCGCTGTACACATTTGCTATGTGAGGCATTATCTCATAAGGGAAATACTGGACAATCAAATTAATGACTGCCCAGGCTTCAGGATGTCTTTTTACACTATATAAAGGTGGAAATTTACATTGGAAACGTTTGGTTTAGCTGTTATAAAAGTTTGGTTTTTTAGTGCTGAAAATGCATTTTCAGCTCGCACTGTACACATTTGCTATGTGAGGCATTATCTCATAAGGGAAATACTGGACAATCAAATTAATGACTTCCCAGGCTTCAGGATGCCTTTTTACACTCTATAAATGTGGAAATTTACATTGGAAACGTTTGGTTTAGCTGTTAATGAAGTTTCGTTTTTTTAGTGCTGAAAATTCATTGTCTGCTGGCGCTGTACACTTTTTCTAAGTGTTCCAATATCTCATGAAGGAAATACTGGACAATCAAATTAATGACTTTCCAGGCTTCAGGATGCCTTTCTACACTATATAAAGGTGGAAATTTACATTGGAAACGTTTGGTTTAGCTGTTATAAAAGTTTGGTTTTTTAGTGCTGTAAATGCATTTTCAGCTCGCGCTGTACACATTTGCTATGAGAGGCATTATCTCATAAGGGAAATATTGGACAATCAAATTAATGACTGCCCAGGCTTCAGGATGTCTTTTTACACTATATAAAGGTGGAAATTTACATTGGAAACGTTTAGTTTAGCTGTTAATGAAGTTTCGTTTTTTTTAGTGCTGAAAATTCATTGTCTGCTGGCGCTGTACACTTTTTCTAAGTGTTGCAATATCTCATGAAGGAAATACTGGACAATCAAATTAATGGCTGCCCAGGCTTCAGGATGTCTTTTTACTCTATATAAAGTTGGAAATTTACATTGGAAACGTTTAGTTTAGCTGTTAATGAAGTTTCGTTTTTTTAGTGCTGAAAATTCATTGTCTGCTGGCGCTGTACACTTTTTCTAAGTGTTGCAATATCTCATGAAGGAAATACTGGACAATCAAATCAATGACTTTCCAGGCTTCAGGATGCCTTTCTACACTATATAAAGGTGGAAATTTACATTGGAAACGTTTGGTTTAGCTGTTATAAAAGTTTGTTTTTTTTAGTGCTGAAAATGCATTTTCAGCTCGCACTGTACACATTTGCTATGTGAGGCATTATCTCATTAGGGAAATACTGGACAATCAAATTAATGACTGCCCAGGCTTCAGGATGTCTTTTTACACTATCTAAAGGTGGAAATTTTCATTGGAAACGTTTGGTTTAGCTGTTATAAAAGTTTGGTTTTTTAGTGCTGAAAATGCATTTTCAGCTCGCACTGTACACATTTGCTATGTGAGGCATTATCTGATAAGGGAAATACTGGACAATCAAATTAATGACTTCCCAGGCTTCAGGATGCCTTTTTACACTCTATAAATGTGGAAATTTACATTGGAAACGTTTGGTTTAGCTGTTAATGAAGTTTCGTTTTTTTAGTGCTGAAAATTCATTGTCTGCTGGCGCTGTACACTTTTTCTAAGTGTTGCAATATCTCATGAAGGAAATACTGGACAATCAAATTAATGACTTTCCAGGCTTCAGGATGCCTTTCTACACTATATAAAGGTGGAAATTTACATTTGAAACGTTTGGTTTAGCTGTTATAAAAGTTTGGTTTTTTAGTGCTGTAAATGCATTTTCAGCTCGCGCTGTACACATTTGCTATGAGAGGCATTATCTCATAAGGGAAATATTGGACAATCAAATTAATGACTGCCCAGGCTTCAGGATGTCTTTTTACACTATATAAAGGTGGAAATATACATTGGAAACGTTTAGTTTAGCTGTTAATGAAGTTTCGTTTTTTTAGTGCTGAAAATTCATTGTCTGCTGGCGCTGTACACTTTTTCTAAGTGTTGCAATATCTCATGAAGGAAATACTGGACAATCAAATTAATGACTTTCCAGGCTTCAGGATGCCTTTCTACACTATATAAAGGTGGAAATTTACATTGGAAACGTTTGGTTTAGCTGTTATAAAAGTTTGGTTTTTTAGTGCTGTAAATGCATTTTCAGCTCGCGCTGTACACATTTGCTATGAGAGGCATTATCTCATAAGGGAAATATTGGACAATCAAATTAATGACTGCCCAGGCTTCAGGATGTCTTTTTACACTATATAAAGGTGGAAATTTACATTGGAAACGTTTGGTTTAGCTGTTATAAAAGTTTGGTTTTTTAGTGCTGTAAATGCATTTTCAGCTCGCGCTGTACACATTTGCTATGAGAGGCATTATCTCATAAGGGAAATATTGGACAATCAAATTAATGACTGCCCAGGCTTCAGGATGTCTTTTTACACTATATAAACGTGGAAATTTACATTGGAAACGTTTGGTTTAGCTGTTATAAAAGTTTAGTTTTTTAGTGCTGTAAATGCATTTTCAGCTCGCGCTGTACACATTTGCTATGTGAGGCATTATCTCATAAGGGAAATACTGGACAATCAAATTAATGACTGCCCAGGCTTCAGGATGTCTTTTTACACTATATAAAGGTGGAAATTTACATTGGAAACGTTTGGTTTAGCTGTTATAAAAGTTTGGTTTTTTAGTGCTGAAAATGCATTTTCAGCTCGCACTGTACACATTTGCTATGTGAGGCATTATCTCATAAGGGAAATACTGGACAATCAAATTAATGACTTCCCAGGCTTCAGGATGCCTTTTTACACTCTATAAATGTGGAAATTTACATTGGAAACGTTTGGTTTAGCTGTTAATGAAGTTTCGTTTTTTTAGTGCTGAAAATTCATTGTCTGCTGGCGCTGTACACTTTTTCTAAGTGTTCCAATATCTCATGAAGGAAATACTGGACAATCAAATTAATGACTTTCCAGGCTTCAGGATGCCTTTCTACACTATATAAAGGTGGAAATTTACATTGGAAACGTTTGGTTTAGCTGTTATAAAAGTTTGGTTTTTTAGTGCTGTAAATGCATTTTCAGCTCGCGCTGTACACATTTGCTAGGAGAGGCATTATCTCATAAGGGAAATATTGGACAATCAAATTAATGACTGCCCAGGCTTCAGGATGTCTTTTTACACTATATAAAGGTGGAAATTTACATTGGAAACGTTTAGTTTAGCTGTTAATGAAGTTTCGTTTTTTTTAGTGCTGAAAATTCATTGTCTGCTGGCGCTGTACACTTTTTCTAAGTGTTGCAATATCTCATGAAGGAAATACTGGACAATCAAATTAATGGCTGCCCAGGCTTCAGGATGTCTTTTTACTCTATATAAAGTTGGAAATTTACATTGGAAACGTTTAGTTTAGCTGTTAATGAAGTTTCGTTTTTTTAGTGCTGAAAATTCATTGTCTGCTGGCGCTGTACACTTTTTCTAAGTGTTGCAATATCTCATGAAGGAAATACTGGACAATCAAATCAATGACTTTCCAGGCTTCAGGATGCCTTTCTACACTATATAAAGGTGGAAATTTACATTGGAAACGTTTGGTTTAGCTGTTATAAAAGTTTGTTTTTTTTAGTGCTGAAAATGCATTTTCAGCTCGCACTGTACACATTTGCTATGTGAGGCATTATCTCATTAGGGAAATACTGGACAATCAAATTAATGACTGCCCAGGCTTCAGGATGTCTTTTTACACTATCTAAAGGTGGAAATTTTCATTGGAAACGTTTGGTTTAGCTGTTATAAAAGTTTGGTTTTTTAGTGCTGAAAATGCATTTTCAGCTCGCACTGTACACATTTGCTATGTGAGGCATTATCTGATAAGGGAAATACTGGACAATCAAATTAATGACTTCCCAGGCTTCAGGATGCCTTTTTACACTCTATAAATGTGGAAATTTACATTGGAAACGTTTGGTTTAGCTGTTAATGAAGTTTCGTTTTTTTAGTGCTGAAAATTCATTGTCTGCTGGCGCTGTACACTTTTTCTAAGTGTTGCAATATCTCATGAAGGAAATACTGGACAATCAAATTAATGACTTTCCAGGCTTCAGGATGCCTTTCTACACTATATAAAGGTGGAAATTTACATTTGAAACGTTTGGTTTAGCTGTTATAAAAGTTTGGTTTTTTAGTGCTGTAAATGCATTTTCAGCTCGCGCTGTACACATTTGCTATGAGAGGCATTATCTCATAAGGGAAATATTGGACAATCAAATTAATGACTGCCCAGGCTTCAGGATGTCTTTTTACACTATATAAAGGTGGAAATATACATTGGAAACGTTTAGTTTAGCTGTTAATGAAGTTTCGTTTTTTTAGTGCTGAAAATTCATTGTCTGCTGGCGCTGTACACTTTTTCTAAGTGTTGCAATATCTCATGAAGGAAATACTGGACAATCAAATTAATGACTTTCCAGGCTTCAGGATGCCTTTCTACACTATATAAAGGTGGAAATTTACATTGGAAACGTTTGGTTTAGCTGTTATAAAAGTTTGTTTTTTTAGTGCTGTAAATGCATTTTCAGCTCGCGCTGTACACATTTGCTATGAGAGGCATTATCTCATAAGGGAAATATTGGACAATCAAATTAATGACTGCCCAGGCTTCAGGATGTCTTTTTACACTATATAAAGGTGGAAATTTACATTGGAAACGTTTGGTTTAGCTGTTAATGAAGTTTCGTTTTTTTAGTGCTGAAAATTCATTGTCTGCTGGCGCTGTACACTTTTTCTAAGTGTTGCAATATCTCATGAAGGAAATACTGGACAATCAAATCAATGACTTTCCAGGCTTCAGGATGCCTTTCTACACTATATAAAGGTGGAAATTTACATTGGAAACGTTTGGTTTAGCTGTTATAAAAGTTTGGTTTTTTAGTGCTGTAAATGCATTTTCAGCTCGCACTGTACACATTTGCTATGTGAGGCATTATCTCATAAGGGAAATACTGGACAATCAAATTAATGACTTCCCAGGCTTCAGGATGCCTTTTTACACTCTATAAATGTGGAAATTTACATTGGAAACGTTTGGTTTAGCTGTTAATGAAGTTTCGTTTTTTTAGTGCTGAAAATTCATTGTCTGCTGGCGCTGTACACTTTTTCTAAGTGTTGCAATATCTCATGAAGGAAATACTGGACAATCAAATTAATGACTTTCCAGGCTTCAGGATGCCTTTCTATACTATATAAAGGTGGAAATGTACATTGGAAACGTTTGGTTTAGCTGTTATAAAAGTTAGTTTTTTTAGTGCTGTAAATGCATTTTCAGCTCGCGCTGTACACATTTGCTATGAGAGGCATTGTCTCATAAGGGAAATATTGGACAATCAAATTAATGACTGCCCAGGCTTCAGGATGTCTTTTTACACTATATAAAGGTGGAAATTTACATTGGAAACGTTTGGTTTAGCTGTTATAAAAGTTTGGTTTTTTTAGTGCTGAAAATGCATTTTCAGCTCGCACTGTACACATTTGCTATGTGAGGCATTATCTCATAAGGGAAATACTGGACAATCAAATTAATGACTGCCCAGGCTTCAGGATGTCTTTTTACACTATCTAAAGGTGGAAATTTACATTGGAAACGTTTGGTTTAGCTGTTATAAAAGTTTGTTTTTTTAGTGCTGAAAATGCATTTTCAGCTCGCACTGTACACATTTGCTATGTGAGGCATTATCTCATAAGGGAAATACTGGACAATCAAATTAATGACTTCCCAGGCTTCAGGATGCCTTTTTACACTCTATAAATGTGGAAATTTACATTGGAAACGTTTGGTTTAGCTGTTAATGAAGTTTCGTTTTTTTAGTGCTGAAAATTCATTGTCTGCAGGCGCTGTACACTTTTTCTAAGTGTTGCAATATCTCATGAAGGAAATACTGGACAATCAAATTAATGACTTTCCAGGCTTCAGGATGCCTTTCTACACTATATAAAGGTGGACATTTACATTGGAAACGTTTGGTTTAGCTGTTATAAAAGTTTGGTTTTTTAGTGCTGTAAATGCATTTTCAGCTCGCGCTGTACACATTTGCTATGAGAGGCATTGTCTCATAAGGGAAATATTGGACAATCAAATTAATGACTGCCCAGGCTTCAGGATGTCTTTTTACACTATATAAAGGTGGAAATTTACATTGGAAACGTTTGGTTTAGCTTTATAAAAGTTTAGTTTTTTAGTGCTGTAAATGCATTTTCAGCTCGCGCTGTACACATTTGCTATGTGAGGCATTATCTCATAAGGGAAATACTGGACTATCAAATTAATGACTGCCCAGGCTTCAGGATGTCTTTTTACACTATATAAAGGTGGAAATTTACATTGGAAACGTTTGGTTTAGCTGTTATAAAAGTTTGGTTTTTTAGTGCTGAAAATGCATTTTCAGCTCGCACTGTACACATTTGCTATGTGAGGCATTATCTCATAAGGGAAATACTGGACAATCAAATTAATGACTTCCCAGGCTTCAGGATGCCTTTTTACACTCTATAAATGTGGAAATTTACATTGGAAACGTTTGGTTTAGCTGTTAATGAAGTTTCGTTTTTTTAGTGCTGAAAATTCATTGTCTGCTGGCGCTGTACACTTTTTCTAAGTGTTCCAATATCTCATGAAGGAAATACTGGACAATCAAATTAATGACTTTCCAGGCTTCAGGATGCCTTTCTACACTATATAAAGGTGGAAATTTACATTGGAAACGTTTGGTTTAGCTGTTATAAAAGTTTGGTTTTTTAGTGCTGTAAATGCATTTTCAGCTCGCGCTGTACACATTTGCTATGAGAGGCATTATCTCATAAGGGAAATATTGGACAATCAAATTAATGACTTTCCAGGCTTCAGGATGCCTTTCTACACTATATAAAGGTGGAAATTTACATTGGAAACGTTTGGTTTAGCTGTTGTAAAAGTTTGGTTTTTTAGTGCTGTAAATGCATTTTCAGCTCGCGCTGTACACATTTGCTATGAGAGGCATTATCTCATAAGGGAAATATTCGACAATCAAATTAATGACTGCCCAGGCTTCAGGATGTCTTTTTACACTATATAAAGGTGGAAATTTACATTGGAAACGTTTGGTTTAGCTGTTATAAAAGTTTGGTTTTTTTAGTGCTGAAAATGCATTTTCAGCTCGCACTGTACACATTTGCTATGTGAGGCATTATCTCATAAGGGAAATACTGGACAATCAAATTAATGACTGCCCAGGCTTCAGGATGTCTTTTTACACTATCTAAAGGTGGAAATTTACATTGGAAACGTTTGGTTTAGCTGTTATAAAAGTTTGGTTTTTTAGTGCTGAAAATGCATTTTCAGCTCGCACTGTACACATTTGCTATGTGAGGCATTATCTCATAAGGGAAATACTGGACAATCAAATTAATGACTTCCCAGGCTTCAGGATGCCTTTTTACACTCTATAAATGTGGAAATTTACATTGGAAACGTTTGGTTTAGCTGTTAATGGAGTTTCGTTTTTTTAGTGCTGAAAATTCATTGTCTGCTGGCGCTGTACACTTTTTCTAAGTGTTGCAATATCTCATGAAGGAAATACTGGACAATCAAATTAATGACTTTCCAGGCTTCAGGATGCCTTTCTACACTATATAAAGGTGGAAATTTACATTTGAAACGTTTGGTTTAGCTGTTATAAAAGTTTGGTTTTTTAGTGCTGTAAATGCATTTTCAGCTCGCGCTGTACACATTTGCTATGTGAGGCATTATCTCATAAGGGAAATACTGGACAATCAAATTAATGACTGCCCAGGCTTCAGGATGTCTTTTTACACTATATAAAGGTGGAAATTTACATTGGAAACGTTTGGTTTAGCTGTTATAAAAGTTTGGTTTTTTAGTGCTGTAAATGCATTTTCAGCTCGCTGTACACATTTGCTATGAGAGGCATTATCTCATAAGGGAAATATTGGACAATCAAATTAATGACTGCCCAGGCTTCAGGATGTCTTTTTACACTATATAAAGGTGGAAATTTACATTGGAAACGTTTGGTTTAGCTGTTATAAAAGTTTGTTTTTTTAGTGCTGTAAATGCATTTTCAGCTCGCGCTGTACACATTTGCTATGTGAGGCATTATCTCATAAGGGAAATACTGGACAATCAAATTAATGACTGCCCAGGCTTCAGGATGTCTTTTTACACTATATAAAGGTGGAAATTTACATTGGAAACGTTTGGTTTAGCTGTTATAAAAGTTTGGTTTTTTAGTGCTGAAAATGCATTTTCAGCTCGCACTGTACACATTTGCTATGTGAGGCATTATCTCATAAGGGAAATACTGGACAATCAAATTAATGACTGCCCAGGCTTCAGGATGTCTTTTTACACTATATAAAGGTGGAAATTTACATTGGAAACCTTTAGTTTAGCTGTTAATGAAGTTTCGTTTTTTTTAGTGCTGAAAATTCATTGTCTGCTGGCGCTGTACACTTTTTCTAAGTGTTGCAATATCTCATGAAGGAAATACTGGACAATCAAATTAATGACTTTCCAGGCTTCAGGATGCCTTTCTACACTATATAAAGGTGGAAATTTACATTGGAAACGTTTGGTTTAGCTGTTATAAAAGTTTGTTTTTTTAGTGCTGTAAATGCATTTTCAGCTCGCGCTGTACACATTTGCTATGAGAGGCATTATCTCATAAGGGAAATATTGGACAATCAAATTAATGACTGCCCAGGCTTCAGGATGTCTTTTTACACTATATAAAGGTGGAAATTTACATTGGAAACGTTTGGTTTAGCTGTTATAAAAGTTTGGTTTTTTAGTGCTGTAAATGCATTTTCAGCTCGCGCTGTACACATTTGCTATGAGAGGCATTATCTCATAAGGGAAATATTGGACAATCAAATTAATGGCTGCCCAGGCTTCAGGATGTCTTTTTACTCTATATAAAGTTGGAAATTTACATTGGAAACGTTTAGTTTAGCTGTTAATGAAGTTTCGTTTTTTTAGTGCTGAAAATTCATTGTCTGCTGGCGCTGTACACTTTTTCTAAGTGTTGCAATATCTCATGAAGGAAATACTGGACAATCAAATCAATGACTTTCCAGGCTTCAGGATGCCTTTCTACACTATATAAAGGTGGAAATTTACATTGGAAACGTTTGGTTTAGCTGTTATAAAAGTTTGGTTTTTTAGTGCTGTAAATGCATTTTCAGCTCGCGCTGTACACATTTGCTATGAGAGGCATTGTCTCATAAGGGAAATATTGGACAATCAAATTAATGACTGCCCAGGCTTCAGGATGTCTTTTTACACTATATAAAGGTGGAAATTTACATTGGAAACGTTTGGTTTAGCTGTTATAAAAGTTTGGTTTTTTTAGTGCTGAAAATGCATTTTCAGCTCGCACTGTACACATTTGCTATGTGAGGCATTATCTCATAAGGGAAATACTGGACAATCAAATTAATGACTGCCCAGGCTTCAGGATGTCTTTTTACACTATCTAAAGGTGGAAATTTACATTGGAAACGTTTGGTTTAGCTGTTATAAAAGTTTGTTTTTTTAGTGCTGAAAATGCATTTTCAGCTCGCACTGTACACATTTGCTATGTGAGGCATTATCTCATAAGGGAAATACTGGACAATCAAATTAATGACTTCCCAGGCTTCAGGATGCCTTTTTACACTCTATAAATGTGGAAATTTACATTGGAAACGTTTGGTTTAGCTGTTAATGAAGTTTCGTTTTTTTAGTGCTGAAAATTCATTGTCTGCTGGCGCTGTACACTTTTTCTAAGTGTTGCAATATCTCATGAAGGAAATACTGGACAATCAAATTAATGACTTTCCAGGCTTCAGGATGCCTTTCTACACTATATAAAGGTGGACATTTACATTGGAAACGTTTGGTTTAGCTGTTATAAAAGTTTGGTTTTTTAGTGCTGTAAATGCATTTTCAGCTCGCGCTGTACACATTTGCTATGAGAGGCATTGTCTCATAAGGGAAATATTGGACAATCAAATTAATGACTGCCCAGGCTTCAGGATGTCTTTTTACACTATATAAAGGTGGAAATTTACATTGGAAACGTTTGGTTTAGCTTTATAAAAGTTTAGTTTTTTAGTGCTGTAAATGCATTTTCAGCTCGCGCTGTACACATTTGCTATGTGAGGCATTATCTCATAAGGGAAATACTGGACAATCAAATTAATGACTGCCCAGGCTTCAGGATGTCTTTTTACACTATATAAAGGTGGAAATTTACATTGGAAACGTTTGGTTTAGCTGTTATAAAAGTTTGGTTTTTTAGTGCTGAAAATGCATTTTCAGCTCGCACTGTACACATTTGCTATGTGAGGCATTATCTCATAAGGGAAATACTGGACAATCAAATTAATGACTTCCCAGGCTTCAGGATGCCTTTTTACACTCTATAAATGTGGAAATTTACATTGGAAACGTTTGGTTTAGCTGTTAATGAAGTTTCGTTTTTTTAGTGCTGAAAATTCATTGTCTGCTGGCGCTGTACACTTTTTCTAAGTGTTCCAATATCTCATGAAGGAAATACTGGACAATCAAATTAATGACTTTCCAGGCTTCAGGATGCCTTTCTACACTATATAAAGGTGGAAATTTACATTGGAAACGTTTGGTTTAGCTGTTATAAAAGTTTGGTTTTTTAGTGCTGTAAATGCATTTTCAGCTCGCTGTACACATTTGCTATGAGAGGCATTATCTCATAAGGGAAATATTGGACAATCAAATTAATGACTGCCCAGGCTTCAGGATGTCTTTTTACACTATATAAAGGTGGAAATTTACATTGGAAACGTTTGGTTTAGCTGTTATAAAAGTTTGGTTTTTTTAGTGCTGAAAATGCATTTTCAGCTCGCACTGTACACATTTGCTATGTGAGGCATTATCTCATAAGGGAAATACTGGACAATCAAATTAATGACTGCCCAGGCTTCAGGATGTCTTTTTACACTATCTAAAGGTGGAAATTTACATTGGAAACGTTTGGTTTAGCTGTTATAAAAGTTTGGTTTTTTAGTGCTGAAAATGCATTTTCAGCTCGCACTGTACACATTTGCTATGTGAGGCATTATCTCATAAGGGAAATACTGGACAATCAAATTAATGACTTCCCAGGCTTCAGGATGCCTTTTTACACTCTATAAATGTGGAAATTTACATTGGAAACGTTTGGTTTAGCTGTTAATGAAGTTTCGTTTTTTTAGTGCTGAAAATTCATTGTCTGCTGGCGCTGTACACTTTTTCTAAGTGTTGCAATATCTCATGAAGGAAATACTGGACAATCAAATTAATGACTTTCCAGGCTTCAGGATGCCTTTCTACACTATATAAAGGTGGAAATTTACATTTGAAACGTTTGGTTTAGCTGTTATAAAAGTTTGGTTTTTTAGTGCTGTAAATGCATTTTCAGCTCGCGCTGTACACATTTGCTATGAGAGGCATTATCTCATAAGGGAAATACTGGACAATCAAATTAATGACTGCCCAGGCTTCAGGATGTCTTTTTACACTATATAAAGGTGGAAATTTACATTGGAAACGTTTGGTTTAGCTGTTATAAAAGTTTGGTTTTTTAGTGCTGAAAATGCATTTTCAGCTCGCACTGTACACATTTGCTATGTGAGGCATTATCTCATAAGGGAAATACTGGACAATCAAATTAATGACTTCCCAGGCTTCAGGATGCCTTTTTACACTCTATAAATGTGGAAATTTACATTGGAAACGTTTGGTTTAGCTGTTAATGAAGTTTCGTTTTTTTAGTGCTGAAAATTCATTGTCTGCTGGCGCTGTACACTTTTTCTAAGTGTTCCAATATCTCATGAAGGAAATACTGGACAATCAAATTAATGACTTTCCAGGCTTCAGGATGCCTTTCTACACTATATAAAGGTGGAAATTTACATTGGAAACGTTTGGTTTAGCTGTTATAAAAGTTTGGTTTTTTAGTGCTGTAAATGCATTTTCAGCTCGCGCTGTACACATTTGCTATGAGAGGCATTATCTCATAAGGGAAATATTGGACAATCAAATTAATGACTGCCCAGGCTTCAGGATGTCTTTTTACACTATATAAAGGTGGAAATTTACATTGGAAACGTTTAGTTTAGCTGTTAATGAAATTTCGTTTTTGTTAGTGCTGAAAATTCATTGTCTGCTGGCGCTGTACACTTTTTCTAAGTGTTGCAATATCTCATGAAGGAAATACTGGACAATCAAATTAATGACTTTCCAGGCTTCAGGATGCCTTTCTACACTATATAAAGGTGGAAATTTACATTGGAAACGTTTGGTTTAGCTGTTATAAAAGTTTGGTTTTTTAGTGCTGTAAATGCATTTTCAGCTCGCGCTGTACACATTTGCTATGAGAGGCATTATCTCATAAGGGAAATATTGGACAATCAAATTAATGACTGCCCAGGCTTCAGGATGTCTTTTTACACTATATAAAGGTGGAAATTTACATTGGAAACGTTTGGTTTAGCTGTTATAAAAGTTTGGTTTTTTAGTGCTGTAAATTCATTTTCAGCTCGCGCTGTACACATTTGCTATGAGAGGCATTATCTCATAAGGGAAATATTGGACAATCAAATTAATGGCTGCCCAGGCTTCAGGATGTCTTTTTACTCTATATAAAGTTCGAAATTTACATTGGAAACGTTTAGTTTAGCTGTTAATGAAGTTTCGTTTTTTTAGTGCTGAAAATTCATTGTCTGCTGGCGCTGTACACTTTTTCTAAGTGTTGCAATATCTCATGAAGGAAATACTGGACAATCAAATCAATGACTTTCCAGGCTTCAGGATGCCTTTCTACACTATATAAAGGTGGAAATTTACATTGGAAACGTTTGGTTTAGCTGTTATAAAAGTTTGGTTTTTTAGTGCTGTAAATGCATTTTCAGCTCGCACTGTACACATTTGCTATGTGAGGCATTATCTCATAAGGGAAATACTGGACAATCAAATTAATGACTTCCCAGGCTTCAGGATGCCTTTTTACACTCTATAAATGTGGAAATTTACATTGGAAACGTTTGGTTTAGCTGTTAATGAAGTTTCGTTTTTTTAGTGCTGAAAATTCATTGTCTGCTGGCGCTGTACACTTTTTCTAAGTGTTGCAATATCTCATGAAGGAAATACTGGACAATCAAATTAATGACTTTCCAGGCTTCAGGATGCCTTTCTATACTATATAAAGGTGGAAATGTACATTGGAAACGTTTGGTTTAGCTGTTATAAAAGTTAGTTTTTTTAGTGCTGTAAATGCATTTTCAGCTCGCGCTGTACACATTTGCTATGAGAGGCATTGTCTCATAAGGGAAATATTGGACAATCAAATTAATGACTGCCCAGGCTTCAGGATGTCTTTTTACACTATATAAAGGTGGAAATTTACATTGGAAACGTTTGGTTTAGCTGTTATAAAAGTTTGGTTTTTTTAGTGCTGAAAATGCATTTTCAGCTCGCACTGTACACATTTGCTATGTGAGGCATTATCTCATAAGGGAAATACTGGACAATCAAATTAGTGACTGCCCAGGCTTCAGGATGTCTTTTTACACTATCTAAAGGTGGAAATTTACATTGGAAACGTTTGGTTTAGCTGTTATAAAAGTTTGTTTTTTTAGTGCTGAAAATGCATTTTCAGCTCGCACTGTACACATTTGCTATGTGAGGCATTATCTCATAAGGGAAATACTGGACAATCAAATTAATGACTTCCCAGGCTTCAGGATGCCTTTTTACACTCTATAAATGTGGAAATTTACATTGGAAACGTTTGGTTTAGCTGTTAATGAAGTTTCGTTTTTTTAGTGCTGAAAATTCATTGTCTGCAGGCGCTGTACACTTTTTCTAAGTGTTGCAATATCTCATGAAGGAAATACTGGACAATCAAATTAATGACTTTCCAGGCTTCAGGATGCCTTTCTACACTATATAAAGGTGGACATTTACATTGGAAACGTTTGGTTTAGCTGTTATAAAAGTTTGGTTTTTTAGTGCTGTAAATGCATTTTCAGCTCGCGCTGTACACATTTGCTATGAGAGGCATTGTCTCATAAGGGAAATATTGGACAATCAAATTAATGACTGCCCAGGCTTCAGGATGTCTTTTTACACTATATAAAGGTGGAAATTTACATTGGAAACGTTTGGTTTAGCTTTATAAAAGTTTAGTTTTTTAGTGCTGTAAATGCATTTTCAGCTCGCGCCGTACACATTTGCTATGTGAGGCATTATCTCATAAGGGAAATACTGGACTATCAAATTAATGACTGCCCAGGCTTCAGGATGTCTTTTTACACTATATAAAGGTGGAAATTTACATTGGAAACGTTTGGTTTAGCTGTTATAAAAGTTTGGTTTTTTAGTGCTGAAAATGCATTTTCAGCTCGCACTGTACACATTTGCTATGTGAGGCATTATCTCATAAGGGAAATACTGGACAATCAAATTAATGACTTCCCAGGCTTCAGGATGCCTTTTTACACTCTATAAATGTGGAAATTTACATTGGAAACGTTTGGTTTAGCTGTTAATGAAGTTTCGTTTTTTTAGTGCTGAAAATTCATTGTCTGCTGGCGCTGTACACTTTTTCTAAGTGTTCCAATATCTCATGAAGGAAATACTGGACAATCAAATTAATGACTTTCCAGGCTTCAGGATGCCTTTCTACACTATATAAAGGTGGAAATTTACATTGGAAACGTTTGGTTTAGCTGTTATAAAAGTTTGGTTTTTTAGTGCTGTAAATGCATTTTCAGCTCGCGCTGTACACATTTGCTATGAGAGGCATTATCTCATAAGGGAAATATTCGACAATCAAATTAATGACTGCCCAGGCTTCAGGATGTCTTTTTACACTATATAAAGGTGGAAATTTACATTGGAAACGTTTGGTTTAGCTGTTATAAAAGTTTGGTTTTTTTAGTGCTGAAAATGCATTTTCAGCTCGCACTGTACACATTTGCTATGTGAGGCATTATCTCATAAGGGAAATACTGGACAATCAAATTAATGACTGCCCAGGCTTCAGGATGTCTTTTTACACTATCTAAAGGTGGAAATTTACATTGGAAACGTTTGGTTTAGCTGTTATAAAAGTTTGGTTTTTTAGTGCTGAAAATGCATTTTCAGCTCGCACTGTACACATTTGCTATGTGAGGCATTATCTCATAAGGGAAATACTGGACAATCAAATTAATGACTTCCCAGGCTTCAGGATGCCTTTTTACACTCTATAAAGGTGGAAATTTACATTGGAAACGTTTAGTTTAGCTGTTAATGAAGTTTCGTTTTTTTAGTGCTGAAAATTCATTGTCTGCTGGCGCTGTACACTTTTTCTAAGTGTTGCAATATCTCATGAAGGAAATACTGGACAATCAAATTAATGACTTTCCAGGCTTCAGGATGCCTTTCTACACTATATAAAGGTGGAAATTTACATTTGAAACGTTTGGTTTAGCTGTTATAAAAGTTTGGTTTTTTAGTGCTGAAAATGCATTTTCAGCTCGCACTGTACACATTTGCTATGTGAGGCATTATCTCATAAGGGAAATATTGGACAATCAAATTAATGACTGCCCAGGCTTCAGGATGTCTTTTTACACTATATAAAGGTGGAAATTTACATTGGAAACGTTAGGTTTAGCTGTTATAAAAGTTTGTTTTTTTAGTGCTGTAAATGCATTTTCAGCTCGCGCTGTACACATTTGCTATGTGAGGCATTATCTCATAAGGGAAATACTGGACAATCAAATTAATGACTGCCCAGGCTTCAGGATGTCTTTTTACACTATATAAAGGTGGAAATTTACATTGGAAACGTTTGGTTTAGCTGTTATAAAAGTTTGGTTTTTTAGTGCTGAAAATGCATTTTCAGCTCGCACTGTACACATTTGCTATGTGAGGCATTATCTCATAAGGGAAATACTGGACAATCAAATTAATGACTGCCCAGGCTTCAGGATGTCTTTTTACACTATATAAAGGTGGAAATTTACATTGGAAACCTTTAGTTTAGCTGTTAATGAAGTTTCGTTTTTTTTAGTGCTGAAAATTCATTGTCTGCTGGCGCTGTACACTTTTTCTAAGTGTTGCAATATCTCATGAAGGAAATACTGGACAATCAAATTAATGACTTTCCAGGCTTCAGGATGCCTTTCTACACTATATAAAGGTGGAAATTTACATTGGAAACGTTTGGTTTAGCTGTTATAAAAGTTTGTTTTTTTAGTGCTGTAAATGCATTTTCAGCTCGCGCTGTACACATTTGCTATGAGAGGCATTATCTCATAAGGGAAATATTGGACAATCAAATTAATGACTGCCCAGGCTTCAGGATGTCTTTTTACACTATATAAAGGTGGAAATTTACATTGGAAACGTTTGGTTTAGCTGTTATAAAAGTTTGGTTTTTTAGTGCTGTAAATGCATTTTCAGCTCGCGCTGTACACATTTGCTATGAGAGGCATTATCTCATAAGGGAAATATTGGACAATCAAATTAATGGCTGCCCAGGCTTCAGGATGTCTTTTTACTCTATATAAAGTTGGAAATTTACATTGGAAACGTTTAGTTTAGCTGTTAATGAAGTTTCGTTTTTTTAGTGCTGAAAATTCATTGTCTGCTGGCGCTGTACACTTTTTCTAAGTGTTGCAATATCTCATGAAGGAAATACTGGACAATCAAATCAATGACTTTCCAGGCTTCAGGATGCCTTTCTACACTATATAAAGGTGGAAATTTACATTGGAAACGTTTGGTTTAGCTGTTATAAAAGTTTGGTTTTTTAGTGCTGTAAATGCATTTTCAGCTCGCGCTGTACACATTTGCTATGAGAGGCATTGTCTCATAAGGGAAATATTGGACAATCAAATTAATGACTGCCCAGGCTTCAGGATGTCTTTTTACACTATATAAAGGTGGAAATTTACATTGGAAACGTTTGGTTTAGCTGTTATAAAAGTTTGGTTTTTTTAGTGCTGAAAATGCATTTTCAGCTCGCACTGTACACATTTGCTATGTGAGGCATTATCTCATAAGGGAAATACTGGACAATCAAATTAATGACTGCCCAGGCTTCAGGATGTCTTTTTACACTATCTAAAGGTGGAAATTTACATTGGAAACGTTTGGTTTAGCTGTTATAAAAGTTTGTTTTTTTAGTGCTGAAAATGCATTTTCAGCTCGCACTGTACACATTTGCTATGTGAGGCATTATCTCATAAGGGAAATACTGGACAATCAAATTAATGACTTCCCAGGCTTCAGGATGCCTTTTTACACTCTATAAATGTGGAAATTTACATTGGAAACGTTTGGTTTAGCTGTTAATGAAGTTTCGTTTTTTTAGTGCTGAAAATTCATTGTCTGCTGGCGCTGTACACTTTTTCTAAGTGTTGCAATATCTCATGAAGGAAATACTGGACAATCAAATTAATGACTTTCCAGGCTTCAGGATGCCTTTCTACACTATATAAAGGTGGACATTTACATTGGAAACGTTTGGTTTAGCTGTTATAAAAGTTTGGTTTTTTAGTGCTGTAAATGCATTTTCAGCTCGCGCTGTACACATTTGCTATGAGAGGCATTGTCTCATAAGGGAAATATTGGACAATCAAATTAATGACTGCCCAGGCTTCAGGATGTCTTTTTACACTATATAAAGGTGGAAATTTACATTGGAAACGTTTGGTTTAGCTTTATAAAAGTTTAGTTTTTTAGTGCTGTAAATGCATTTTCAGCTCGCGCTGTACACATTTGCTATGTGAGGCATTATCTCATAAGGGAAATACTGGACAATCAAATTAATGACTGCCCAGGCTTCAGGATGTCTTTTTACACTATATAAAGGTGGAAATTTACATTGGAAACGTTTGGTTTAGCTGTTATAAAAGTTTGGTTTTTTAGTGCTGAAAATGCATTTTCAGCTCGCACTGTACACATTTGCTATGTGAGGCATTATCTCATAAGGGAAATACTGGACAATCAAATTAATGACTTCCCAGGCTTCAGGATGCCTTTTTACACTCTATAAATGTGGAAATTTACATTGGAAACGTTTGGTTTAGCTGTTAATGAAGTTTCGTTTTTTTAGTGCTGAAAATTCATTGTCTGCTGGCGCTGTACACTTTTTCTAAGTGTTCCAATATCTCATGAAGGAAATACTGGACAATCAAATTAATGACTTTCCAGGCTTCAGGATGCCTTTCTACACTATATAAAGGTGGAAATTTACATTGGAAACGTTTGGTTTAGCTGTTATAAAAGTTTGGTTTTTTAGTGCTGTAAATGCATTTTCAGCTCGCGCTGTACACATTTGCTATGAGAGGCATTATCTCATAATGGAAATATTGGACAATCAAATTAATGACTGCCCAGGCTTCAGGATGTCTTTTTACACTATATAAAGGTGGAAATTTACATTGGAAACGTTTGGTTTAGCTGTTATAAAAGTTTGGTTTTTTTAGTGCTGAAAATGCATTTTCAGCTCGCACTGTACACATTTGCTATGTGAGGCATTATCTCATAAGGGAAATACTGGACAATCAAATTAATGACTGCCCAGGCTTCAGGATGTCTTTTTACACTATCTAAAGGTGGAAATTTACATTGGAAACGTTTGGTTTAGCTGTTATAAAAGTTTGGTTTTTTCGTGCTGAAAATGCATTTTCAGCTCGCACTGTACACATTTGCTATGTGAGGCATTATCTCATAAGGGAAATACTGGACAATCAAATTAATGACTTCCCAGGCTTCAGGATGCCTTTTTACACTCTATAAATGTGGAAATTTACATTGGAAACGTTTGGTTTAGCTGTTAATGAAGTTTCGTTTTTTTAGTGCTGAAAATTCATTGTCTGCTGGCGCTGTACACTTTTTCTAAGTGTTGCAATATCTCATGAAGGAAATACTGGACAATCAAATTAATGACTTTCCAGGCTTCAGGATGCCTTTCTACACTATATAAAGGTGGAAATTTACATTTGAAACGTTTGGTTTAGCTGTTATAAAAGTTTGGTTTTTTAGTGCTGTAAATGCATTTTCAGCTCGCGCTGTACACATTTGCTATGAGAGGCATTATCTCATAAGGGAAATACTGGACAATCAAATTAATGACTGCCCAGGCTTCAGGATGTCTTTTTACACTATATAAAGGTGGAAATTTACATTGGAAACGTTTGGTTTAGCTGTTATAAAAGTTTGGTTTTTTAGTGCTGAAAATGCATTTTCAGCTCGCACTGTACACATTTGCTATGTGAGGCATTATCTCATAAGGGAAATACTGGACAATCAAATTAATGACTTCCCAGGCTTCAGGATGCCTTTTTACACTCTATAAATGTGGAAATTTACATTGGAAACGTTTGGTTTAGCTGTTAATGAAGTTTCGTTTTTTTAGTGCTGAAAATTCATTGTCTGCTGGCGCTGTACACTTTTTCTAAGTGTTGCAATATCTCATGAAGGAAATACTGGACAATCAAATTAATGACTTTCCAGGCTTCAGGATGCCTTTCTATACTATATAAAGGTGGAAATGTACATTGGAAACGTTTGGTTTAGCTGTTATAAAAGTTAGTTTTTTTAGTGCTGTAAATGCATTTTCAGCTCGCGCTGTACACATTTGCTATGAGAGGCATTGTCTCATAAGGGAAATATTGGACAATCAAATTAATGACTGCCCAGGCTTCAGGATGTCTTTTTACACTATATAAAGGTGGAAATTTACATTGGAAACGTTTGGTTTAGCTGTTATAAAAGTTAGTTTTTTTAGTGCTGTAAATGCATTTTCAGCTCGCGCTGTACACATTTGCTATGAGAGGCATTGTCTCATAAGGGAAATATTAGACAATCAAATTAATGACTGCCCAGGCTTCAGGATGTCTTTTTACACTATATAAGGGTGGAAATTTACATCGGAAACGTTTAGTTTAGCTGTTAATGAAGTTTCGTTTTTTTAGTGCTGAAAATTCATTGTCTGCTGGCGCTGTACACTTTTTCTAAGTGTTGCAATATCTCATGAAGGAAATACTGGACAATCAAATTAATGACTTTCCAGGCTTCAGGATGCCTTTCTATACTATATAAAGGTGGAAATGTACATTGGAAACGTTTGGTTTAGCTGTTATAAAAGTTAGTTTTTTTAGTGCTGTAAATGCATTTTCAGCTCGCGCTGTACACATTTGCTATGAGAGGCATTGTCTCATAAGGGAAATATTGGACAATCAAATTAATGACTGCCCAGGCTTCAGGATGTCTTTTTACACTATATAAAGGTGGAAATTTACATTGGAAACGTTTGGTTTAGCTGTTATAAAAGTTTGGTTTTTTTAGTGCTGAAAATGCATTTTCAGCTCGCACTGTACACATTTGCTATGTGAGGCATTATCTCATAAGGGAAATACTGGACAATCAAATTAGTGACTGCCCAGGCTTCAGGATGTCTTTTTACACTATCTAAAGGTGGAAATTTACATTGGAAACGTTTGGTTTAGCTGTTATAAAAGTTTGTTTTTTTAGTGCTGAAAATGCATTTTCAGCTCGCACTGTACACATTTGCTATGTGAGGCATTATCTCATAAGGGAAATACTGGACAATCAAATTAATGACTTCCCAGGCTTCAGGATGCCTTTTTACACTCTATAAATGTGGAAATTTACATTGGAAACGTTTGGTTTAGCTGTTAATGAAGTTTCGTTTTTTTAGTGCTGAAAATTCATTGTCTGCAGGCGCTGTACACTTTTTCTAAGTGTTGCAATATCTCATGAAGGAAATACTGGACAATCAAATTAATGACTTTCCAGGCTTCAGGATGCCTTTCTACACTATATAAAGGTGGACATTTACATTGGAAACGTTTGGTTTAGCTGTTATAAAAGTTTGGTTTTTTAGTGCTGTAAATGCATTTTCAGCTCGCGCTGTACACATTTGCTATGAGAGGCATTGTCTCATAAGGGAAATATTGGACAATCAAATTAATGACTGCCCAGGCTTCAGGATGTCTTTTTACACTATATAAAGGTGGAAATTTACATTGGAAACGTTTGGTTTAGCTTTATAAAAGTTTAGTTTTTTAGTGCTGTAAATGCATTTTCAGCTCGCGCCGTACACATTTGCTATGTGAGGCATTATCTCATAAGGGAAATACTGGACTATCAAATTAATGACTGCCCAGGCTTCAGGATGTCTTTTTACACTATATAAAGGTGGAAATTTACATTGGAAACGTTTGGTTTAGCTGTTATAAAAGTTTGGTTTTTTAGTGCTGAAAATGCATTTTCAGCTCGCACTGTACACATTTGCTATGTGAGGCATTATCTCATAAGGGAAATACTGGACAATCAAATTAATGACTTCCCAGGCTTCAGGATGCCTTTTTACACTCTATAAATGTGGAAATTTACATTGGAAACGTTTGGTTTAGCTGTTAATGAAGTTTCGTTTTTTTAGTGCTGAAAATTCATTGTCTGCTGGCGCTGTACACTTTTTCTAAGTGTTCCAATATCTCATGAAGGAAATACTGGACAATCAAATTAATGACTTTCCAGGCTTCAGGATGCCTTTCTACACTATATAAAGGTGGAAATTTACATTGGAAACGTTTGGTTTAGCTGTTATAAAAGTTTGGTTTTTTAGTGCTGTAAATGCATTTTCAGCTCGCGCTGTACACATTTGCTATGAGAGGCATTATCTCATAAGGGAAATATTCGACAATCAAATTAATGACTGCCCAGGCTTCAGGATGTCTTTTTACACTATATAAAGGTGGAAATTTACATTGGAAACGTTTGGTTTAGCTGTTATAAAAGTTTGGTTTTTTTAGTGCTGAAAATGCATTTTCAGCTCGCACTGTACACATTTGCTATGTGAGGCATTATCTCATAAGGGAAATACTGGACAATCAAATTAATGACTGCCCAGGCTTCAGGATGTCTTTTTACACTATCTAAAGGTGGAAATTTACATTGGAAACGTTTGGTTTAGCTGTTATAAAAGTTTGGTTTTTTAGTGCTGAAAATGCATTTTCAGCTCGCACTGTACACATTTGCTATGTGAGGCATTATCTCATAAGGGAAATACTGGACAATCAAATTAATGACTTCCCAGGCTTCAGGATGCCTTTTTACACTCTATAAAGGTGGAAATTTACATTGGAAACGTTTAGTTTAGCTGTTAATGAAGTTTCGTTTTTTTAGTGCTGAAAATTCATTGTCTGCTGGCGCTGTACACTTTTTCTAAGTGTTGCAATATCTCATGAAGGAAATACTGGACAATCAAATTAATGACTTTCCAGGCTTCAGGATGCCTTTCTACACTATATAAAGGTGGAAATTTACATTTGAAACGTTTGGTTTAGCTGTTATAAAAGTTTGGTTTTTTAGTGCTGAAAATGCATTTTCAGCTCGCACTGTACACATTTGCTATGTGAGGCATTATCTCATAAGGGAAATATTGGACAATCAAATTAATGACTGCCCAGGCTTCAGGATGTCTTTTTACACTATATAAAGGTGGAAATTTACATTGGAAACGTTAGGTTTAGCTGTTATAAAAGTTTGTTTTTTTAGTGCTGTAAATGCATTTTCAGCTCGCGCTGTACACATTTGCTATGTGAGGCATTATCTCATAAGGGAAATACTGGACAATCAAATTAATGACTGCCCAGGCTTCAGGATGTCTTTTTACACTATATAAAGGTGGAAATTTACATTGGAAACGTTTGGTTTAGCTGTTATAAAAGTTTGGTTTTTTAGTGCTGAAAATGCATTTTCAGCTCGCACTGTACACATTTGCTATGTGAGGCATTATCTCATAAGGGAAATACTGGACAATCAAATTAATGACTGCCCAGGCTTCAGGATGTCTTTTTACACTATATAAAGGTGGAAATTTACATTGGAAACCTTTAGTTTAGCTGTTAATGAAGTTTCGTTTTTTTTAGTGCTGAAAATTCATTGTCTGCTGGCGCTGTACACTTTTTCTAAGTGTTGCAATATCTCATGAAGGAAATACTGGACAATCAAATTAATGACTTTCCAGGCTTCAGGATGCCTTTCTACACTATATAAAGGTGGAAATTTACATTGGAAACGTTTGGTTTAGCTGTTATAAAAGTTTGTTTTTTTAGTGCTGTAAATGCATTTTCAGCTCGCGCTGTACACATTTGCTATGAGAGGCATTATCTCATAAGGGAAATATTGGACAATCAAATTAATGACTGCCCAGGCTTCAGGATGTCTTTTTACACTATATAAAGGTGGAAATTTACATTGGAAACGTTTGGTTTAGCTGTTATAAAAGTTTGGTTTTTTAGTGCTGTAAATGCATTTTCAGCTCGCGCTGTACACATTTGCTATGAGAGGCATTATCTCATAAGGGAAATATTGGACAATCAAATTAATGGCTGCCCAGGCTTCAGGATGTCTTTTTACTCTATATAAAGTTGGAAATTTACATTGGAAACGTTTAGTTTAGCTGTTAATGAAGTTTCGTTTTTTTAGTGCTGAAAATTCATTGTCTGCTGGCGCTGTACACTTTTTCTAAGTGTTGCAATATCTCATGAAGGAAATACTGGACAATCAAATCAATGACTTTCCAGGCTTCAGGATGCCTTTCTACACTATATAAAGGTGGAAATTTACATTGGAAACGTTTGGTTTAGCTGTTATAAAAGTTTGGTTTTTTAGTGCTGTAAATGCATTTTCAGCTCGCGCTGTACACATTTGCTATGAGAGGCATTGTCTCATAAGGGAAATATTGGACAATCAAATTAATGACTGCCCAGGCTTCAGGATGTCTTTTTACACTATATAAAGGTGGAAATTTACATTGGAAACGTTTGGTTTAGCTGTTATAAAAGTTTGGTTTTTTTAGTGCTGAAAATGCATTTTCAGCTCGCACTGTACACATTTGCTATGTGAGGCATTATCTCATAAGGGAAATACTGGACAATCAAATTAATGACTGCCCAGGCTTCAGGATGTCTTTTTACACTATCTAAAGGTGGAAATTTACATTGGAAACGTTTGGTTTAGCTGTTATAAAAGTTTGTTTTTTTAGTGCTGAAAATGCATTTTCAGCTCGCACTGTACACATTTGCTATGTGAGGCATTATCTCATAAGGGAAATACTGGACAATCAAATTAATGACTTCCCAGGCTTCAGGATGCCTTTTTACACTCTATAAATGTGGAAATTTACATTGGAAACGTTTGGTTTAGCTGTTAATGAAGTTTCGTTTTTTTAGTGCTGAAAATTCATTGTCTGCTGGCGCTGTACACTTTTTCTAAGTGTTGCAATATCTCATGAAGGAAATACTGGACAATCAAATTAATGACTTTCCAGGCTTCAGGATGCCTTTCTACACTATATAAAGGTGGACATTTACATTGGAAACGTTTGGTTTAGCTGTTATAAAAGTTTGGTTTTTTAGTGCTGTAAATGCATTTTCAGCTCGCGCTGTACACATTTGCTATGAGAGGCATTGTCTCATAAGGGAAATATTGGACAATCAAATTAATGACTGCCCAGGCTTCAGGATGTCTTTTTACACTATATAAAGGTGGAAATTTACATTGGAAACGTTTGGTTTAGCTTTATAAAAGTTTAGTTTTTTAGTGCTGTAAATGCATTTTCAGCTCGCGCTGTACACATTTGCTATGTGAGGCATTATCTCATAAGGGAAATACTGGACAATCAAATTAATGACTGCCCAGGCTTCAGGATGTCTTTTTACACTATATAAAGGTGGAAATTTACATTGGAAACGTTTGGTTTAGCTGTTATAAAAGTTTGGTTTTTTAGTGCTGAAAATGCATTTTCAGCTCGCACTGTACACATTTGCTATGTGAGGCATTATCTCATAAGGGAAATACTGGACAATCAAATTAATGACTTCCCAGGCTTCAGGATGCCTTTTTACACTCTATAAATGTGGAAATTTACATTGGAAACGTTTGGTTTAGCTGTTAATGAAGTTTCGTTTTTTTAGTGCTGAAAATTCATTGTCTGCTGGCGCTGTACACTTTTTCTAAGTGTTCCAATATCTCATGAAGGAAATACTGGACAATCAAATTAATGACTTTCCAGGCTTCAGGATGCCTTTCTACACTATATAAAGGTGGAAATTTACATTGGAAACGTTTGGTTTAGCTGTTATAAAAGTTTGGTTTTTTAGTGCTGTAAATGCATTTTCAGCTCGCGCTGTACACATTTGCTATGAGAGGCATTATCTCATAATGGAAATATTGGACAATCAAATTAATGACTGCCCAGGCTTCAGGATGTCTTTTTACACTATATAAAGGTGGAAATTTACATTGGAAACGTTTGGTTTAGCTGTTATAAAAGTTTGGTTTTTTTAGTGCTGAAAATGCATTTTCAGCTCGCACTGTACACATTTGCTATGTGAGGCATTATCTCATAAGGGAAATACTGGACAATCAAATTAATGACTGCCCAGGCTTCAGGATGTCTTTTTACACTATCTAAAGGTGGAAATTTACATTGGAAACGTTTGGTTTAGCTGTTATAAAAGTTTGGTTTTTTCGTGCTGAAAATGCATTTTCAGCTCGCACTGTACACATTTGCTATGTGAGGCATTATCTCATAAGGGAAATACTGGACAATCAAATTAATGACTTCCCAGGCTTCAGGATGCCTTTTTACACTCTATAAATGTGGAAATTTACATTGGAAACGTTTGGTTTAGCTGTTAATGAAGTTTCGTTTTTTTAGTGCTGAAAATTCATTGTCTGCTGGCGCTGTACACTTTTTCTAAGTGTTGCAATATCTCATGAAGGAAATACTGGACAATCAAATTAATGACTTTCCAGGCTTCAGGATGCCTTTCTACACTATATAAAGGTGGAAATTTACATTTGAAACGTTTGGTTTAGCTGTTATAAAAGTTTGGTTTTTTAGTGCTGTAAATGCATTTTCAGCTCGCGCTGTACACATTTGCTATGAGAGGCATTATCTCATAAGGGAAATACTGGACAATCAAATTAATGACTGCCCAGGCTTCAGGATGTCTTTTTACACTATATAAAGGTGGAAATTTACATTGGAAACGTTTGGTTTAGCTGTTATAAAAGTTTGGTTTTTTAGTGCTGAAAATGCATTTTCAGCTCGCACTGTACACATTTGCTATGTGAGGCATTATCTCATAAGGGAAATACTGGACAATCAAATTAATGACTTCCCAGGCTTCAGGATGCCTTTTTACACTCTATAAATGTGGAAATTTACATTGGAAACGTTTGGTTTAGCTGTTAATGAAGTTTCGTTTTTTTAGTGCTGAAAATTCATTGTCTGCTGGCGCTGTACACTTTTTCTAAGTGTTCCAATATCTCATGAAGGAAATACTGGACAATCAAATTAATGACTTTCCAGGCTTCAGGATGCCTTTCTACACTATATAAAGGTGGAAATTTACATTGGAAACGTTTGGTTTAGCTGTTATAAAAGTTTGGTTTTTTAGTGCTGTAAATGCATTTTCAGCTCGCGCTGTACACATTTGCTATGAGAGGCATTATCTCATAAGGGAAATATTGGACAATCAAATTAATGACTGCCCAGGCTTCAGGATGTCTTTTTACACTATATAAAGGTGGAAATTTACATTGGAAACGTTTAGTTTAGCTGTTAATGAAATTTCGTTTTTGTTAGTGCTGAAAATTCATTGTCTGCTGGCGCTGTACACTTTTTCTAAGTGTTGCAATATCTCATGAAGGAAATACTGGACAATCAAATTAATGACTTTCCAGGCTTCAGGATGCCTTTCTACACTATATAAAGGTGGAAATTTACATTGGAAACGTTTGGTTTAGCTGTTATAAAAGTTTGGTTTTTTAGTGCTGTAAATGCATTTTCAGCTCGCGCTGTACACATTTGCTATGAGAGGCATTATCTCATAAGGGAAATATTGGACAATCAAATTAATGACTGCCCAGGCTTCAGGATGTCTTTTTACACTATATAAAGGTGGAAATTTACATTGGAAACGTTTGGTTTAGCTGTTATAAAAGTTTGGTTTTTTAGTGCTGTAAATTCATTTTCAGCTCGCGCTGTACACATTTGCTATGAGAGGCATTATCTCATAAGGGAAATATTGGACAATCAAATTAATGGCTGCCCAGGCTTCAGGATGTCTTTTTACTCTATATAAAGTTCGAAATTTACATTGGAAACGTTTAGTTTAGCTGTTAATGAAGTTTCGTTTTTTTAGTGCTGAAAATTCATTGTCTGCTGGCGCTGTACACTTTTTCTAAGTGTTGCAATATCTCATGAAGGAAATACTGGACAATCAAATCAATGACTTTCCAGGCTTCAGGATGCCTTTCTACACTATATAAAGGTGGAAATTTACATTGGAAACGTTTGGTTTAGCTGTTATAAAAGTTTGGTTTTTTAGTGCTGTAAATGCATTTTCAGCTCGCACTGTACACATTTGCTATGTGAGGCATTATCTCATAAGGGAAATACTGGACAATCAAATTAATGACTTCCCAGGCTTCAGGATGCCTTTTTACACTCTATAAATGTGGAAATTTACATTGGAAACGTTTGGTTTAGCTGTTAATGAAGTTTCGTTTTTTTAGTGCTGAAAATGCATTTTCAGCTCGCACTGTACACATTTGCTATGTGAGGCATTATCTCATAAGGGAAATACTGGACAATCAAATTAATGGCTTCCCAGGCTTCAGGATGCCTTTTTACACTCTATAAATGTGGAAATTTACATTGGAAACGTTTGGTTTAGCTGTTAATGAAGTTTCGTTTTTTTAGTGCTGAAAATTCATTGTCTGCTGGCGCTGTACACTTTTTCTAAGTGTTGCAATATCTCATGAAGGAAATACTGGACAATCAAATTAATGACTTTCCAGGCTTCAGGATGCCTTTCTACACTATATAAAGGTGGAAATTTACATTGGAAACGTTTGGTTTAGCTGTTATAAAAGTTTGGTTTTTTAGTGCTGTAAATGCATTTTCAGCTCGCGCTGTACACATTTGCTATGAGAGGCATTATCTCATAAGGGAAATATTGGACAATCAAATTAATGACTGCCCAGGCTTCAGGATGTCTTTTTACACTATATAAAGGTGGAAATTTACATTGGAAACGTTTAGTTTAGCTGTTATAAAAGTTTGGTTTTTTAGTGCTGAAAATGCATTTTCAGCTCGCACTGTACACATTTGCTATGTGAGGCATTATCTCATAAGGGAAATACTGGACAATCAAATTAATGACTTCCCAGGCTTCAGGATGCCTTTTTACACTCTATAAATGTGGAAATTTACATTGGAAACGTTTGGTTTAGCTGTTAATGAAGTTTCGTTTTTTTAGTGCTGAAAATTCATTGTCTGCTGGCGCTGTACACTTTTTCTAAGTGTTGCAATATCTCATGAAGGAAATACTGGACAATCAAATTAATGACTTTCCAGGCTTCAGGATGCCTTTCTACACTATCTAAAGGTGGACATTTACATTGGAAACGTTTGGTTTAGCTGTTATAAAAGTTTGGTTTTTTAGTGCTGTAAATGCATTTTCAGCTCGCGCTGTACACATTTGCTATGAGAGGCATTGTCTCATAAGGGAAATATTGGACAATCAAATTAATGACTGCCCAGGCTTCAGGATGTCTTTTTACACTATATAAAGGTGGAAATTTACATTGGAAACGTTTGGTTTAGCTGTTATAAAAGTTTGGTTTTTTAGTGCTGAAAATGCATTTTCAGCTCGCACTGTACACATTTGCTATGTGAGGCATTATCTCATAAGGGAAATACTGGACAATCAAATTAATGACTTCCCAGGCTTCAGGATGCCTTTTTACACTCTATAAATGTGGAAATTTACATTGGAAACGTTTGGTTTAGCTGTTAATGAAGTTTCGTTTTTTTAGTGCTGAAAATTCATTGTCTGCTGGCGCTGTACACTTTTTCTAAGTGTTCCAATATCTCATGAAGGAAATACTGGACAATCAAATTAATGACTTTCCAGGCTTCAGGATGCCTTTCTACACTATATAAAGGTGGAAATTTACATTGGAAACGTTTGGTTTAGCTGTTATAAAAGTTTGGTTTTTTAGTGCTGTAAATGCATTTTCAGCTCGCGCTGTACACATTTGCTATGAGAGGCATTATCTCATAAGGGAAATATTGGACAATCAAATTAATGACTGCCCAGGCTTCAGGATGTCTTTTTACACTATATAAAGGTGGAAATTTACATTGGAAACGTTTGGTTTAGCTGTTATAAAAGTTTGGTTTTTTTAGTGCTGAAAATGCATTTTCAGCTCGCACTGTACACATTTGCTATGTGAGGCATTATCTCATAAGGGAAATACTGGACAATCAAATTAATGACTGCCCAGGCTTCAGGATGTCTTTTTACACTATCTAAAGGTGGCAATTTACATTGGAAACGTTTGGTTTAGCTGTTATAAAAGTTTGGTTTTTTAGTGCTGAAAATGCATTTTCAGCTCGCACTGTACACATTTGCTATGTGAGGCATTATCTCATAAGGGAAATACTGGACAATCAAATTAATGACTTCCCAGGCTTCAGGATGCCTTTTTACACTCTATAAATGTGGAAATTTACATTGGAAACGTTTGGTTTAGCTGTTAATGAAGTTTCGTTTTTTTAGTGCTGAAAATTCATTGTCTGCTGGCGCTGTACACTTTTTCTAAGTGTTGCAATATCTCATGAAGGAAATACTGGACAATCAAATTAATGACTTTCCAGGCTTCAGGATGCCTTTCTACACTATATAAAGGTGGAAATTTACATTTGAAACGTTTGGTTTAGCTGTTATAAAAGTTTGGTTTTTTAGTGCTGTAAATGCATTTTCAGCTCGCGCTGTACACATTTGCTATGAGAGGCATTATCTCATAAGGGAAATACTGGACAATCAAATTAATGACTGCCCAGGCTTCAGGATGTCTTTTTACACTATATAAAGGTGGAAATTTACATTGGAAACGTTTGGTTTAGCTGTTATAAAAGTTTGGTTTTTTAGTGCTGAAAATGCATTTTCAGCTCGCACTGTACACATTTGCTATGTGAGGCATTATCTCATAAGGGAAATACTGGACAATCAAATTAATGACTTCCCAGGCTTCAGGATGCCTTTTTACACTCTATAAATGTGGAAATTTACATTGGAAACGTTTGGTTTAGCTGTTAATGAAGTTTCGTTTTTTTAGTGCTGAAAATTCATTGTCTGCTGGCGCTGTACACTTTTTCTAAGTGTTCCAATATCTCATGAAGGAAATACTGGACAATCAAATTAATGACTTTCCAGGCTTCAGGATGCCTTTCTACACTATATAAAGGTGGAAATTTACATTGGAAACGTTTGGTTTAGCTGTTATAAAAGTTTGGTTTTTTAGTGCTGTAAATGCATTTTCAGCTCGCGCTGTACACATTTGCTATGAGAGGCATTATCTCATAAGGGAAATATTGGACAATCAAATTAATGACTGCCCAGGCTTCAGGATGTCTTTTTACACTATATAAAGGTGGAAATTTACATTGGAAACGTTTAGTTTAGCTGTTAATGAAATTTCGTTTTTGTTAGTGCTGAAAATTCATTGTCTGCTGGCGCTGTACACTTTTTCTAAGTGTTGCAATATCTCATGAAGGAAATACTGGACAATCAAATTAATGACTTTCCAGGCTTCAGGATGCCTTTCTACACTATATAAAGGTGGAAATTTACATTGGAAACGTTTGGTTTAGCTGTTATAAAAGTTTGGTTTTTTAGTGCTGTAAATGCATTTTCAGCTCGCGCTGTACACATTTGCTATGAGAGGCATTATCTCATAAGGGAAATATTGGACAATCAAATTAATGACTGCCCAGGCTTCAGGATGTCTTTTTACACTATATAAAGGTGGAAATTTACATTGGAAACGTTTGGTTTAGCTGTTATAAAAGTTTGGTTTTTTAGTGCTGAAAATGCATTTTCAGCTCGCACTGTACACATTTGCTATGTGAGGCATTATCTCATAAGGGAAATACTGGACAATCAAATTAATGACTTCCCAGGCTTCAGGATGCCTTTTTACACTCTATAAATGTGGAAATTTACATTGGAAACGTTTGGTTTAGCTGTTAATGAAGTTTCGTTTTTTTAGTGCTGAAAATTCATTGTCTGCTGGCGCTGTACACTTTTTCTAAGTGTTCCAATATCTCATGAAGGAAATACTGGACAATCAAATTAATGACTTTCCAGGCTTCAGGATGCCTTTCTACACTATATAAAGGTGGAAATTTACATTGGAAACGTTTGGTTTAGCTGTTATAAAAGTTTGGTTTTTTAGTGCTGTAAATGCATTTTCAGCTCGCGCTGTACACATTTGCTATGAGAGGCATTATCTCATAAGGGAAATATTGGACAATCAAATTAATGACTGCCCAGGCTTCAGGATGTCTTTTTACACTATATAAAGGTGGAAATTTACATTGGAAACGTTTGGTTTAGCTGTTATAAAAGTTTGGTTTTTTTAGTGCTGAAAATGCATTTTCAGCTCGCACTGTACACATTTGCTATGTGAGGCATTATCTCATAAGGGAAATACTGGACAATCAAATTAATGACTGCCCAGGCTTCAGGATGTCTTTTTACACTATCTAAAGGTGGCAATTTACATTGGAAACGTTTGGTTTAGCTGTTATAAAAGTTTGGTTTTTTAGTGCTGAAAATGCATTTTCAGCTCGCACTGTACACATTTGCTATGTGAGGCATTATCTCATAAGGGAAATACTGGACAATCAAATTAATGACTTCCCAGGCTTCAGGATGCCTTTTTACACTCTATAAATGTGGAAATTTACATTGGAAACGTTTGGTTTAGCTGTTAATGAAGTTTCGTTTTTTTAGTGCTGAAAATTCATTGTCTGCTGGCGCTGTACACTTTTTCTAAGTGTTGCAATATCTCATGAAGGAAATACTGGACAATCAAATTAATGACTTTCCAGGCTTCAGGATGCCTTTCTACACTATATAAAGGTGGAAATTTACATTTGAAACGTTTGGTTTAGCTGTTATAAAAGTTTGGTTTTTTAGTGCTGTAAATGCATTTTCAGCTCGCGCTGTACACATTTGCTATGAGAGGCATTATCTCATAAGGGAAATACTGGACAATCAAATTAATGACTGCCCAGGCTTCAGGATGTCTTTTTACACTATATAAAGGTGGAAATTTACATTGGAAACGTTTGGTTTAGCTGTTATAAAAGTTTGGTTTTTTAGTGCTGAAAATGCATTTTCAGCTCGCACTGTACACATTTGCTATGTGAGGCATTATCTCATAAGGGAAATACTGGACAATCAAATTAATGACTTCCCAGGCTTCAGGATGCCTTTTTACACTCTATAAATGTGGAAATTTACATTGGAAACGTTTGGTTTAGCTGTTAATGAAGTTTCGTTTTTTTAGTGCTGAAAATTCATTGTCTGCTGGCGCTGTACACTTTTTCTAAGTGTTCCAATATCTCATGAAGGAAATACTGGACAATCAAATTAATGACTTTCCAGGCTTCAGGATGCCTTTCTACACTATATAAAGGTGGAAATTTACATTGGAAACGTTTGGTTTAGCTGTTATAAAAGTTTGGTTTTTTAGTGCTGTAAATGCATTTTCAGCTCGCGCTGTACACATTTGCTATGAGAGGCATTATCTCATAAGGGAAATATTGGACAATCAAATTAATGACTGCCCAGGCTTCAGGATGTCTTTTTACACTATATAAAGGTGGAAATTTACATTGGAAACGTTTAGTTTAGCTGTTAATGAAATTTCGTTTTTGTTAGTGCTGAAAATTCATTGTCTGCTGGCGCTGTACACTTTTTCTAAGTGTTGCAATATCTCATGAAGGAAATACTGGACAATCAAATTAATGACTTTCCAGGCTTCAGGATGCCTTTCTACACTATATAAAGGTGGAAATTTACATTGGAAACGTTTGGTTTAGCTGTTATAAAAGTTTGGTTTTTTAGTGCTGTAAATGCATTTTCAGCTCGCGCTGTACACATTTGCTATGAGAGGCATTATCTCATAAGGGAAATATTGGACAATCAAATTAATGACTGCCCAGGCTTCAGGATGTCTTTTTACACTATATAAAGGTGGAAATGTACATTGGAAACATTTGGTTTAGCTGTTATAAAAGTTTGGTTTTTTAGTGCTGTAAATGCATTTTCAGCTCGCACTGTACACATTTGCTATGTGAGGCATTATCTCATAAGGGAAATACTGGACAATCAAATTAATGACTTCCCAGGCTTCAGGATGCCTTTTTACACTCTATAAATGTGGAAATTTACATTGGAAACGTTTGGTTTAGCTGTTAATGAAGTTTCGTTTTTTTAGTGCTGAAAATGCATTTTCAGCTCGCACTGTACACATTTGCTATGTGAGGCATTATCTCATAAGGGAAATACTGGACAATCAAATTAATGACTTCCCAGGCTTCAGGATGCCTTTTTACACTCTATAAATGTGGAAATTTACATTGGAAACGTTTGGTTTAGCTGTTAATGAAGTTTCGTTTTTTTAGTGCTGAAAATTCATTGTCTGCTGGCGCTGTATACTTTTTCTAAGTGTTGCAATATCTCATGAAGGAAATACTGGACAATCAAATTAATGACTTTCCAGGCTTCAGGATGCCTTTCTACACTATATAAAGGTGGAAATGTACATTGGAAACGTTTGGTTTAGCTGTTATAAAAGTTTGGTTTTTTAGTGCTGTAAATGCATTTTCAGCTCGCGCTGTACACATTTGCTATGAGAGGCATTATCTCATAAGGGAAATATTGGACAATCAAATTAATGACTGCCCAGGCTTCAGGATGTCTTTTTACACTATATAAGGGTGGAAATTTACATTGGAAACGTTTAGTTTAGCTGTTAATGAAGTTTCGTTTTTTTAGTGCTGAAAATTCATTGTCTGCTGGCGCTGTACACTTTTTCTAAGTGTTGCAATATCTCATGAAGGAAATACTGGACAATCAAATTAATGACTTTCCAGGCTTCAGGATGCCTTTCTACACTATATAAAGGTGGAAATGTACATTGGAAACATTTGGTTTAGCTGTTATAAAAGTTTGGTTTTTTAGTGCTGTAAATGCATTTTCAGTTCGCGCTGTACACATTTGCTATGAGAGGCATTATCTCATAAGGGAAATACTGGACAATCAAATTAATGACTGCCCAGGCTTCAGGATGTCTTTTTACACTATATAAAGGTGGAAATATACATTGGAAACGTTTGGTTTAGCTGTTATAAAAGTTTGGTTTTTTAGTGCTGAAAATGCATTTTCAGCTCGCACTGTACACATTTGCTATGAGAGGCATTATCTCATAAGGGAAATATTGGACAATCAAATTAATGGCTGCCCAGGCTTCAGGATGTCTTTTTACTCTATATAAAGTTGGAAATTTACATTGGAAACGTTTAGTTTAGCTGTTAATGAAGTTTCGTTTTTTTAGTGCTGAAAATTCATTGTCTGCTGGCGCTGTACACTTTTTCTAAGTGTTGCAATATCTCATGAAGGAAATACTGGACAATCAAATCAATGACTTTCCAGGCTTTAGGATGCCTTTCTACACTATATAAAGGTGGAAATTTACATTGGAAACGTTTGGTTTAGCTGTTATAAAAGTTTGGTTTTTTAGTGCTGTAAATGCATTTTCAGCTCGCACTGTACACATTTGCTATGTGAGGCATTATCTCATAAGGGAAATACTGGACAATCAAATTAATGACTTCCCAGGCTTCAGGATGCCTTTTTACACTCTATAAATGTGGAAATTTACATTGGAAACGTTTGGTTTAGCTGTTAATGAAGTTTCGTTTTTTTAGTGCTGAAAATTCATTGTCTGCTGGCGCTGTACACTTTTTCTAAGTGTTGCAATATCTCATGAAGGAAATACTGGACAATCAAATTAATGACTTTCCAGGCTTCAGGATGCCTTTCTACACTATATAAAGGTGGAAATGTACATTGGAAACGTTTGGTTTAGCTGTTATAAAAGTTTGGTTTTTTAGTGCTGTAAATGCATTTTCAGCTCGCGCTGTACACATTTGCTATGAGAGGCATTATCTCATAAGGGAAATATTGGACAATCAAATTAATGACTGCCCAGGCTTCAGGATGTCTTTTTACACTATATAAGGGTGGAAATTTACATTGGAAATGTTTAGTTTAGCTGTTAATGAAGTTTCGTTTTTTTAGTGCTGAAAATTCATTGTCTGCTGGCGCTGTACACTTTTTCTAAGTGTTGCAATATCTCATGAAGGAAATACTGGACAATCAAATTAATGACTTTCCAGGCTTCAGGATGCCTTTCTACACTATATAAAGGTGGAAATGTACATTGGAAACGTTTGGTTTAGCTGTTATAAAAGTTTGGTTTTTTAGTGCTGTAAATGCATTTTCAGCTCGCGCTGTACACATTTGCTATGAGAGGCATTATCTCAAAAGGGAAATATTGGACAATCAAATTAATGACTGCCCAGGCTTCAGGATGTCTTTTTACACTATATAAAGGTGGAAATTTACATTGGAAACGTTTGGTTTAGCTGTTATAAAAGTTGGGTTTTTTAGTGCTGAAAATGCATTTTCAGCTCGCACTGTACACATTTGCTATGTGAGGCATTATCTCATAAGGGAAATACTGGACAATCAAATTAATGACTTCCCAGGCTTCAGGATGCCTTTTTACACTCTATAAATGTGGAAATTTACATTGGAAACGTTTGGTTTAGCTGTTAATGACGTTTCGTTTTTTTAGTGCTGAAAATTCATTGTCTGCTGGCGCTGTACATTTTTCTAATTGTTGCAATATCTCATGAAGGAAATACTGGACAATCAAATTAATGACTTTCCAGGCTTCAGGATGCCTTTCTACACTATATAAAGGTGGAAATGTACATTGGAAACGTTTGGTTTAGCTGTTATAAAAGTTTGGTTTTTTAGTGCTGTAAATGCATTTTCAGCTCGCGCTGTACACATTTGCTATGAGAGGCATTATCTCATAAGGGAAATATTGGACAATCAAATTAATGACTGCCCAGGCTTCAGGATGTCTTTTTACACTATATAAGGGTGGAAATTTACATTGGAAACGTTTAGTTTAGCTGTTAATGAAGTTTCGTTTTTTTAGTGCTGAAAATTCATTGTCTGCTGGCGCTGTACACTTTTTCTAAGTGTTGCAATATCTCATGAAGGAAATACTGGACAATCAAATTAATGACTTTCCAGGCTTCAGGATGCCTTTCTACACTATATAAAGGTGGAAATGTACATTGGAAACATTTGGTTTAGCTGTTATAAAAGTTTGGTTTTTTAGTGCTGTAAATGCATTTTCAGCTCGCACTGTACACATTTGCTATGTGAGGCATTATCTCATAAGGGAAATACTGGACAATCAAATTAATGACTTCCCAGGCTTCAGGATGCCTTTTTACACTCTACAAATGTGGAAATTTACATTGGAAACGTTTGGTTTAGCTGTTAATGAAGTTTCGTTTTTTTAGTGCTGAAAATTCATTGTCTGCTGGCGCTGTACACTTTTTCTAAGTGTTGCAATATCTCATGAAGGAAATACTGGACAATCAAATTAATGACTTTCCAGGCTTCAGGATGCCTTTCTACACTATATAAAGGTGGAAATTTACATTGGAAACGTTTGGTTTAGCTGTTATAAAAGTTTGGTTTTTTAGTGCTGTAAATGCATTTTCAGCTCGCGCTGTACACATTTGCTATGAGAGGCATTATCTCATAAGGGAAATATTGGACAATCAAATTAATGACTGCCCAGGCTTCAGGATGTCTTTTTACACTATATAAAGGTGGAAATTTACATTGGAAACGTTTGGTTTAGCTGTTATAAAAGTTTGGTTTTTTAGTGCTGTAAATGCATTTTCAGCTCGCGCTGTACACATTTGCTATGAGAGGCATTATCTCATAAGGGAAATATTGGACAATCAAATTAATGGCTGCCCAGGCTTCAGGATGTCTTTTTACTCTATATAAAGTTGGAAATTTACATTGGAAACGTTTAGTTTAGCTGTTAATGAAGTTTCGTTTTTTTAGTGCTGAAAATTCATTGTCTGCTGGCGCTGTACACTTTTTCTAAGTGTTGCAATATCTCATGAAGGAAATACTGGACAATCAAATCAATGACTTTCCAGGCTTCAGGATGCCTTTCTACACTATATAAAGGTGGAAATTTACATTGGAAACGTTTGGTTTAGCTGTTATAAAAGTTTGGTTTTTTAGTGCTGTAAATGCATTTTCAGCTCGCACTGTACACATTTGCTATGTGAGGCATTATCTCATAAGGGAAATACTGGACAATCAAATTAATGACTTCCCAGGCTTCAGGATGCCTTTTTACACTCTATAAATGTGGAAATTTACATTGGAAACGTTTGGTTTAGCTGTTAATGAAGTTTCGTTTTTTTAGTGCTGAAAATTCATTGTCTGCTGGCGCTGTACACTTTTTCTAAGTGTTGCAATATCTCATGAAGGAAATACTGGACAATCAAATTAATGACTTTCCAGGCTTCAGGATGCCTTTCTACACTATATAAAGGTGGACATTTACATTGGAAACGTTTGGTTTAGCTGTTATAAAAGTTTGGTTTTTTAGTGCTGTAAATGCATTTTCAGCTCGCGCTGTACACATTTGCTATGAGAGGCATTGTCTCATAAGGGAAATATTGGACAATCAAATTAATGACTGCCCAGGCTTCAGGATGTCTTTTTACACTATATAAAGGTGGAAATTTACATTGGAAACGTTTGGTTTAGCTTTATAAAAGTTTAGTTTTTTAGTGCTGTAAATGCATTTTCAGCTCGCGCTGTACACATTTGCTATGTGAGGCATTATCTCATAAGGGAAATACTGGACAATCAAATTAATGACTGCCCAGGCTTCAGGATGTCTTTTTACACTATATAAAGGTGGAAATTTACATTGGAAACGTTTGGTTTAGCTGTTATAAAAGTTTGGTTTTTTAGTGCTGAAAATGCATTTTCAGCTCGCACTGTACACATTTGCTATGTGAGGCATTATCTCATAAGGGAAATACTGGACAATCAAATTAATGACTTCCCAGGCTTCAGGATGCCTTTTTACACTCTATAAATGTGGCAATTTACATTGGAAACGTTTGGTTTAGCTGTTAATGAAGTTTCGTTTTTTTAGTGCTGAAAATTCATTGTCTGCTGGCGCTGTACACTTTTTCTAAGTGTTCCAATATCTCATGAAGGAAATACTGGACAATCAAATTAATGACTTTCCAGGCTTCAGGATGCCTTTCTACACTATATAAAGGTGGAAATTTACATTGGAAACGTTTGGTTTAGCTGTTATAAAAGTTTGGTTTTTTAGTGCTGTAAATGCATTTTCAGCTCGCGCTGTACACATTTGCTATGAGAGGCATTATCTCATAAGGGAAATATTGGACAATCAAATTAATGACTGCCCAGGCTTCAGGATGTCTTTTTACACTATATAAAGGTGGAGATTTACATTGGAAACGTTTAGTTTAGCTGTTAATGAAGTTTCGTTTTTTTTAGTGCTGAAAATTCATTGTCTGCTGGCGCTGTACACTTTTTCTAAGTGTTGCAATATCTCATGAAGGAAATACTGGACAATCAAATTAATGACTTTCCAGGCTTCAGGATGCCTTTCTACACTATATAAAGGTGGAAATTTACATTGGAAACGTTTGGTTTAGCTGTTATAAAAGTTTGGTTTTTTAGTGCTGTAAATGCATTTTCAGCTCGCGCTGTACACATTTGCTATGAGAGGCATTATCTCATAAGGGAAATATTGGACAATCAAATTAATGACTGCCCAGGCTTCAGGATGTCTTTTTACACTATATAAAGGTGGAAATTTACATTGGAAACGTTTGGTTTAGCTGTTATAAAAGTTTGGTTTTTTTAGTGCTGAAAATGCATTTTCAGCTCGCACTGTACACATTTGCTATGTGAGGCATTATCTCATAAGGGAAATACTGGACAATCAAATTAATGACTGCCCAGGCTTCAGGATGTCTTTTTACACTATCTAAAGGTGGAAATTTACATTGAAAACGTTTGGTTTAGCTGTTATAAAAGTTTGGTTTTTTAGTGCTGAAAATGCATTTTCAGCTCGCACTGTACACATTTGCTATGTGAGGCATTATCTCATAAGGGAAATACTGGACAATCAAATTAATGACTTCCCAGGCTTCAGGATGCCTTTTTACACTCTATAAATGTGGAAATTTACATTGGAAACGTTTGGTTTAGCTGTTAATGAAGTTTCGTTTTTTTAGTGCTGAAAATTCATTGTCTGCTGGCGCTGTACACTTTTTCTAAGTGTTGCAATATCTCATGAAGGAAATACTGGACAATCAAATTAATGACTTTCCAGGCTTCAGGATGCCTTTCTACACTATATAAAGGTGGAAATTTACATTGGAAACGTTTGGTTTAGCTGTTATAAAAGTTTGGTTTTTTAGTGCTGTAAATGCATTTTCAGCTCGCGCTGTACACATTTGCTATGAGAGGCATTATCTCATAAGGGAAATATTGGACAATCAAATTAATGACTGCCCAGGCTTCAGGATGTCTTTTTACACTATATAAAGGTGGAAATTTACATTGGAAACGTTTAGTTTAGCTGTTAATGAAATTTCGTTTTTGTTAGTGCTGAAAATTCATTGTCTGCTGGCGCTGTACACTTTTTCTAAGTGTTGCAATATCTCATGAAGGAAATACTGGACAATCAAATTAATGACTTTCCAGGCTTCAGGATGCCTTTCTACACTATATAAAGGTGGAAATTTACATTGGAAACGTTTGGTTTAGCTGTTATAAAAGTTTGGTTTTTTAGTGCTGTAAATGCATTTTCAGCTCGCGCTGTACACATTTGCTATGAGAGGCATTATCTCATAAGGGAAATATTGGACAATCAAATTAATGACTGCCCAGGCTTCAGGATGTCTTTTTACACTATATAAAGGTGGAAATTTACATTGGAAACGTTTGGTTTAGCTGTTATAAAAGTTTGGTTTTTTAGTGCTGTAAATGCATTTTCAGCTCGCACTGTACACATTTGCTATGTGAGGCATTATCTCATAAGGGAAATACTGGACAATCAAATTAATGACTTCCCAGGCTTCAGGATGCCTTTTTACACTCTATAAATGTGGAAATTTACATTGGAAACGTTTGGTTTAGCTGTTATAAAAGTTTGTTTTTTTAGTGCTGTAAATGCATTTTCAGCTCGCGCTGTACACATTTGCTATGAGAGGCATTGTCTCATAAGGGAAATATTGGACAATCAAATTAATGACTGCCCAGGCTTCAGGATGTCTTTTTACACTATATAAAGGTGGAAATTTACATTGGAAACGTTTGGTTTAGCTGTTATAAAAGTTTGGTTTTTTAGTGCTGAAAATGCATTTTCAGCTCGCACTGTACACATTTGCTATGTGAGGCATTATCTCATAAGGGAAATACTGGACAATCAAATTAATGACTTCCCAGGCTTCAGGATGCCTTTTTACACTCTATAAATGTGGAAATTTACATTGGAAACGTTTGGTTTAGCTGTTAATGAAGTTTCGTTTTTTTAGTGCTGAAAATTCATTGTCTGCTGGCGCTGTACACTTTTTCTAAGTGTTGCAATATCTCATGAAGGAAATACTGGACAATCAAATTAATGACTTTCCAGGCTTCAGGATGCCTTTCTACACTATATAAAGGTGGACATTTACATTGGAAACGTTTGGTTTAGCTGTTATAAAAGTTTGTTTTTTTAGTGCTGTAAATGCATTTTCAGCTCGCGCTGTACACATTTGCTATGAGAGGCATTATCTCATAAGGGAAATATTGGACAATCAAATTAATGACTGCCCAGGCTTCAGGATGTCTTTTTACACTATATAAAGGTGGAAATTTACATTGGAAACGTTTAGTTTAGCTGTTAATGAAGTTTCGTTTTTTTTAGTGCTGAAAATTCATTGTCTGCTGGCGCTGTACACTTTTTCTAAGTGTTGCAATATCTCATGAAGGAAATACTGGACAATCAAATTAATGACTTTCCAGGCTTCAGGATGCCTTTCTACACTATATAAAGGTGGAAATTTACATTGGAAACGTTTGGTTTAGCTGTTATAAAAGTTTGGTTTTTTAGTGCTGTAAATGCATTTTCAGCTCGCGCTGTACACATTTGCTATGAGAGGTATTATCTCATAAGGGAAATATTGGACAATCAAATTAATGACTGCCCAGGCTTCAGGATGTCTTTTTACACTATATAAAGGTGGAAATTTACATTGGAAACGTTTGGTTTAGCTGTTATAAAAGTTTGGTTTTTTAGTGCTGTAAATGCATTTTCAGCTCGCGCTGTACACATTTGCTATGAGAGGCATTATCTCATAAGGGAAATATTGGACAATCAAATTAATGGCTGCCCAGGCTTCAGGATGTCTTTTTACTCTATATAAAGTTGGAAATTTACATTGGAAACGTTTAGTTTAGCTGTTAATGAAGTTTCGTTTTTTTAGTGCTGAAAATTCATTGTCTGCTGGCGCTGTACACTTTTTCTAAGTGTTGCAATATCTCATGAAGGAAATACTGGACAATCAAATCAATGACTTTCCAGGCTTCAGGATGCCTTTCTACACTATGTAAAGGTGGAAATTTACATTGGAAACGTTTGGTTTAGCTGTTATAAAAGTTTGGTTTTTTAGTGCTGTAAATGCATTTTCAGCTCGCACTGTACACATTTGCTATGTGAGGCATTATCTCATAAGGGAAATACTGGACAATCAAATTAATGACTTCCCAGGCTTCAGGATGCCTTTTTACACTCTATAAATGTGGAAATTTACATTGGAAACGTTTGGTTTAGCTGTTAATGAAGTTTCGTTTTTTTAGTGCTGAAAATTCATTGTCTGCTGGCGCTGTACACTTTTTCTAAGTGTTGCAATATCTCATGAAGGAAATACTGGACAATCAAATTAATGACTTTCCAGGCTTCAGGATGCCTTTCTACACTATATAAAGGTGGAAATTTACATTGGAAACGTTTGGTTTAGCTGTTATAAAAGTTTGTTTTTTTAGTGCTGTAAATGCATTTTCAGCTCGCGCTGTACACATTTGCTATGAGAGGCATTATCTCATAAGGGAAATATTGGACAATCAAATTAATGACTGCCCAGGCTTCAGGATGTCTTTTTACACTATATAAAGGTGGAAATTTACATTGGAAACGTTTGGTTTAGCTGTTATAAAAGTTAGTTTTTTTAGTGCTGAAAATGCATTTTCAGCTCGCACTGTACACATTTGCTATGTGAGGCATTATCTCATTAGGGAAATACTGGACAATCAAATTAATGACTGCCCAGGCTTCAGGATGTCTTTTTACACTATCTAAAGGTGGAAATTTACATTGGAAACGTTTGGTTTAGCTGTTATAAAAGTTTGGTTTTTTAGTGCTGAAAATGCATTTTCAGCTCGCACTGTACACATTTGCTATGTGAGGCATTATCTCATAAGGGAAATACTGGACAATCAAATTAATGACTTCCCAGGCTTCAGGATGCCTTTTTACACTCTATAAATGTGGAAATTTACATTGGAAACGTTTGGTTTAGCTGTTAATGAAGTTTCGTTTTTTTAGTGCTGAAAATTCATTGTCTGCTGGCGCTGTACACTTTTTCTAAGTGTTGCAATATCTCATGAAGGAAATACTGGACAATCAAATTAATGACTTTCCAGGCTTCAGGATGCCTTTCTACACTATATAAAGGTGGAAATTTACATTGGAAACGTTTGGTTTAGCTGTTATAAAAGTTTGGTTTTTTAGTGCTGTAAATGCATTTTCAGCTCGCGCTGTACACATTTGCTATGAGAGGCATTATCTCATAAGGGAAATATTGGACAATCAAATTAATGACTGCCCAGGCTTCAGGATGTCTTTTTACACTATATAAAGGTGGAAATTTACATTGGAAACGTTTAGTTTAGCTGTTAATGAAGTTTCGTTTTTTTTAGTGCTGAAAATTCATTGTCTGCTGGCGCTGTACACTTTTTCTAAGTGTTGCAATATCTCATGAAGGAAATACTGGACAATCAAATTAATGACTTTCCAGGCTTCAGGATGCCTTTCTACACTATATAAAGGTGGAAATTTACATTGGAAACGTTTGGTTTAGCTGTTATAAAAGTTTGGTTTTTTAGTGCTGTAAATGCATTTTCAGCTCGCGCTGTACACATTTGCTATGAGAGGCATTATCTCATAAGGGAAATATTGGACAATCAAATTAATGACTGCCCAGGCTTCAGGATGTCTTTTTACACTATATAAAGGTGGAAATTTACATTGGAAACGTTTGGTTTAGCTGTTATAAAAGTTTGGTTTTTTAGTGCTGTAAATGCATTTTCAGCTCGCGCTGTACACATTTGCTATGAGAGGCATTATCTCATAAGGGAAATATTTGGACAATCAAATTAATGGCTGCCCAGGCTTCAGGATGTCTTTTTACTCTATATAAAGTTGGAAATTTACATTGGAAACGTTTAGTTTAGCTGTTAATGAAGTTTCGTTTTTTTAGTGCTGAAAATTCATAGTCTGCTGACGCTGTACACTTTTTCTAAGTGTTGCAATATCTCATGAAGGAAATACTGGACAATCAAATCAATGACTTTCCAGGCTTCAGGATGCCTTTCTACACTATATAAAGGTGGAAATTTACATTGGAAACGTTTGGTTTAGCTGTTATAAAAGTTTGGTTTTTTAGTTCTGTAAATGCATTTTCAGCTCGCACTGTACACATTTGCTATGTGAGGCATTATCTCATAAGGGAAATACTGGACAATCAAATTAATGACTTCCCAGGCTTCAGGATGCCTTTTTACACTCTATAAATGTGGAAATTTACATTGGAAACGTTTGGTTTAGCTGTTAATGAAGTTTCGTTTTTTTTAGTGCTGAAAATTCATTGTCTGCTGGCGCTGTACACTTTTTCTAAGTGTTGCAATATCTCATGAAGGAAATACTGGACAATCAAATTAATGACTTTCCAGGCTTCAGGATGCCTTTCTACACTATATAAAGGTGGAAATTTACATTGGAAACGTTTGGTTTAGCTGTTATAAAAGTTTGGTTTTTTAGTGCTGTAAATGCATTTTCAGCTCGCGCTGTACACATTTGCTATGAGAGGCATTGTCTCATAAGGGAAATATTGGACAATCAAATTAATGACTGCCCAGGCTTCAGGATGTCTTTTTACACTATATAAAGGTGGAAATTTTCATTGGAAACGTTTGGTTTAGCTGTTATAAAAGTTTGGTTTTTTTAGTGCTGAAAATGCATTTTCAGCTCGCACTGTACACATTTGCTATGTGAGGCATTATCTCATAAGGGAAATACTGGACAATCAAATTAATGACTTCCCAGGCTTCAGGATGCCTTTTTACACTCTATAAATGTGGAAATTTACATTGGAAACGTTTGGTTTAGCTGTTAATGAAGTTTCGTTTTTTTAGTGCTGAAAATTCATTGTCTGCTGGCGCTGTACACTTTTTCTAAGTGTTGCAATATCTCATGAAGGAAATACTGGACAATCAAATTAATGACTTTCCAGGCTTCAGGATGCCTTTCTACACTATATAAAGGTGGAAATTTACATTGGAAACGTTTGGTTTAGCTGTTATAAAAGTTTGGTTTTTTAGTGCTGTAAATGCATTTTCAGCTCGCGCTGTACACATTTGCTATGAGAGGCATTATCTCATAAGGGAAATATTGGACAATCAAATTAATGACTGCCCAGGCTTCAGGATGTCTTTTTACACTATATAAAGGTGGAAATTTACATTGGAAACGTTTGGTTTAGCTGTTATAAAAGTTTGGTTTTTTTAGTGCTGAAAATGCATTTTCAGCTCGCACTGTACACATTTGCTATGTGAGGCATTATCTCATAAGGGAAATACTGGACAATCAAATTAATGACTGCCCAGGCTTCAGGATGTCTTTTTACACTATCTAAAGGTGGAAATTTACATTGGAAACGTTTGGTTTAGCTGTTATAAAAGTTTGGTTTTTTAGTGCTGAAAATGCATTTTCAGCTCGCACTGTACACATTTGCTATGTGAGGCATTATCTCATAAGGGAAATACTGGACAATCAAATTAATGACTTCCCAGGCTTCAGGATGCCTTTTTACACTCTATAAATGTGGAAATTTACATTGGAAACGTTTGGTTTAGCTGTTAATGAAGTTTCGTTTTTTTAGTGCTGAAAATTCATTGTCTGCTGGCGCTGTACACTTTTTCTAAGTGTTGCAATATCTCATGAAGGAAATACTGGACAATCAAATTAATGACTTTCCAGGCTTCAGGATGCCTTTCTACACTATATAAAGGTGGAAATTTACATTTGAAACGTTTGGTTTAGCTGTTATAAAAGTTTGGTTTTTTAGTGCTGTAAATGCATTTTCAGCTCGCGCTGTACACATTTGCTATGAGAGGCATTATCTCATAAGGGAAATATTGGACAATCAAATTAATGACTGCCCAGGCTTCAGGATGTCTTTTTACACTATATAAAGGTGGAAATATACATTGGAAACGTTTAGTTTAGCTGTTAATGAAGTTTCGTTTTTTTAGTGCTGAAAATTCATTGTCTGCTGGCGCTGTACACTTTTTCTAAGTGTTGCAATATCTCATGAAGGAAATACTGGACAATCAAATTAATGACTTTCCAGGCTTCAGGATGCCTTTCTACACTATATAAAGGTGGAAATTTACATTGGAAACGTTTGGTTTAGCTGTTATAAAAGTTTGGTTTTTTAGTGCTGTAAATGCATTTTCAGCTCGCGCTGTACACATTTGCTATGTGAGGCATTATCTCATAAGGGAAATACTGGACAATCAAATTAATGACTGCCCAGGCTTCAGGATGTCTTTTTACACTATATAAAGGTGGAAATTTACATTGGAAACGTTTGGTTTAGCTGTTATAAAAGTTTGGTTTTTTAGTGCTGTAAATGCATTTTCAGCTCGCGCTGTACACATTTGCTATGTGAGGCATTATCTCATAAGGGAAATACTGGACAATCAAATTAATGACTTCCCAGGCTTCAGGATGCCTTTTTACACTCTATAAATGTGGAAATTTACATTGGAAACGTTTGGTTTAGCTGTTAATGAAGTTTCGTTTTTTTAGTGCTGAAAATTCATTGTCTGCTGGCGCTGTACACTTTTTCTAAGTGTTCCAATATCTCATGAAGGAAATACTGGACAATCAAATTAATGACTTTCCAGGCTTCAGGATGCCTTTCTACACTATATAAAGGTGGAAATTTACATTGGAAACGTTTGGTTTAGCTGTTATAAAAGTTTGGTTTTTTAGTGCTGTAAATGCATTTTCAGCTCGCGCTGTACACATTTGCTATGAGAGGCATTATCTCATAAGGGAAATATTGGACAATCAAATTAATGACTGCCCAGGCTTCAGGATGTCTTTTTACACTATATAAAGGTGGAAATTTACATTGGAAACGTTTAGTTTAGCTGTTAATGAAGTTTCGTTTTTTTTAGTGCTGAAAATTCATTGTCTGCTGGCGCTGTACACTTTTTCTAAGTGTTGCAATATCTCATGAAGGAAATACTGGACAATCAAATTAATGACTTTCCAGGCTTCAGGATGCCTTTCTACACTATATAAAGGTGGAAATTTACATTGGAAACGTTTGGTTTAGCTGTTATAAAAGTTTGGTTTTTTAGTGCTGTAAATGCATTTTCAGCTCGCGCTGTACACATTTGCTATGAGAGGCATTATCTCATAAGGGAAATATTGGACAATCAAATTAATGGCTGCCCAGGCTTCAGGATGTCTTTTTACTCTATATAAAGTTGGAAATTTACATTGGAAACGTTTAGTTTAGCTGTTAACGAAGTTTCGTTTTTTTAGTGCTGAAAATTCATTGTCTGCTGGCGCTGTACACTTTTTCTAAGTGTTGCAATATCTCATGAAGGAAATACTGGACAATCAAATTAATGACTTTCCAGGCTTCAGGATGCCTTTCTACACTATATAAAGGTGGAAATGTACATTGGAAACATTTGGTTTAGCTGTTATAAAAGTTTGGTTTTTTAGTGCTGTAAATGCATTTTCAGTTCGCGCTGTACACATTTGCTATGAGAGGCATTATCTCATAAGGGAAATACTGGACAATCAAATTAATGACTGCCCAGGCTTCAGGATGTCTTTTTACACTATATAAAGGTGGAAATTTACATTGGAAACGTTTGGTTTAGCTGTTATAAAAGTTTGTTTTTTTAGTGCTGAAAATGCATTTTCAGCTCGCACTGTACACATTTGCTATGAGAGGCATTATCTCATAAGGGAAATATTGGACAATCAAATTAATGGCTGCCCAGGCTTCAGGATGTCTTTTTACTCTATATAAAGTTGGAAATTTACATTGGAAACGTTTAGTTTAGCTGTTAATGAAGTTTCGTTTTTTTAGTGCTGAAAATTCATTGTCTGCTGGCGCTGTACACTTTTTCTAAGTGTTGCAATATCTCATGAAGGAAATACTGGACAATCAAATCAATGACTTTCCAGGCTTCAGGATGCCTTTCTACACTATATAAAGGTGGAAATTTACATTGGAAACGTTTGGTTTAGCTGTTATAAAAGTTTGGTTTTTTAGTGCTGTAAATGCATTTTCAGCTCGCACTGTACACATTTGCTATGTGAGGCATTATCTCATAAGGGAAATACTGGACAATCAAATTAATGACTTCCCAGGCTTCAGGATGCCTTTTTACACTCTATAAATGTGGAAATTTACATTGGAAACGTTTGGTTTAGCTGTTAATGAAGTTTCGTTTTTTTAGTGCTGAAAATTCATTGTCTGCTGGCGCTGTACACTTTTTCTAAGTGTTGCAATATCTCATGAAGGAAATACTGGACAATCAAATTAATGACTTTCCAGGCTTCAGGATGCCTTTCTACACTATATAAAGGTGGAAATGTACATTGGAAACGTTTGGTTTAGCTGTTATAAAAGTTTGGTTTTTTAGTGCTGTAAATGCATTTTCAGCTCGCGCTGTACACATTTGCTATGAGAGGCATTATCTCAAAAGGGAAATATTGGACAATCAAATTAATGACTGCCCAGGCTTCAGGATGTCTTTTTACACTATATAAGGGTGGAAATTTACATTGGAAATGTTTAGTTTAGCTGTTAATGAAGTTTCGTTTTTTTAGTGCTGAAAATTCATTGTCTGCTGGCGCTGTACACTTTTTCTAAGTGTTGCAATATCTCATGAAGGAAATACTGGACAATCAAATTAATGACTTTCCAGGCTTCAGGATGCCTTTCTACACTATATAAAGGTGGAAATGTACATTGGAAACGTTTGGTTTAGCTGTTATAAAAGTTTGGTTTTTTAGTGCTGTAAATGCATTTTCAGCTCGCGCTGTACACATTTGCTATGAGAGGCATTATCTCAAAAGGGAAATATTGGACAATCAAATTAATGACTGCCCAGGCTTCAGGATGTCTTTTTACACTATATAAAGGTGGAAATTTACATTGGAAACGTTTGGTTTAGCTGTTATAAAAGTTGGGTTTTTTAGTGCTGAAAATGCATTTTCAGCTCGCACTGTACACATTTGCTATGTGAGGCATTATCTCATAAGGGAAATACTGGACAATCAAATTAATGACTTCCCAGGCTTCAGGATGCCTTTTTACACTCTATAAATGTGGAAATTTACATTGGAAACGTTTGGTTTAGCTGTTAATGACGTTTCGTTTTTTTAGTGCTGAAAATTCATTGTCTGCTGGCGCTGTACACTTTTTCTAATTGTTGCAATATCTCATGAAGGAAATACTGGACAATCAAATTAATGACTTTCCAGGCTTCAGGATGCCTTTCTACACTATATAAAGGTGGAAATGTACATTGGAAACGTTTGGTTTAGCTGTTATAAAAGTTTGGTTTTTTAGTGCTGTAAATGCATTTTCAGCTCGCGCTGTACACATTTGCTATGAGAGGCATTATCTCATAAGGGAAATATTGGACAATCAAATTAATGACTGCCCAGGCTTCAGGATGTCTTTTTACACTATATAAGGGTGGAAATTTACATTGGAAACGTTTAGTTTAGCTGTTAATGAAGTTTCGTTTTTTTAGTGCTGAAAATTCATTGTCTGCTGGCGCTGTACACTTTTTCTAAGTGTTGCAATATCTCATGAAGGAAATACTGGACAATCAAATTAATGACTTTCCAGGCTTCAGGATGCCTTTCTACACTATATAAAGGTGGAAATGTACATTGGAAACATTTGGTTTAGCTGTTATAAAAGTTTGGTTTTTTAGTGCTGTAAATGCATTTTCAGCTCGCACTGTACACATTTGCTATGTGAGGCATTATCTCATAAGGGAAATACTGGACAATCAAATTAATGACTTCCCAGGCTTCAGGATGCCTTTTTACACTCTACAAATGTGGAAATTTACATTGGAAACGTTTGGTTTAGCTGTTAATGAAGTTTCGTTTTTTTAGTGCTGAAAATTCATTGTCTGCTGGCGCTGTACACTTTTTCTAAGTGTTGCAATATCTCATGAAGGAAATACTGGACAATCAAATTAATGACTTTCCAGGCTTCAGGATGCCTTTCTACACTATATAAAGGTGGAAATTTACATTGGAAACGTTTGGTTTAGCTGTTATAAAAGTTTGGTTTTTTAGTGCTGTAAATGCATTTTCAGCTCGCGCTGTACACATTTGCTATGAGAGGCATTATCTCATAAGGGAAATATTGGACAATCAAATTAATGACTGCCCAGGCTTCAGGATGTCTTTTTACACTATATAAAGGTGGAAATTTACATTGGAAACGTTTGGTTTAGCTGTTATAAAAGTTTGGTTTTTTAGTGCTGTAAATGCATTTTCAGCTCGCGCTGTACACATTTGCTATGAGAGGCATTATCTCATAAGGGAAATATTGGACAATCAAATTAATGGCTGCCCAGGCTTCAGGATGTCTTTTTACTCTATATAAAGTTGGAAATTTACATTGGAAACGTTTAGTTTAGCTGTTAATGAAGTTTCGTTTTTTTAGTGCTGAAAATTCATTGTCTGCTGGCGCTGTACACTTTTTCTAAGTGTTGCAATATCTCATGAAGGAAATACTGGACAATCAAATCAATGACTTTCCAGGCTTCAGGATGCCTTTCTACACTATATAAAGGTGGAAATTTACATTGGAAACGTTTGGTTTAGCTGTTATAAAAGTTTGGTTTTTTAGTGCTGTAAATGCATTTTCAGCTCGCACTGTACACATTTGCTATGTGAGGCATTATCTCATAAGGGAAATACTGGACAATCAAATTAATGACTTCCCAGGCTTCAGGATGCCTTTTTACACTCTATAAATGTGGAAATTTACATTGGAAACGTTTGGTTTAGCTGTTAATGAAGTTTCGTTTTTTTAGTGCTGAAAATTCATTGTCTGCTGGCGCTGTACACTTTTTCTAAGTGTTGCAATATCTCATGAAGGAAATACTGGACAATCAAATTAATGACTTTCCAGGCTTCAGGATGCCTTTCTACACTATATAAAGGTGGACATTTACATTGGAAACGTTTGGTTTAGCTGTTATAAAAGTTTGGTTTTTTAGTGCTGTAAATGCATTTTCAGCTCGCGCTGTACACATTTGCTATGAGAGGCATTGTCTCATAAGGGAAATATTGGACAATCAAATTAATGACTGCCCAGGCTTCAGGATGTCTTTTTACACTATATAAAGGTGGAAATTTACATTGGAAACGTTTGGTTTAGCTTTATAAAAGTTTAGTTTTTTAGTGCTGTAAATGCATTTTCAGCTCGCGCTGTACACATTTGCTATGTGAGGCATTATCTCATAAGGGAAATACTGGACAATCAAATTAATGACTGCCCAGGCTTCAGGATGTCTTTTTACACTATATAAAGGTGGAAATTTACATTGGAAACGTTTGGTTTAGCTGTTATAAAAGTTTGGTTTTTTAGTGCTGAAAATGCATTTTCAGCTCGCACTGTACACATTTGCTATGGGAGGCATTATCTCATAAGGGAAATACTGGACAATCAAATTAATGACTTCCCAGGCTTCAGGATGCCTTTTTACACTCTATAAATGTGGAAATTTACATTGGAAACGTTTGGTTTAGCTGTTAATGAAGTTTCGTTTTTTTAGTGCTGAAAATTCATTGTCTGCTGGCGCTGTACACTTTTTCTAAGTGTTCCAATATCTCATGAAGGAAATACTGGACAATCAAATTAATGACTTTCCAGGCTTCAGGATGCCTTTCTACACTATATAAAGGTGGAAATTTACATTGGAAACGTTTGGTTTAGCTGTTATAAAAGTTTGGTTTTTTAGTGCTGTAAATGCATTTTCAGCTCGCGCTGTACACATTTGCTATGAGAGGCATTATCTCATAAGGGAAATATTGGACAATCAAATTAATGACTGCCCAGGCTTCAGGATGTCTTTTTACACTATATAAAGGTGGAGATTTACATTGGAAACGTTTAGTTTAGCTGTTAATGAAGTTTCGTTTTTTTTAGTGCTGAAAATTCATTGTCTGCTGGCGCTGTACACTTTTTCTAAGTGTTGCAATATCTCATGAAGGAAATACTGGACAATCAAATTAATGACTTTCCAGGCTTCAGGATGCCTTTCTACACTATATAAAGGTGGAAATTTACATTGGAAACGTTTGGATTAGCTGTTATAAAAGTTTGGTTTTTTAGTGCTGTAAATGCATTTTCAGCTCGCGCTGTACACATTTGCTATGAGAGGCATTATCTCATAAGGGAAATATTGGACAATCAAATTAATGACTGCCCAGGCTTCAGGATGTCTTTTTACACTATATAAAGGTGGAAATTTACATTGGAAACGTTTGGTTTAGCTGTTATAAAAGTTTGGTTTTTTTAGTGCTGAAAATGCATTTTCAGCTCGCACTGTACACATTTGCTATGTGAGGCATTATCTCATAAGGGAAATACTGGACAATCAAATTAATGACTGCCCAGGCTTCAGGATGTCTTTTTACACTATCTAAAGGTGGAAATTTACATTGGAAACGTTTGGTTTAGCTGTTATAAAAGTTTGGTTTTTTAGTGCTGAAAATGCATTTTCAGCTCGCACTGTACACATTTGCTATGTGAGGCATTATCTCATAAGGGAAATACTGGACAATCAAATTAATGACTTCCCAGGCTTCAGGATGCCTTTTTACACTCTATAAATGTGGAAATTTACATTGGAAACGTTTGGTTTAGCTGTTAATGAAGTTTCGTTTTTTTAGTGCTGAAAATTCATTGTCTGCTGGCGCTGTACACTTTTTCTAAGTGTTGCAATATCTCATGAAGGAAATACTGGACAATCAAATTAATGACTTTCCAGGCTTCAGGATGCCTTTCTACACTATATAAAGGTGGAAATTTACATTTGAAACGTTTGGTTTAGCTGTTATAAAAGTTTGGTTTTTTAGTGCTGTAAATGCATTTTCAGCTCGCGCTGTACACATTTGCTATGAGAGGCATTATCTCATAAGGGAAATACTGGACAATCAAATTAATGACTGCCCAGGCTTCAGGATGTCTTTTTACACTATATAAAGGTGGAAATTTACATTGGAAACGTTTGGTTTAGCTGTTATAAAAGTTTGGTTTTTTAGTGCTGAAAATGCATTTTCAGCTCGCACTGTACACATTTGCTATGTGAGGCATTATCTCATAAGGGAAATACTGGACAATCAAATTAATGACTTCCCAGGCTTCAGGATGCCTTTTTACACTCTATAAATGTGGAAATTTACATTGGAAACGTTTGGTTTAGCTGTTAATGAAGTTTCGTTTTTTTAGTGCTGAAAATTCATTGTCTGCTGGCGCTGTACACTTTTTCTAAGTGTTCCAATATCTCATGAAGGAAATACTGGACAATCAAATTAATGACTTTCCAGGCTTCAGGATGCCTTTCTACACTATATAAAGGTGGAAATTTACATTGGAAACGTTTGGTTTAGCTGTTATAAAAGTTTGGTTTTTTAGTGCTGTAAATGCATTTTCAGCTCGCGCTGTACACATTTGCTATGAGAGGCATTATCTCATAAGGGAAATATTGGACAATCAAATTAATGACTGCCCAGGCTTCAGGATGTCTTTTTACACTATATAAAGGTGGAAATTTACATTGGAAACGTTTAGTTTAGCTGTTAATGAAATTTCGTTTTTGTTAGTGCTGAAAATTCATTGTCTGCTGGCGCTGTACACTTTTTCTAAGTGTTGCAATATCTCATGAAGGAAATACTGGACAATCAAATTAATGACTTTCCAGGCTTCAGGATGCCTTTCTACACTATATAAAGGTGGAAATTTACATTGGAAACGTTTGGTTTAGCTGCTATAAAAGTTTGGTTTTTTAGTGCTGTAAATGCATTTTCAGCTCGCGCTGTACACATTTGCTATGAGAGGCATTATCTCATAAGGGAAATATTGGACAATCAAATTAATGACTGCCCAGGCTTCAGGATGTCTTTTTACACTATATAAAGGTGGAAATTTACATTGGAAACGTTTGGTTTAGCTGTTATAAAAGTTTGGTTTTTTAGTGCTGTAAATTCATTTTCAGCTCGCGCTGTACACATTTGCTATGAGAGGCATTATCTCATAAGGGAAATATTGGACAATCAAATTAATGGCTGCCCAGGCTTCAGGATGTCTTTTTACTCTATATAAAGTTGGAAATTTACATTGGAAACGTTTAGTTTAGCTGTTAATGAAGTTTCGTTTTTTTAGTGCTGAAAATTCATTGTCTGCTGGCGCTGTACACTTTTTCTAAGTGTTGCAATATCTCATGAAGGAAATACTGGACAATCAAATCAATGACTTTCCAGGCTTCAGGATGCCTTTCTACACTATATAAAGGTGGAAATTTACATTGGAAACGTTTGGTTTAGCTGTTATAAAAGTTTGGTTTTTTAGTGCTGTAAATGCATTTTCAGCTCGCACTGTACACATTTGCTATGTGAGGCATTATCTCATAAGGGAAATACTGGACAATCAAATTAATGACTTCCCAGGCTTCAGGATGCCTTTTTACACTCTATAAATGTGGAAATTTACATTGGAAACGTTTGGTTTAGCTGTTATAAAAGTTTGTTTTTTTAGTGCTGTAAATGCATTTTCAGCTCGCGCTGTACACATTTGCTATGAGAGGCATTGTCTCATAAGGGAAATATTGGACAATCAAATTAATGACTGCCCAGGCTTCAGGATGTCTTTTTACACTATATAAAGGTGGAAATTTACATTGGAAACGTTTGGTTTAGCTGTTATAAAAGTTTGGTTTTTTTAGTGCTGAAAATGCATTTTCAGCTCGCACTGTACACATTTGCTATGTGAGGCATTATCTCATAAGGGAAATACTGGACAATCAAATTAATGACTGCCCAGGCTTCAGGATGCCTTTTTACACTCTATAAATGTGGAAATTTACATTGGAAACGTTTGGTTTAGCTGTTAATGAAGTTTCGTTTTTTTAGTGCTGAAAATTCATTGTCTGCTGGCGCTGTACACTTTTTCTAAGTGTTGCAATATCTCATGAAGGAAATACTGGACAATCAAATTAATGACTTTCCAGGCTTCAGGATGCCTTTCTACACTATATAAAGGTGGAAATTTACATTGGAAACGTTTGGTTTAGCTGTTATAAAAGTTTGGTTTTTTAGTGCTGTAAATGCATTTTCAGCTCGCGCTGTACACATTTGCTATGAGAGGCATTATCTCATAAGGGAAATATTGGACAATCAAATTAATGACTGCCCAGGCTTCAGGATGTCTTTTTACACTATATAAAGGTGGAAATTTACATTGGAAACGTTTAGTTTAGCTGTTAATGAAGTTTCGTTTTTTTTAGTGCTGAAAATTCATTGTCTGCTGGCGCTGTACACTTTTTCTAAGTGTTGCAATATCTCATGAAGGAAATACTGGACAATCAAATTAATGACTTTCCAGGCTTCAGGATGCCTTTCTACACTATATAAAGGTGGAAATTTACATTGGAAACGTTTGGTTTAGCTGTTATAAAAGTTTGGTTTTTTAGTGCTGTAAATGCATTTTCAGCTCGCGCTGTACACATTTGCTATGAGAGGCATTATCTCATAAGGGAAATATTGGACAATCAAATTAATGACTGCCCAGGCTTCAGGATGTCTTTTTACACTATATAAAGGTGGAAATTTACATTGGAAACGTTTGGTTTAGCTGTTATAAAAGTTTGGTTTTTTAGTGCTGTAAATGCATTTTCAGCTCGCGCTGTACACATTTGCTATGAGAGGCATTATCTCATAAGGGAAATATTGGACAATCAAATTAATGGCTGCCCAGGCTTCAGGATGTCTTTTTACTCTATATAAAGTTGGAAATTTACATTGGAAACGTTTAGTTTAGCTGTTAATGAAGTTTCGTTTTTTTAGTGCTGAAAATTCATTGTCTGCTGGCGCTGTACACTTTTTCTAAGTGTTGCAATATCTCATGAAGGAAATACTGGACAATCAAATCAATGACTTTCCAGGCTTCAGGATGCCTTTCTACACTATATAAAGGTGGAAATTTACATTGGAAACGTTTGGTTTAGCTGTTATAAAAGTTTGGTTTTTTAGTGCTGTAAATGCATTTTCAGCTCGCACTGTACACATTTGCTATGTGAGGCATTATCTCATAAGGGAAATACTGGACAATCAAATTAATGACTTCCCAGGCTTCAGGATGCCTTTTTACACTCTATAAATGTGGAAATTTACATTGGAAACGTTTGGTTTAGCTGTTAATGAAGTTTCGTTTTTTTAGTGCTGAAAATTCATTGTCTGCTGGCGCTGTACACTTTTTCTAAGTGTTGCAATATCTCATGAAGGAAATACTGGACAATCAAATTAATGACTTTCCAGGCTTCAGGATGCCTTTCTACACTATATAAAGGTGGAAATTTACATTGGAAACGTTTGGTTTAGCTGTTATAAAAGTTTGGTTTTTTAGTGCTGTAAATGCATTTTCAGCTCGCGCTGTACACATTTGCTATGAGAGGCATTATCTCATAAGGGAAATATTGGACAATCAAATTAATGACTGCCCAGGCTTCAGGATGTCTTTTTACACTATATAAAGGTGGAAATTTACATTGGAAACGTTTGGTTTAGCTGTTATAAAAGTTAGTTTTTTTAGTGCTGAAAATGCATTTTCAGCTCGCACTGTACACATTTGCTATGTGAGGCATTATCTCATTAGGGAAATACTGGACAATCAAATTAATGACTGCCCAGGCTTCAGGATGTCTTTTTACACTATCTAAAGGTGGAAATTTACATTGGAAACGTTTGGTTTAGCTGTTATAAAAGTTTGGTTTTTTAGTGCTGAAAATGCATTTTCAGCTCGCACTGTACACATTTGCTATGTGAGGCATTATCTCATAAGGGAAATACTGGACAATCAAATTAATGACTTCCCAGGCTTCAGGATGCCTTTTTACACTCTATAAATGTGGAAATTTACATTGGAAACGTTTGGTTTAGCTGTTAATGAAGTTTCGTTTTTTTAGTGCTGAAAATTCATTGTCTGCTGGCGCTGTACACTTTTTCTAAGTGTTGCAATATCTCATGAAGGAAATACTGGACAATCAAATTAATGACTTTCCAGGCTTCAGGATGCCTTTCTACACTATATAAAGGTGGAAATTTACATTGGAAACGTTTGGTTTAGCTGTTATAAAAGTTTGGTTTTTTAGTGCTGTAAATGCATTTTCAGCTCGCGCTGTACACATTTGCTATGAGAGGCATTATCTCATAAGGGAAATATTGGACAATCAAATTAATGACTGCCCAGGCTTCAGGATGTCTTTTTACACTATATAAAGGTGGAAATTTACATTGGAAACGTTTAGTTTAACTGTTAATGAAGTTTCGTTTTTTTTTAGTGCTGAAAATTCATTGTCTGCTGGCGCTGTACACTTTTTCTAAGTGTTGCAATATCTCATGAAGGAAATACTGGACAATCAAATTAATGACTTTCCAGGCTTCAGGATGCCTTTCTACACTATATAAAGGTGGAAATTTACATTGGAAACGTTTGGTTTAGCTGTTATAAAAGTTTGGTTTTTTAGTGCTGTAAATGCATTTTCAGCTCGCGCTGTACACATTTGCTATGAGAGGCATTATCTCATAAGGGAAATATTGGACAATCAAATTAATGACTGCCCAGGCTTCAGGATGTCTTTTTACACTATATAAAGGTGGAAATTTACATTGGAAACGTTTGGTTTAGCTGTTATAAAAGTTTGGTTTTTTAGTGCTGTAAATGCATTTTCAGCTCGCGCTGTACACATTTGCTATGAGAGGCATTATCTCATAAGGGAAATATTGGACAATCAAATTAATGGCTGCCCAGGCTTCAGGATGTCTTTTTACTCTATATAAAGTTGGAAATTTACATTGGAAACGTTTAGTTTAGCTGTTAATGAAGTTTCGTTTTTTTAGTGCTGAAAATTCATAGTCTGCTGACGCTGTACACTTTTTCTAAGTGTTGCAATATCTCATGAAGGAAATACTGGACAATCAAATTAATGACTTTCCAGGCTTCAGGATGCCTTTCTACACTATATAAAGGTGGAAATTTACATTGGAAACGTTTGGTTTAGCTGTTATAAAAGTTTGGTTTTTTAGTGCTGTAAATGCATTTTCAGCTCGCGCTGTACACATTTGCTATGAGAGGCATTATCTCATAAGGGAAATATTGGACAATCAAATTAATGACTGCCCAGGCTTCAGGATGTCTTTTTACACTATATAAAGGTGGAAATTTACATTGGAAACGTTTGGTTTAGCTGTTATAAAAGTTTGGTTTTTTAGTGCTGTAAATGCATTTTCAGCTCGCGCTGTACACATTTGCTATGAGAGGCATTGTCTCATAAGGGAAATATTGGACAATCAAATTAATGACTGCCCAGGCTTCAGGATGCCTTTTTACACTCTATAAATGTGGAAATTTACATTGGAAACGTTTGGTTTAGCTGTTAATGAAGTTTCGTTTTTTTTAGTGCTGAAAATTCATTGTCTGCTGGCGCTGTACACTTTTTCTAAGTGTTGCAATATCTCATGAAGGAAATACTGGACAATCAAATTAATGACTTTCCAGGCTTCAGGATGCCTTTCTACACTATATAAAGGTGGAAATTTACATTGGAAACGTTTGGTTTAGCTGTTATAAAAGTTTGGTTTTTTAGTGCTGTAAATGCATTTTCAGCTCGCGCTGTACACATTTGCTATGAGAGGCATTGTCTCATAAGGGAAATATTGGACAATCAAATTAATGACTGCCCAGGCTTCAGGATGTCTTTTTACACTATATAAAGGTGGAAATTTTCATTGGAAACGTTTGGTTTAGCTGTTATAAAAGTTTGGTTTTTTTAGTGCTGAAAATGCATTTTCAGCTCGCACTGTACACATTTGCTATGTGAGGCATTATCTCATAAGGGAAATACTGGACAATCAAATTAATGACTTCCCAGGCTTCAGGATGCCTTTTTACACTCTATAAATGTGGAAATTTACATTGGAAACGTTTGGTTTAGCTGTTAATGAAGTTTCGTTTTTTTAGTGCTGAAAATTCATTGTCTGCTGGCGCTGTACACTTTTTCTAAGTGTTGCAATATCTCATGAAGGAAATACTGGACAATCAAATTAATGACTTTCCAGGCTTCAGGATGCCTTTCTACACTATATAAAGGTGGAAATTTACATTGGAAACGTTTGGTTTAGCTGTTATAAAAGTTTGGTTTTTTAGTGCTGTAAATGCATTTTCAGCTCGCGCTGTACACATTTGCTATGAGAGGCATTATCTCATAAGGGAAATATTGGACAATCAAATTAATGACTGCCCAGGCTTCAGGATGTCTTTTTACACTATATAAAGGTGGAAATTTACATTGGAAACGTTTGGTTTAGCTGTTATAAAAGTTTGGTTTTTTTAGTGCTGAAAATGCATTTTCAGCTCGCACTGTACACATTTGCTATGTGAGGCATTATCTCATAAGGGAAATACTGGACAATCAAATTAATGACTGCCCAGGCTTCAGGATGTCTTTTTACACTATCTAAAGGTGGAAATTTACATTGGAAACGTTTGGTTTAGCTGTTATAAAAGTTTGGTTTTTTAGTGCTGTAAATTCATTTTCAGCTCGCGCTGTACACATTTGCTATGAGAGGCATTATCTCATAAGGGAAATATTGGACAATCAAATTAATGGCTGCCCAGGCTTCAGGATGTCTTTTTACTCTATATAAAGTTGGAAATTTACATTGGAAACGTTTAGTTTAGCTGTTAATGAAGTTTCGTTTTTTTAGTGCTGAAAATTCATTGTCTGCTGGCGCTGTACACTTTTTCTAAGTGTTGCAATATCTCATGAAGGAAATACTGGACAATCAAATCAATGACTTTCCAGGCTTCAGGATGCCTTTCTACACTATATAAAGGTGGAAATTTACATTGGAAACGTTTGGTTTAGCTGTTATAAAAGTTTGGTTTTTTAGTGCTGTAAATGCATTTTCAGCTCGCACTGTACACATTTGCTATGTGAGGCATTATCTCATAAGGGAAATACTGGACAATCAAATTAATGACTTCCCAGGCTTCAGGATGCCTTTTTACACTCTATAAATGTGGAAATTTACATTGGAAACGTTTGGTTTAGCTGTTATAAAAGTTTGTTTTTTTAGTGCTGTAAATGCATTTTCAGCTCGCGCTGTACACATTTGCTATGAGAGGCATTGTCTCATAAGGGAAATATTGGACAATCAAATTAATGACTGCCCAGGCTTCAGGATGTCTTTTTACACTATATAAAGGTGGAAATTTACATTGGAAACGTTTGGTTTAGCTGTTATAAAAGTTTGGTTTTTTTAGTGCTGAAAATGCATTTTCAGCTCGCACTGTACACATTTGCTATGTGAGGCATTATCTCATAAGGGAAATACTGGACAATCAAATTAATGACTGCCCAGGCTTCAGGATGCCTTTTTACACTCTATAAATGTGGAAATTTACATTGGAAACGTTTGGTTTAGCTGTTAATGAAGTTTCGTTTTTTTAGTGCTGAAAATTCATTGTCTGCTGGCGCTGTACACTTTTTCTAAGTGTTGCAATATCTCATGAAGGAAATACTGGACAATCAAATTAATGACTTTCCAGGCTTCAGGATGCCTTTCTACACTATATAAAGGTGGAAATTTACATTGGAAACGTTTGGTTTAGCTGTTATAAAAGTTTGGTTTTTTAGTGCTGTAAATGCATTTTCAGCTCGCGCTGTACACATTTGCTATGAGAGGCATTATCTCATAAGGGAAATATTGGACAATCAAATTAATGACTGCCCAGGCTTCAGGATGTCTTTTTACACTATATAAAGGTGGAAATTTACATTGGAAACGTTTAGTTTAGCTGTTAATGAAGTTTCGTTTTTTTTAGTGCTGAAAATTCATTGTCTGCTGGCGCTGTACACTTTTTCTAAGTGTTGCAATATCTCATGAAGGAAATACTGGACAATCAAATTAATGACTTTCCAGGCTTCAGGATGCCTTTCTACACTATATAAAGGTGGAAATTTACATTGGAAACGTTTGGTTTAGCTGTTATAAAAGTTTGGTTTTTTAGTGCTGTAAATGCATTTTCAGCTCGCGCTGTACACATTTGCTATGAGAGGCATTATCTCATAAGGGAAATATTGGACAATCAAATTAATGACTGCCCAGGCTTCAGGATGTCTTTTTACACTATATAAAGGTGGAAATTTACATTGGAAACGTTTGGTTTAGCTGTTATAAAAGTTTGGTTTTTTAGTGCTGTAAATGCATTTTCAGCTCGCGCTGTACACATTTGCTATGAGAGGCATTATCTCATAAGGGAAATATTGGACAATCAAATTAATGGCTGCCCAGGCTTCAGGATGTCTTTTTACTCTATATAAAGTTGGAAATTTACATTGGAAACGTTTAGTTTAGCTGTTAATGAAGTTTCGTTTTTTTAGTGCTGAAAATTCATTGTCTGCTGGCGCTGTACACTTTTTCTAAGTGTTGCAATATCTCATGAAGGAAATACTGGACAATCAAATCAATGACTTTCCAGGCTTCAGGATGCCTTTCTACACTATATAAAGGTGGAAATTTACATTGGAAACGTTTGGTTTAGCTGTTATAAAAGTTTGGTTTTTTAGTGCTGTAAATGCATTTTCAGCTCGCACTGTACACATTTGCTATGTGAGGCATTATCTCATAAGGGAAATACTGGACAATCAAATTAATGACTTCCCAGGCTTCAGGATGCCTTTTTACACTCTATAAATGTGGAAATTTACATTGGAAACGTTTGGTTTAGCTGTTAATGAAGTTTCGTTTTTTTAGTGCTGAAAATTCATTGTCTGCTGGCGCTGTACACTTTTTCTAAGTGTTGCAATATCTCATGAAGGAAATACTGGACAATCAAATTAATGACTTTCCAGGCTTCAGGATGCCTTTCTACACTATATAAAGGTGGAAATTTACATTGGAAACGTTTGGTTTAGCTGTTATAAAAGTTTGGTTTTTTAGTGCTGTAAATGCATTTTCAGCTCGCGCTGTACACATTTGCTATGAGAGGCATTATCTCATAAGGGAAATATTGGACAATCAAATTAATGACTGCCCAGGCTTCAGGATGTCTTTTTACACTATATAAAGGTGGAAATTTACATTGGAAACGTTTGGTTTAGCTGTTATAAAAGTTAGTTTTTTTAGTGCTGAAAATGCATTTTCAGCTCGCACTGTACACATTTGCTATGTGAGGCATTATCTCATTAGGGAAATACTGGACAATCAAATTAATGACTGCCCAGGCTTCAGGATGTCTTTTTACACTATCTAAAGGTGGAAATTTACATTGGAAACGTTTGGTTTAGCTGTTATAAAAGTTTGGTTTTTTAGTGCTGAAAATGCATTTTCAGCTCGCACTGTACACATTTGCTATGTGAGGCATTATCTCATAAGGGAAATACTGGACAATCAAATTAATGACTTCCCAGGCTTCAGGATGCCTTTTTACACTCTATAAATGTGGAAATTTACATTGGAAACGTTTGGTTTAGCTGTTAATGAAGTTTCGTTTTTTTAGTGCTGAAAATTCATTGTCTGCTGGCGCTGTACACTTTTTCTAAGTGTTGCAATATCTCATGAAGGAAATACTGGACAATCAAATTAATGACTTTCCAGGCTTCAGGATGCCTTTCTACACTATATAAAGGTGGAAATTTACATTGGAAACGTTTGGTTTAGCTGTTATAAAAGTTTGGTTTTTTAGTGCTGTAAATGCATTTTCAGCTCGCGCTGTACACATTTGCTATGAGAGGCATTATCTCATAAGGGAAATATTGGACAATCAAATTAATGACTGCCCAGGCTTCAGGATGTCTTTTTACACTATATAAAGGTGGAAATTTACATTGGAAACGTTTAGTTTAGCTGTTAATGAAGTTTCGTTTTTTTTTAGTGCTGAAAATTCATTGTCTGCTGGCGCTGTACACTTTTTCTAAGTGTTGCAATATCTCATGAAGGAAATACTGGACAATCAAATTAATGACTTTCCAGGCTTCAGGATGCCTTTCTACACTATATAAAGGTGGAAATTTACATTGGAAACGTTTGGTTTAGCTGTTATAAAAGTTTGGTTTTTTAGTGCTGTAAATGCATTTTCAGCTCGCGCTGTACACATTTGCTATGAGAGGCATTATCTCATAAGGGAAATATTGGACAATCAAATTAATGACTGCCCAGGCTTCAGGATGTCTTTTTACACTATATAAAGGTGGAAATTTACATTGGAAACGTTTGGTTTAGCTGTTATAAAAGTTTGGTTTTTTAGTGCTGTAAATGCATTTTCAGCTCGCGCTGTACACATTTGCTATGAGAGGCATTATCTCATAAGGGAAATATTGGACAATCAAATTAATGGCTGCCCAGGCTTCAGGATGTCTTTTTACTCTATATAAAGTTGGAAATTTACATTGGAAACGTTTAGTTTAGCTGTTAATGAAGTTTCGTTTTTTTAGTGCTGAAAATTCATAGTCTGCTGACGCTGTACACTTTTTCTAAGTGTTGCAATATCTCATGAAGGAAATACTGGACAATCAAATTAATGACTTTCCAGGCTTCAGGATGCCTTTCTACACTATATAAAGGTGGAAATTTACATTGGAAACGTTTGGTTTAGCTGTTATAAAAGTTTGGTTTTTTAGTGCTGTAAATGCATTTTCAGCTCGCGCTGTACACATTTGCTATGAGAGGCATTATCTCATAAGGGAAATATTGGACAATCAAATTAATGACTGCCCAGGCTTCAGGATGTCTTTTTACACTATATAAAGGTGGAAATTTACATTGGAAACGTTTGGTTTAGCTGTTATAAAAGTTTGGTTTTTTAGTGCTGTAAATGCATTTTCAGCTCGCGCTGTACACATTTGCTATGAGAGGCATTGTCTCATAAGGGAAATATTGGACAATCAAATTAATGACTGCCCAGGCTTCAGGATGCCTTTTTACACTCTATAAATGTGGAAATTTACATTGGAAACGTTTGGTTTAGCTGTTAATGAAGTTTCGTTTTTTTTAGTGCTGAAAATTCATTGTCTGCTGGCGCTGTACACTTTTTCTAAGTGTTGCAATATCTCATGAAGGAAATACTGGACAATCAAATTAATGACTTTCCAGGCTTCAGGATGCCTTTCTACACTATATAAAGGTGGAAATTTACATTGGAAACGTTTGGTTTAGCTGTTATAAAAGTTTGGTTTTTTTAGTGCTGTAAATGCATTTTCAGCTCGCGCTGTACACATTTGCTATGAGAGGCATTGTCTCATAAGGGAAATATTGGACAATCAAATTAATGACTGCCCAGGCTTCAGGATGTCTTTTTACACTATATAAAGGTGGAAATTTTCATTGGAAACGTTTGGTTTAGCTGTTATAAAAGTTTGGTTTTTTTAGTGCTGAAAATGCATTTTCAGCTCGCACTGTACACATTTGCTATGTGAGGCATTATCTCATAAGGGAAATACTGGACAATCAAATTAATGACTTCCCAGGCTTCAGGATGCCTTTTTACACTCTATAAATGTGGAAATTTACATTGGAAACGTTTGGTTTAGCTGTTAATGAAGTTTCGTTTTTTTAGTGCTGAAAATTCATTGTCTGCTGGCGCTGTACACTTTTTCTAAGTGTTGCAATATCTCATGAAGGAAATACTGGACAATCAAATTAATGACTTTCCAGGCTTCAGGATGCCTTTCTACACTATATAAAGGTGGAAATTTACATTGGAAACGTTTGGTTTAGCTGTTATAAAAGTTTGGTTTTTTAGTGCTGTAAATGCATTTTCAGCTCGCGCTGTACACATTTGCTATGAGAGGCATTATCTCATAAGGGAAATATTGGACAATCAAATTAATGACTGCCCAGGCTTCAGGATGTCTTTTTACACTATATAAAGGTGGAAATTTACATTGGAAACGTTTGGTTTAGCTGTTATAAAAGTTTGGTTTTTTTAGTGCTGAAAATGCATTTTCAGCTCGCACTGTACACATTTGCTATGTGAGGCATTATCTCATAAGGGAAATACTGGACAATCAAATTAATGACTGCCCAGGCTTCAGGATGTCTTTTTACACTATCTAAAGGTGGAAATTTACATTGGAAACGTTTGGTTTAGCTGTTATAAAAGTTTGGTTTTTTAGTGCTGTAAATTCATTTTCAGCTCGCGCTGTACACATTTGCTATGAGAGGCATTATCTCATAAGGGAAATATTGGACAATCAAATGAATGGCTGCCCAGGCTTCAGGATGTCTTTTTACTCTATATAAAGTTGGAAATTTACATTGGAAACGTTTAGTTTAGCTGTTAATGAAGTTTCGTTTTTTTAGTGCTGAAAATTCATTGTCTGCTGGCGCTGTACACTTTTTCTAAGTGTTGCAATATCTCATGAAGGAAATACTGGACAATCAAATCAATGACTTTCCAGGCTTCAGGATGCCTTTCTACACTATATAAAGGTGGAAATTTACATTGGAAACGTTTGGTTTAGCTGTTATAAAAGTTTGTTTTTTTAGTGCTGTAAATGCATTTTCAGCTCGCGCTGTACACATTTGCTATGAGAGGCATTGTCTCATAAGGGAAATATTGGACAATCAAATTAATGACTGCCCAGGCTTCAGGATGTCTTTTTACACTATATAAAGGTGGAAATTTACATTGGAAACGTTTGGTTTAGCTGTTATAAAAGTTTGGTTTTTTTAGTGCTGAAAATGCATTTTCAGCTCGCACTGTACACATTTGCTATGTGAGGCATTATCTCATAAGGGAAATACTGGACAATCAAATTAATGACTGCCCAGGCTTCAGGATGCCTTTTTACACTCTATAAATGTGGAAATTTACATTGGAAACGTTTGGTTTAGCTGTTAATGAAGTTTCGTTTTTTTAGTGCTGAAAATTCATTGTCTGCTGGCGCTGTACACTTTTTCTAAGTGTTGCAATATCTCATGAAGGAAATACTGGACAATCAAATTAATGACTTTCCAGGCTTCAGGATGCCTTTCTACACTATATAAAGGTGGAAATTTACATTGGAAACGTTTGGTTTAGCTGTTATAAAAGTTTGGTTTTTTAGTGCTGTAAATGTATTTTCAGCTCGCGCTGTACACATTTGCTATGAGAGGCATTATCTCATAAGGGAAATATTGGACAATCAAATTAATGACTGCCCAGGCTTCAGGATGTCTTTTTACACTATATAAAGGTGGAAATTTACATTGGAAACGTTTAGTTTAGCTGTTAATGAAGTTTCGTTTTTTTTAGTGCTGAAAATTCATTGTCTGCTGGCGCTGTACACTTTTTCTAAGTGTTGCAATATCTCATGAAGGAAATACTGGACAATCAAATTAATGACTTTCCAGGCTTCAGGATGCCTTTCTACACTATATAAAGGTGGAAATTTACATTGGAAACGTTTGGTTTAGCTGTTATAAAAGTTTGGTTTTTTAGTGCTGTAAATGCATTTTCAGCTCGCGCTGTACACATTTGCTATGAGAGGCATTATCTCATAAGGGAAATATTGGACAATCAAATTAATGACTGCCCAGGCTTCAGGATGTCTTTTTACACTATATAAAGGTGGAAATTTACATTGGAAACGTTTGGTTTAGCTGTTATAAAAGTTTGGTTTTTTAGTGCTGTAAATGCATTTTCAGCTCGCGCTGTACACATTTGCTATGAGAGGCATTATCTCATAAGGGAAATATTGGACAATCAAATTAATGGCTGCCCAGGCTTCAGGATGTCTTTTTACTCTATATAAAGTTGGAAATTTACATTGGAAACGTTTAGTTTAGCTGTTAATGAAGTTTCGTTTTTTTAGTGCTGAAAATTCATTGTCTGCTGGCGCTGTACACTTTTTCTAAGTGTTGCAATATCTCATGAAGGAAATACTGGACAATCAAATCAATGACTTTCCAGGCTTCAGGATGCCTTTCTACACTATATAAAGGTGGAAATTTACATTGGAAACGTTTGGTTTAGCTGTTATAAAAGTTTGGTTTTTTAGTGCTGTAAATGCATTTTCAGCTAGCACTGTACACATTTGCTATGTGAGGCATTATCTCATAAGGGAAATACTGGACAATCAAATTAATGACTTCCCAGGCTTCAGGATGCCTTTTTACACTCTATAAATGTGGAAATTTACATTGGAAACGTTTGGTTTAGCTGTTAATGAAGTTTCGTTTTTTTAGTGCTGAAAATTCATTGTCTGCTGGCGCTGTACACTTTTTCTAAGTGTTGCAATATCTCATGAAGGAAATACTGGACAATCAAATTAATGACTTTCCAGGCTTCAGGATGCCTTTCTACACTATATAAAGGTGGAAATTTACATTGGAAACGTTTGGTTTAGCTGTTATAAAAGTTTGGTTTTTTAGTGCTGTAAATGCATTTTCAGCTCGCGCTGTACACATTTGCTATGAGAGGCATTATCTCATAAGGGAAATATTGGACAATCAAATTAATGACTGCCCAGGCTTCAGGATGTCTTTTTACACTATATAAAGGTGGAAATTTACATTGGAAACGTTTGGTTTAGCTGTTATAAAAGTTAGTTTTTTTAGTGCTGAAAATGCATTTTCAGCTCGCACTGTACACATTTGCTATGTGAGGCATTATCTCATTAGGGAAATACTGGACAATCAAATTAATGACTGCCCAGGCTTCAGGATGTCTTTTTACACTATCTAAAGGTGGAAATTTACATTGGAAACGTTTGGTTTAGCTGTTATAAAAGTTTGGTTTTTTAGTGCTGAAAATGCATTTTCAGCTCGCACTGTACACATTTGCTATGTGAGGCATTATCTCATAAGGGAAATACTGGACAATCAAATTAATGACTTCCCAGGCTTCAGGATGCCTTTTTACACTCTATAAATGTGGAAATTTACATTGGAAACGTTTGGTTTAGCTGTTAATGAAGTTTCGTTTTTTTAGTGCTGAAAATTCATTGTCTGCTGGCGCTGTACACTTTTTCTAAGTGTTGCAATATCTCATGAAGGAAATACTGGACAATCAAATTAATGACTTTCCAGGCTTCAGGATGCCTTTCTACACTATATAAAGGTGGAAATTTACATTGGAAACGTTTGGTTTAGCTGTTATAAAAGTTTGGTTTTTTAGTGCTGTAAATGCATTTTCAGCTCGCGCTGTACACATTTGCTATGAGAGGCATTATCTCATAAGGGAAATATTGGACAATCAAATTAATGACTGCCCAGGCTTCAGGATGTCTTTTTACACTATATAAAGGTGGAAATTTACATTGGAAACGTTTAGTTTAGCTGTTAATGAAGTTTCGTTTTTTTTAGTGCTGAAAATTCATTGTCTGCTGGCGCTGTACACTTTTTCTAAGTGTTGCAATATCTCATGAAGGAAATACTGGACAATCAAATTAATGACTTTCCAGGCTTCAGGATGCCTTTCTACACTATATAAAGGTGGAAATTTACATTGGAAACGTTTGGTTTAGCTGTTATAAAAGTTTGGTTTTTTAGTGCTGTAAATGCATTTTCAGCTCGCGCTGTACACATTTGCTATGAGAGGCATTATCTCATAAGGGAAATATTGGACAATCAAATTAATGACTGCCCAGGCTTCAGGATGTCTTTTTACACTATATAAAGGTGGAAATTTACATTGGAAACGTTTGGTTTAGCTGTTATAAAAGTTTGGTTTTTTAGTGCTGTAAATGCATTTTCAGCTCGCGCTGTACACATTTGCTATGAGAGGCATTATCTCATAAGGGAAATATTGGACAATCAAATTAATGGCTGCCCAGGCTTCAGGATGTCTTTTTACTCTATATAAAGTTGGAAATTTACATTGGAAACGTTTAGTTTAGCTGTTAATGAAGTTTCGTTTTTTTTAGTGCTGAAAATTCATTGTCTGCTGGCGCTGTACACTTTTTCTAAGTGTTGCAATATCTCATGAAGGAAATACTGGACAATCAAATTAATGACTTTCCAGGCTTCAGGATGCCTTTCTACACTATATAAAGGTGGAAATTTACATTTGAAACGTTTGGTTTAGCTGTTATAAAAGTTTGGTTTTTTAGTGCTGTAAATGCATTTTCAGCTCGCGCTGTACACATTTGCTATGAGAGGCATTATCTCATAAGGGAAATATTGGACAATCAAATTAATGACTGCCCAGGCTTCAGGATGTCTTTTTACACTATATAAAGGTGGAAATTTACATTGGAAACGTTTGGTTTAGCTGTTATAAAAGTTAGTTTTTTTAGTGCTGAAAATGCATTTTCAGCTCGCACTGTACACATTTGCTATGTGAGGCATTATCTCATTAGGGAAATACTGGACAATCAAATTAATGACTGCCCAGGCTTCAGGATGTCTTTTTACACTATCTAAAGGTGGAAATTTACATTGGAAACGTTTGGTTTAGCTGTTATAAAAGTTTGGTTTTTTAGTGCTGAAAATGCATTTTCAGCTCGCACTGTACACATTTGCTATGTGAGGCATTATCTCATAAGGGAAATACTGGACAATCAAATTAATGACTTCCCAGGCTTCAGGATGCCTTTTTACACTCTATAAATGTGGAAATTTACATTGGAAACGTTTGGTTTAGCTGTTAATGAAGTTTCGTTTTTTTAGTGCTGAAAATTCATTGTCTGCTGGCGCTGTACACTTTTTCTAAGTGTTGCAATATCTCATGAAGGAAATACTGGACAATCAAATTAATGACTTTCCAGGCTTCAGGATGCCTTTCTACACTATATAAAGGTGGAAATTTACATTGGAAACGTTTGGTTTAGCTGTTATAAAAGTTTGGTTTTTTAGTGCTGTAAATGCATTTTCAGCTCGCGCTGTACACATTTGCTATGAGAGGCATTATCTCATAAGGGAAATATTGGACAATCAAATTAATGACTGCCCAGGCTTCAGGATGTCTTTTTACACTATATAAAGGTGGAAATTTACATTGGAAACGTTTGGTTTAGCTGTTATAAAAGTTAGTTTTTTTAGTGCTGAAAATGCATTTTCAGCTCGCACTGTACACATTTGCTATGTGAGGCATTATCTCATTAGGGAAATACTGGACAATCAAATTAATGACTGCCCAGGCTTCAGGATGTCTTTTTACACTATCTAAAGGTGGAAATTTACATTGGAAACGTTTGGTTTAGCTGTTATAAAAGTTTGGTTTTTTAGTGCTGAAAATGCATTTTCAGCTCGCACTGTACACATTTGCTATGTGAGGCATTATCTCATAAGGGAAATACTGGACAATCAAATTAATGACTTCCCAGGCTTCAGGATGCCTTTTTACACTCTATAAATGTGGAAATTTACATTGGAAACGTTTGGTTTAGCTGTTAATGAAGTTTCGTTTTTTTAGTGCTGAAAATTCATTGTCTGCTGGCGCTGTACACTTTTTCTAAGTGTTGCAATATCTCATGAAGGAAATACTGGACAATCAAATTAATGACTTTCCAGGCTTCAGGATGCCTTTCTACACTATATAAAGGTGGAAATTTACATTGGAAACGTTTGGTTTAGCTGTTATAAAAGTTTGGTTTTTTAGTGCTGTAAATGCATTTTCAGCTCGCGCTGTACACATTTGCTATGAGAGGCATTATCTCATAAGGGAAATATTGGACAATCAAATTAATGACTGCCCAGGCTTCAGGATGTCTTTTTACACTATATAAAGGTGGAAATTTACATTGGAAACGTTTAGTTTAGCTGTTAATGAAGTTTCGTTTTTTTTAGTGCTGAAAATTCATTGTCTGCTGGCGCTGTACACTTTTTCTAAGTGTTGCAATATCTCATGAAGGAAATACTGGACAATCAAATTAATGACTTTCCAGGCTTCAGGATGCCTTTCTACACTATATAAAGGTGGAAATTTACATTGGAAACGTTTGGTTTAGCTGTTATAAAAGTTTGGTTTTTTAGTGCTGTAAATGCATTTTCAGCTCGCGCTGTACACATTTGCTATGAGAGGCATTATCTCATAAGGGAAATATTGGACAATCAAATTAATGACTGCCCAGGCTTCAGGATGTCTTTTTACACTATATAAAGGTGGAAATTTACATTGGAAACGTTTGGTTTAGCTGTTATAAAAGTTTGGTTTTTTAGTGCTGTAAATGCATTTTCAGCTCGCGCTGTACACATTTGCTATGAGAGGCATTATCTCATAAGGGAAATATTGGACAATCAAATTAATGGCTGCCCAGGCTTCAGGATGTCTTTTTACTCTATATAAAGTTGGAAATTTACATTGGAAACGTTTAGTTTAGCTGTTAATGAAGTTTCGTTTTTTTTAGTGCTGAAAATTCATTGTCTGCTGGCGCTGTACACTTTTTCTAAGTGTTGCAATATCTCATGAAGGAAATACTGGACAATCAAATTAATGACTTTCCAGGCTTCAGGATGCCTTTCTACACTATATAAAGGTGGAAATTTACATTTGAAACGTTTGGTTTAGCTGTTATAAAAGTTTGGTTTTTTAGTGCTGTAAATGCATTTTCAGCTCGCGCTGTACACATTTGCTATGAGAGGCATTATCTCATAAGGGAAATATTGGACAATCAAATTAATGACTGCCCAGGCTTCAGGATGTCTTTTTACACTATATAAAGGTGGAAATTTACATTGGAAACGTTTGGTTTAGCTGTTATAAAAGTTAGTTTTTTTAGTGCTGAAAATGCATTTTCAGCTCGCACTGTACACATTTGCTATGTGAGGCATTATCTCATTAGGGAAATACTGGACAATCAAATTAATGACTGCCCAGGCTTCAGGATGTCTTTTTACACTATCTAAAGGTGGAAATTTACATTGGAAACGTTTGGTTTAGCTGTTATAAAAGTTTGGTTTTTTAGTGCTGAAAATGCATTTTCAGCTCGCACTGTACACATTTGCTATGTGAGGCATTATCTCATAAGGGAAATACTGGACAATCAAATTAATGACTTCCCAGGCTTCAGGATGCCTTTTTACACTCTATAAATGTGGAAATTTACATTGGAAACGTTTGGTTTAGCTGTTAATGAAGTTTCGTTTTTTTAGTGCTGAAAATTCATTGTCTGCTGGCGCTGTACACTTTTTCTAAGTGTTGCAATATCTCATGAAGGAAATACTGGACAATCAAATTAATGACTTTCCAGGCTTCAGGATGCCTTTCTACACTATATAAAGGTGGAAATTTACATTGGAAACGTTTGGTTTAGCTGTTATAAAAGTTTGGTTTTTTAGTGCTGTAAATGCATTTTCAGCTCGCGCTGTACACATTTGCTATGAGAGGCATTATCTCATAAGGGAAATATTGGACAATCAAATTAATGACTGCCCAGGCTTCAGGATGTCTTTTTACACTATATAAAGGTGGAAATTTACATTGGAAACGTTTAGTTTAGCTGTTAATGAAGTTTCGTTTTTTTTAGTGCTGAAAATTCATTGTCTGCTGGCGCTGTACACTTTTTCTAAGTGTTGCAATATCTCATGAAGGAAATACTGGACAATCAAATTAATGACTTTCCAGGCTTCAGGATGCCTTTCTACACTATATAAAGGTGGAAATTTACATTGGAAACGTTTGGTTTAGCTGTTATAAAAGTTTGGTTTTTTAGTGCTGTAAATGCATTTTCAGCTCGCGCTGTACACATTTGCTATGAGAGGCATTATCTCATAAGGGAAATATTGGACAATCAAATTAATGACTGCCCAGGCTTCAGGATGTCTTTTTACACTATATAAAGGTGGAAATTTACATTGGAAACGTTTGGTTTAGCTGTTATAAAAGTTTGGTTTTTTAGTGCTGTAAATGCATTTTCAGCTCGCGCTGTACACATTTGCTATGAGAGGCATTATCTCATAAGGGAAATATTGGACAATCAAATTAATGGCTGCCCAGGCTTCAGGATGTCTTTTTACTCTATATAAAGTTGGAAATTTACATTGGAAACGTTTAGTTTAGCTGTTAATGAAGTTTCGTTTTTTTTAGTGCTGAAAATTCATTGTCTGCTGGCGCTGTACACTTTTTCTAAGTGTTGCAATATCTCATGAAGGAAATACTGGACAATCAAATTAATGACTTTCCAGGCTTCAGGATGCCTTTCTACACTATATAAAGGTGGAAATTTACATTGGAAACGTTTGGTTTAGCTGTTATAAAAGTTTGGTTTTTTAGTGCTGTAAATGCATTTTCAGCTCGCGCTGTAAAAATTTGCTATGAGAGGCATTATCTCATAAGGGAAATATTGGACAATCAAATTAATGACTGCCCAGGCTTCAGGATGTCTTTTTACACTATATAAAGGTGGAAATTTACATTGGAAACGTTTGGTTTAGCTGTTATAAAAGTTAGTTTTTTTAGTGCTGAAAATGCATTTTCAGCTCGCACTGTACACATTTGCTATGTGAGGCATTATCTCATTAGGGAAATACTGGACAATCAAATTAATGACTGCCCAGGCTTCAGGATGTCTTTTTACACTATCTAAAGGTGGAAATTTACATTGGAAACGTTTGGTTTAGCTGTTATAAAAGTTTGGTTTTTTAGTGCTGAAAATGCATTTTCAGCTCGCACTGTACACATTTGCTATGTGAGGCATTATCTCATAAGGGAAATACTGGACAATCAAATTAATGACTTCCCAGGCTTCAGGATGCCTTTTTACACTCTATAAATGTGGAAATTTACATTGGAAACGTTTGGTTTAGCTGTTAATGAAGTTTCGTTTTTTTAGTGCTGAAAATTCATTGTCTGCTGGCGCTGTACACTTTTTCTAAGTGTTGCAATATCTCATGAAGGAAATACTGGACAATCAAATTAATGACTTTCCAGGCTTCAGGATGCCTTTCTACACTATATAAAGGTGGAAATTTACATTGGAAACGTTTGGTTTAGCTGTTATAAAAGTTTGGTTTTTTAGTGCTGTAAATGCATTTTCAGCTCGCGCTGTACACATTTGCTATGAGAGGCATTATCTCATAAGGGAAATATTGGACAATCAAATTAATGACTGCCCAGGCTTCAGGATGTCTTTTTACACTATATAAAGGTGGAAATTTACATTGGAAACGTTTGGTTTAGCTGTTATAAAAGTTTGGTTTTTTAGTGCTGTAAATGCATTTTCAGCTCGCGCTGTACACATTTGCTATGAGAGGCATTATCTCATAAGGGAAATATTGGACAATCAAATTAATGGCTGCCCAGGCTTCAGGATGTCTTTTTACTCTATATAAAGTTGGAAATTTACATTGGAAACGTTTAGTTTAGCTGTTAATGAAGTTTCGTTTTTTTAGTGCTGAAAATTCATAGTCTGCTGACGCTGTACACTTTTTCTAAGTGTTGCAATATCTCATGAAGGAAATACTGGACAATCAAATTAATGACTTTCCAGGCTTCAGGATGCCTTTCTACACTATATAAAGGTGGAAATTTACATTGGAAACGTTTGGTTTAGCTGTTATAAAAGTTTGGTTTTTTAGTGCTGTAAATGCATTTTCAGCTCGCGCTGTACACATTTGCTATGAGAGGCATTATCTCATCAGGGAAATATTGGACAATCAAATTAATGACTGCCCAGGCTTCAGGATGTCTTTTTACACTATATAAAGGTGGAAATTTACATTGGAAACGTTTGGTTTAGCTGTTATAAAAGTTTGGTTTTTTAGTGCTGTAAATGCATTTTCAGCTCGCGCTGTACACATTTGCTATGAGAGGCATTGTCTCATAAGGGAAATATTGGACAATCAAATTAATGACTGCCCAGGCTTCAGGATGCCTTTTTACACTCTATAAATGTGGAAATTTACATTGGAAACGTTTGGTTTAGCTGTTAATGAAGTTTCGTTTTTTTTAGTGCTGAAAATTCATTGTCTGCTGGCGCTGTACACTTTTTCTAAGTGTTGCAATATCTCATGAAGGAAATACTGGACAATCAAATTAATGACTTTCCAGGCTTCAGGATGCCTTTCTACACTATATAAAGGTGGAAATTTACATTGGAAACGTTTGGTTTAGCTGTTATAAAAGTTTGGTTTTTTAGTGCTGTAAATGCATTTTCAGCTCGCGCTGTACACATTTGCTATGAGAGGCATTGTCTCATAAGGGAAATATTGGACAATCAAATTAATGACTGCCCAGGCTTCAGGATGTCTTTTTACACTATATAAAGGTGGAAATTTTCTTTGGAAACGTTTGGTTTAGCTGTTATAAAAGTTTGGTTTTTTTAGTGCTGAAAATGCATTTTCAGCTCGCACTGTACACATTTGCTATGTGAGGCATTATCTCATAAGGGAAATACTGGACAATCAAATTAATGACTTCCCAGGCTTCAGGATGCCTTTTTACACTCTATAAATGTGGAAATTTACATTGGAAACGTTTGGTTTAGCTGTTAATGAAGTTTCGTTTTTTTAGTGCTGAAAATTCATTGTCTGCTGGCGCTGTACACTTTTTCTAAGTGTTGCAATATCTCATGAAGGAAATACTGGACAATCAAATCAATGACTTTCCAGGCTTCAGGATGCCTTTCTACACTATATAAAGGTGGAAATTTACATTGGAAACGTTTGGTTTAGCTGTTATAAAAGTTTGGTTTTTTAGTGCTGTAAATGCATTTTCAGCTAGCACTGTACACATTTGCTATGTGAGGCATTATCTCATAAGGGAAATACTGGACAATCAAATTAATGACTTCCCAGGCTTCAGGATGCCTTTTTACACTCTATAAATGTGGAAATTTACATTGGAAACGTTTGGTTTAGCTGTTAATGAAGTTTCGTTTTTTTAGTGCTGAAAATTCATTGTCTGCTGGCGCTGTACACTTTTTCTAAGTGTTGCAATATCTCATGAAGGAAATACTGGACAATCAAATTAATGACTTTCCAGGCTTCAGGATGCCTTTCTACACTATATAAAGGTGGAAATTTACATTGGAAACGTTTGGTTTAGCTGTTATAAAAGTTTGGTTTTTTAGTGCTGTAAATGCATTTTCAGCTCGCGCTGTACACATTTGCTATGAGAGGCATTATCTCATAAGGGAAATATTGGACAATCAAATTAATGACTGCCCAGGCTTCAGGATGTCTTTTTACACTATATAAAGGTGGAAATTTACATTGGAAACGTTTGGTTTAGCTGTTATAAAAGTTAGTTTTTTTAGTGCTGAAAATGCATTTTCAGCTCGCACTGTACACATTTGCTATGTGAGGCATTATCTCATTAGGGAAATACTGGACAATCAAATTAATGACTGCCCAGGCTTCAGGATGTCTTTTTACACTATCTAAAGGTGGAAATTTACATTGGAAACGTTTGGTTTAGCTGTTATAAAAGTTTGGTTTTTTAGTGCTGAAAATGCATTTTCAGCTCGCACTGTACACATTTGCTATGTGAGGCATTATCTCATAAGGGAAATACTGGACAATCAAATTAATGACTTCCCAGGCTTCAGGATGCCTTTTTACACTCTATAAATGTGGAAATTTACATTGGAAACGTTTGGTTTAGCTGTTAATGAAGTTTCGTTTTTTTAGTGCTGAAAATTCATTGTCTGCTGGCGCTGTACACTTTTTCTAAGTGTTGCAATATCTCATGAAGGAAATACTGGACAATCAAATTAATGACTTTCCAGGCTTCAGGATGCCTTTCTACACTATATAAAGGTGGAAATTTACATTGGAAACGTTTGGTTTAGCTGTTATAAAAGTTTGGTTTTTTAGTGCTGTAAATGCATTTTCAGCTCGCGCTGTACACATTTGCTATGAGAGGCATTATCTCATAAGGGAAATATTGGACAATCAAATTAATGACTGCCCAGGCTTCAGGATGTCTTTTTACACTATATAAAGGTGGAAATTTACATTGGAAACGTTTAGTTTAGCTGTTAATGAAGTTTCGTTTTTTTTAGTGCTGAAAATTCATTGTCTGCTGGCGCTGTACACTTTTTCTAAGTGTTGCAATATCTCATGAAGGAAATACTGGACAATCAAATTAATGACTTTCCAGGCTTCAGGATGCCTTTCTACACTATATAAAGGTGGAAATTTACATTGGAAACGTTTGGTTTAGCTGTTATAAAAGTTTGGTTTTTTAGTGCTGTAAATGCATTTTCAGCTCGCGCTGTACACATTTGCTATGAGAGGCATTATCTCATAAGGGAAATATTGGACAATCAAATTAATGACTGCCCAGGCTTCAGGATGTCTTTTTACACTATATAAAGGTGGAAATTTACATTGGAAACGTTTGGTTTAGCTGTTATAAAAGTTTGGTTTTTTAGTGCTGTAAATGCATTTTCAGCTCGCGCTGTACACATTTGCTATGAGAGGCATTATCTCATAAGGGAAATATTGGACAATCAAATTAATGGCTGCCCAGGCTTCAGGATGTCTTTTTACTCTATATAAAGTTGGAAATTTACATTGGAAACGTTTAGTTTAGCTGTTAATGAAGTTTCGTTTTTTTTAGTGCTGAAAATTCATTGTCTGCTGGCGCTGTACACTTTTTCTAAGTGTTGCAATATCTCATGAAGGAAATACTGGACAATCAAATTAATGACTTTCCAGGCTTCAGGATGCCTTTCTACACTATATAAAGGTGGAAATTTACATTGGAAACGTTTGGTTTAGCTGTTATAAAAGTTTGGTTTTTTAGTGCTGTAAATGCATTTTCAGCTCGCGCTGTACACATTTGCTATGAGAGGCATTATCTCATAAGGGAAATATTGGACAATCAAATTAATGACTGCCCAGGCTTCAGGATGTCTTTTTACACTATATAAAGGTGGAAATTTACATTGGAAACGTTTGGTTTAGCTGTTATAAAAGTTAGTTTTTTTAGTGCTGAAAATGCATTTTCAGCTCGCACTGTACACATTTGCTATGTGAGGCATTATCTCATTAGGGAAATACTGGACAATCAAATTAATGACTGCCCAGGCTTCAGGATGTCTTTTTACACTATCTAAAGGTGGAAATTTACATTGGAAACGTTTGGTTTAGCTGTTATAAAAGTTTGGTTTTTTAGTGCTGAAAATGCATTTTCAGCTCGCACTGTACACATTTGCTATGTGAGGCATTATCTCATAAGGGAAATACTGGACAATCAAATTAATGACTTCCCAGGCTTCAGGATGCCTTTTTACACTCTATAAATGTGGAAATTTACATTGGAAACGTTTGGTTTAGCTGTTAATGAAGTTTCGTTTTTTTAGTGCTGAAAATTCATTGTCTGCTGGCGCTGTACACTTTTTCTAAGTGTTGCAATATCTCATGAAGGAAATACTGGACAATCAAATTAATGACTTTCCAGGCTTCAGGATGCCTTTCTACACTATATAAAGGTGGAAATTTACATTGGAAACGTTTGGTTTAGCTGTTATAAAAGTTTGGTTTTTTAGTGCTGTAAATGCATTTTCAGCTCGCGCTGTACACATTTGCTATGAGAGGCATTATCTCATAAGGGAAATATTGGACAATCAAATTAATGACTGCCCAGGCTTCAGGATGTCTTTTTACACTATATAAAGGTGGAAATTTACATTGGAAACGTTTGGTTTAGCTGTTATAAAAGTTTGGTTTTTTAGTGCTGTAAATGCATTTTCAGCTCGCGCTGTACACATTTGCTATGAGAGGCATTATCTCATAAGGGAAATATTGGACAATCAAATTAATGGCTGCCCAGGCTTCAGGATGTCTTTTTACTCTATATAAAGTTGGAAATTTACATTGGAAACGTTTAGTTTAGCTGTTAATGAAGTTTCGTTTTTTTAGTGCTGAAAATTCATAGTCTGCTGACGCTGTACACTTTTTCTAAGTGTTGCAATATCTCATGAAGGAAATACTGGACAATCAAATTAATGACTTTCCAGGCTTCAGGATGCCTTTCTACACTATATAAAGGTGGAAATTTACATTGGAAACGTTTGGTTTAGCTGTTATAAAAGTTTGGTTTTTTAGTGCTGTAAATGCATTTTCAGCTCGCGCTGTACACATTTGCTATGAGAGGCATTATCTCATCAGGGAAATATTGGACAATCAAATTAATGACTGCCCAGGCTTCAGGATGTCTTTTTACACTATATAAAGGTGGAAATTTACATTGGAAACGTTTGGTTTAGCTGTTATAAAAGTTTGGTTTTTTAGTGCTGTAAATGCATTTTCAGCTCGCGCTGTACACATTTGCTATGAGAGGCATTGTCTCATAAGGGAAATATTGGACAATCAAATTAATGACTGCCCAGGCTTCAGGATGCCTTTTTACACTCTATAAATGTGGAAATTTACATTGGAAACGTTTGGTTTAGCTGTTAATGAAGTTTCGTTTTTTTTAGTGCTGAAAATTCATTGTCTGCTGGCGCTGTACACTTTTTCTAAGTGTTGCAATATCTCATGAAGGAAATACTGGACAATCAAATTAATGACTTTCCAGGCTTCAGGATGCCTTTCTACACTATATAAAGGTGGAAATTTACATTGGAAACGTTTGGTTTAGCTGTTATAAAAGTTTGGTTTTTTAGTGCTGTAAATGCATTTTCAGCTCGCGCTGTACACATTTGCTATGAGAGGCATTGTCTCATAAGGGAAATATTGGACAATCAAATTAATGACTGCCCAGGCTTCAGGATGTCTTTTTACACTATATAAAGGTGGAAATTTTCTTTGGAAACGTTTGGTTTAGCTGTTATAAAAGTTTGGTTTTTTTAGTGCTGAAAATGCATTTTCAGCTCGCACTGTACACATTTGCTATGTGAGGCATTATCTCATAAGGGAAATACTGGACAATCAAATTAATGACTTCCCAGGCTTCAGGATGCCTTTTTACACTCTATAAATGTGGAAATTTACATTGGAAACGTTTGGTTTAGCTGTTAATGAAGTTTCGTTTTTTTAGTGCTGAAAATTCATTGTCTGCTGGCGCTGTACACTTTTTCTAAGTGTTGCAATATCTCATGAAGGAAATACTGGACAATCAAATTAATGACTTTCCAGGCTTCAGGATGCCTTTCTACACTATATAAAGGTGGAAATTTACATTGGAAACGTTTGGTTTAGCTGTTATAAAAGTTTGGTTTTTTAGTGCTGTAAATGCATTTTCAGCTCGCGCTGTACACATTTGCTATGAGAGGCATTATCTCATAAGGGAAATATTGGACAATCAAATTAATGACTGCCCAGGCTTCAGGATGTCTTTTTACACTATATAAAGGTGGAAATTTACATTGGAAACGTTTGGTTTAGCTGTTATAAAAGTTTGGTTTTTTTAGTGCTGAAAATGCATTTTCAGCTCGCACTGTACACATTTGCTATGTGAGGCATTATCTCATAAGGGAAATACTGGACAATCAAATTAATGACTGCCCAGGCTTCAGGATGTCTTTTTACACTATCTAAAGGTGGAAATTTACATTGGAAACGTTTGGTTTAGCTGTTATAAAAGTTTGGTTTTTTAGTGCTGAAAATGCATTTTCAGCTCGCACTGTACACATTTGCTATGTGAGGCATTATCTCATAAGGGAAATACTGGACAATCAAATTAATGACTTCCCAGGCTTCAGGATGCCTTTTTACACTCTATAAATGTGGAAATTTACATTGGAAACGTTTGGTTTAGCTGTTAATGAAGTTTCGTTTTTTTAGTGCTGAAAATTCATTGTCTGCTGGCGCTGTACACTTTTTCTAAGTGTTGCAATATCTCATGAAGGAAATACTGGACAATCAAATTAATGACTTTCCAGGCTTCAGGATGCCTTTCTACACTATATAAAGGTGGAAATTTACATTTGAAACGTTTGGTTTAGCTGTTATAAAAGTTTGGTTTTTTAGTGCTGTAAATGCATTTTCAGCTCGCGCTGTACACATTTGCTATGAGAGGCATTATCTCATAAGGGAAATATTGGACAATCAAATTAATGACTGCCCAGGCTTCAGGATGTCTTTTTACACTATATAAAGGTGGAAATATACATTGGAAACGTTTAGTTTAGCTGTTAATGAAGTTTCGTTTTTTTAGTGCTGAAAATTCATTGTCTGCTGGCGCTGTACACTTTTTCTAAGTGTTGCAATATCTCATGAAGGAAATACTGGACAATCAAATTAATGACTTTCCAGGCTTCAGGATGCCTTTCTACACTATATAAAGGTGGAAATTTACATTGGAAACGTTTGGTTTAGCTGTTATAAAAGTTTGGTTTTTTAGTGCTGTAAATGCATTTTCAGCTCGCGCTGTACACATTTGCTATGTGAGGCATTATCTCATAAGGGAAATACTGGACAATCAAATTAATGACTGCCCAGGCTTCAGGATGTCTTTTTACACTATATAAAGGTGGAAATTTACATTGGAAACGTTTGGTTTAGCTGTTATAAAAGTTTGGTTTTTTTAGTGCTGTAAATGCATTTTCAGCTCGCGCTGTACACATTTGCTATGTGAGGCATTATCTCATAAGGGAAATACTGGACAATCAAATTAATGACTTCCCAGGCTTCAGGATGCCTTTTTACACTCTATAAATGTGGAAATTTACATTGGAAACGTTTGGTTTAGCTGTTAATGAAGTTTCGTTTTTTTAGTGCTGAAAATTCATTGTCTGCTGGCGCTGTACACTTTTTCTAAGTGTTCCAATATCTCATGAAGGAAATACTGGACAATCAAATTAATGACTTTCCAGGCTTCAGGATGCCTTTCTACACTATATAAAGGTGGAAATTTACATTGGAAACGTTTGGTTTAGCTGTTATAAAAGTTTGGTTTTTTAGTGCTGTAAATGCATTTTCAGCTCGCGCTGTACACATTTGCTATGAGAGGCATTATCTCATAAGGGAAATATTGGACAATCAAATTAATGACTGCCCAGGCTTCAGGATGTCTTTTTACACTATATAAAGGTGGAAATTTACATTGGAAACGTTTAGTTTAGCTGTTAATGAAGTTTCGTTTTTTTTAGTGCTGAAAATTCATTGTCTGCTGGCGCTGTACACTTTTTCTAAGTGTTGCAATATCTCATGAAGGAAATACTGGACAATCAAATTAATGACTTTCCAGGCTTCAGGATGCCTTTCTACACTATATAAAGGTGGAAATTTACATTGGAAACGTTTGGTTTAGCTGTTATAAAAGTTTGGTTTTTTAGTGCTGTAAATGCATTTTCAGCTCGCGCTGTACACATTTGCTATGAGAGGCATTATTCATAAGGGAAATATTGGACAATCAAATTAATGGCTGCCCAGGCTTCAGGATGTCTTTTTACTCTATATAAAGTTGGAAATTTACATTGGAAACGTTTAGTTTAGCTGTTAACGAAGTTTCGTTTTTTTAGTGCTGAAAATTCATTGTCTGCTGGCGCTGTACACTTTTTCTAAGTGTTGCAATATCTCATGAAGGAAATACTGGACAATCAAATTAATGACTTTCCAGGCTTCAGGATGCCTTTCTACACTATATAAAGGTGGAAATGTACATTGGAAACATTTGGTTTAGCTGTTATAAAAGTTTGGTTTTTTAGTGCTGTAAATGCATTTTCAGTTCGCGCTGTACACATTTGCTATGAGAGGCATTATCTCATAAGGGAAATACTGGACAATCAAATTAATGACTGCCCAGGCTTCAGGATGTCTTTTTACACTATATAAAGGTGGAAATTTACATTGGAAACGTTTGGTTTAGCTGTTATAAAAGTTTGGTTTTTTAGTGCTGAAAATGCATTTTCAGCTCGCACTGTACACATTTGCTATGAGAGGCATTATCTCATAAGGGAAATATTGGACAATCAAATTAATGGCTGCCCAGGCTTCAGGATGTCTTTTTACTCTATATAAAGTTGGAAATTTACATTGGAAACGTTTAGTTTAGCTGTTAATGAAGTTTCGTTTTTTTAGTGCTGAAAATTCATTGTCTGCTGGCGCTGTACACTTTTTCTAAGTGTTGCAATATCTCATGAAGGAAATACTGGACAATCAAATCAATGACTTTCCAGGCTTCAGGATGCCTTTCTACACTATATAAAGGTGGAAATTTACATTGGAAACGTTTGGTTTAGCTGTTATAAAAGTTTGGTTTTTTAGTGCTGTAAATGCATTTTCAGCTCGCACTGTACACATTTGCTATGTGAGGCATTATCTCATAAGGGAAATACTGGACAATCAAATTAATGACTTCCCAGGCTTCAGGATGCCTTTTTACACTCTATAAATGTGGAAATTTACATTGGAAACGTTTGGTTTAGCTGTTAATGAAGTTTCGTTTTTTTAGTGCTGAAAATTCATTGTCTGCTGGCGCTGTACACTTTTTCTAAGTGTTGCAATATCTCATGAAGGAAATACTGGACAATCAAATTAATGACTTTCCAGGCTTCAGGATGCCTTTCTACACTATATAAAGGTGGAAATGTACATTGGAAACGTTTGGTTTAGCTGTTATAAAAGTTGGGTTTTTTAGTGCTGTAAATGCATTTTCAGCTCGCGCTGTACACATTTGCTATGAGAGGCATTATCTCAAAAGGGAAATATTGGACAATCAAATTAATGACTGCCCAGGCTTCAGGATGTCTTTTTACACTATATAAAGGTGGAAATTTACATTGGAAACGTTTGGTTTAGCTGTTATAAAAGTTGGGTTTTTTAGTGCTGAAAATGCATTTTCAGCTCGCACTGTACACATTTGCTATGTGAGGCATTATCTCATAAGGGAAATACTGGACAATCAAATTAATGACTTCCCAGGCTTCAGGATGCCTTTTTACACTCTATAAATGTGGAAATTTACATTGGAAACGTTTGGTTTAGCTGTTAATGACGTTTCGTTTTTTTAGTGCTGAAAATTCATTGTCTGCTGGCGCTGTACACTTTTTCTAATTGTTGCAATATCTCATGAAGGAAATACTGGACAATCAAATTAATGACTTTCCAGGCTTCAGGATGCCTTTCTACACTATATAAAGGTGGAAATGTACATTGGAAACGTTTGGTTTAGCTGTTATAAAAGTTTGGTTTTTTAGTGCTGTAAATGCATTTTCAGCTCGCGCTGTACACATTTGCTATGAGAGGCATTATCTCATAAGGGAAATATTGGACAATCAAATTAATGACTGCCCAGGCTTCAGGATGTCTTTTTACACTATATAAGGGTGGAAATTTACATTGGAAACGTTTAGTTTAGCTGTTAATGAAGTTTCGTTTTTTTAGTGCTGAAAATTCATTGTCTGCTGGCGCTGTACACTTTTTCTAAGTGTTGCAATATCTCATGAAGGAAATACTGGACAATCAAATTAATGACTTTCCAGGCTTCAGGATGCCTTTCTACACTATATAAAGGTGGAAATGTACATTGGAAACATTTGGTTTAGCTGTTATAAAAGTTTGGTTTTTTAGTGCTGTAAATGCATTTTCAGCTCGCACTGTACACATTTGCTATGTGAGGCATTATCTCATAAGGGAAATACTGGACAATCAAATTAATGACTTCCCAGGCTTCAGGATGCCTTTTTACACTCTACAAATGTGGAAATTTACATTGGAAACGTTTGGTTTAGCTGTTAATGAAGTTTCGTTTTTTTAGTGCTGAAAATTCATTGTCTGCTGGCGCTGTACACTTTTTCTAAGTGTTGCAATATCTCATGAAGGAAATACTGGACAATCAAATTAATGACTTTCCAGGCTTCAGGATGCCTTTCTACACTATATAAAGGTGGAAATTTACATTGGAAACGTTTGGTTTAGCTGTTATAAAAGTTTGGTTTTTTAGTGCTGTAAATGCATTTTCAGCTCGCGCTGTACACATTTGCTATGAGAGGCATTATCTCATAAGGGAAATATTGGACAATCAAATTAATGACTGCCCAGGCTTCAGGATGTCTTTTTACACTATATAAAGGTGGAAATTTACATTGGAAACGTTTGGTTTAGCTGTTATAAAAGTTTGGTTTTTTAGTGCTGTAAATGCATTTTCAGCTCGCGCTGTACACATTTGCTATGAGAGGCATTATCTCATAAGGGAAATATTGGACAATCAAATTAATGGCTGCCCAGGCTTCAGGATGTCTTTTTACTCTATATAAAGTTGGAAATTTACATTGGAAACGTTTAGTTTAGCTGTTAATGAAGTTTCGTTTTTTTAGTGCTGAAAATTCATTGTCTGCTGGCGCTGTACACTTTTTCTAAGTGTTGCAATATCTCATGAAGGAAATACTGGACAATCAAATCAATGACTTTCCAGGCTTCAGGATGCCTTTCTACACTATATAAAGGTGGAAATTTACATTGGAAACGTTTGGTTTAGCTGTTATAAAAGTTTGGTTTTTTAGTGCTGTAAATGCATTTTCAGCTCGCACTGTACACATTTGCTATGTGAGGCATTATCTCATAAGGGAAATACTGGACAATCAAATTAATGACTTCCCAGGCTTCAGGATGCCTTTTTACACTCTATAAATGTGGAAATTTACATTGGAAACGTTTGGTTTAGCTGTTAATGAAGTTTCGTTTTTTTAGTGCTGAAAATTCATTGTCTGCTGGCGCTGTACACTTTTTCTAAGTGTTGCAATATCTCATGAAGGAAATACTGGACAATCAAATTAATGACTTTCCAGGCTTCAGGATGCCTTTCTATACTATATAAAGGTGGAAATGTACATTGGAAACGTTTGGTTTAGCTGTTATAAAAGTTAGTTTTTTTAGTGCTGTAAATGCATTTTCAGCTCGCGCTGTACACATTTGCTATGAGAGGCATTGTCTCATAAGGGAAATATTGGACAATCAAATTAATGACTGCCCAGGCTTCAGGATGTCTTTTTACACTATATAAAGGTGGAAATTTACATTGGAAACGTTTGGTTTAGCTGTTATAAAAGTTTGGTTTTTTTAGTGCTGAAAATGCATTTTCAGCTCGCACTGTACACATTTGCTATGTGAGGCATTATCTCATAAGGGAAATACTGGACAATCAAATTAATGACTTCCCAGGCTTCAGGATGCCTTTTTACACTCTATAAATGTGGAAATTTACATTGGAAACGTTTGGTTTAGCTGTTAATGAAGTTTCGTTTTTTTAGTGCTGAAAACTCATTGTCTGCTGGCGCTGTACACTTTTTCTAAGTGTTGCAATATCTCATGAAGGAAATACTGGACAATCAAATTAATGACTTTCCAGGCTTCAGGATGCCTTTCTACACTATATAAAGGTGGACATTTACATTGGAAACGTTTGGTTTAGCTGTTATAAAAGTTTGGTTTTTTAGTGCTGTAAATGCATTTTCAGCTCGCGCTGTACACATTTGCTATGAGAGGCATTGTCTCATAAGGGAAATATTGGACAATCAAATTAATGACTGCCCAGGCTTCAGGATGTCTTTTTACACTATATAAAGGTGGAAATTTACATTGGAAACGTTTGGTTTAGCTTTATAAAAGTTTAGTTTTTTAGTGCTGTAAATGCATTTTCAGCTCGCGCTGTACACATTTGCTATGTGAGGCATTATCTCATAAGGGAAATACTGGACAATCAAATTAATGACTGCCCAGGCTTCAGGATGTCTTTTTACACTATATAAAGGTGGAAATTTACATTGGAAACGTTTGGTTTAGCTGTTATAAAAGTTTGGTTTTTTAGTGCTGAAAATGCATTTTCAGCTCGCACTGTACACATTTGCTATGTGAGGCATTATCTCATAAGGGAAATACTGGACAATCAAATTAATGACTTCCCAGGCTTCAGGATGCCTTTTTACACTCTATAAATGTGGAAATTTACATTGGAAACGTTTGGTTTAGCTGTTAATGAAGTTTCGTTTTTTTAGTGCTGAAAATTCATTGTCTGCTGGCGCTGTACACTTTTTCTAAGTGTTCCAATATCTCATGAAGGAAATACTGGACAATCAAATTAATGACTTTCCAGGCTTCAGGATGCCTTTCTACACTATATAAAGGTGGAAATTTACATTGGAAACGTTTGGTTTAGCTGTTATAAAAGTTTGGTTTTTTAGTGCTGTAAATGCATTTTCAGCTCGCGCTGTACACATTTGCTATGAGAGGCATTATCTCATAAGGGAAATATTGGACAATCAAATTAATGACTGCCCAGGCTTCAGGATGTCTTTTTACACTATATAAAGGTGGAGATTTACATTGGAAACGTTTAGTTTAGCTGTTAATGAAGTTTCGTTTTTTTTAGTGCTGAAAATTCATTGTCTGCTGGCGCTGTACACTTTTTCTAAGTGTTGCAATATCTCATGAAGGAAATACTGGACAATCAAATTAATGACTTTCCAGGCTTCAGGATGCCTTTCTACACTATATAAAGGTGGAAATTTACATTGGAAACGTTTGGTTTAGCTGTTATAAAAGTTTGGTTTTTTAGTGCTGTAAATGCATTTTCAGCTCGCGCTGTACACATTTGCTATGAGAGGCATTATCTCATAAGGGAAATATTGGACAATCAAATTAATGACTGCCCAGGCTTCAGGATGTCTTTTTACACTATATAAAGGTGGAAATTTACATTGGAAACGTTTGGTTTAGCTGTTATAAAAGTTTGGTTTTTTTAGTGCTGAAAATGCATTTTCAGCTCGCACTGTACACATTTGCTATGTGAGGCATTATCTCATAAGGGAAATACTGGACAATCAAATTAATGACTGCCCAGGCTTCAGGATGTCTTTTTACACTATCTAAAGGTGGAAATTTACATTGGAAACGTTTGGTTTAGCTGTTATAAAAGTTTGGTTTTTTAGTGCTGAAAATGCATTTTCAGCTCGCACTGTACACATTTGCTATGTGAGGCATTATCTCATAAGGGAAATACTGGACAATCAAATTAATGACTTCCCAGGCTTCAGGATGCCTTTTTACACTCTATAAATGTGGAAATTTACATTGGAAACGTTTGGTTTAGCTGTTAATGAAGTTTCGTTTTTTTAGTGCTGAAAATTCATTGTCTGCTGGCGCTGTACACTTTTTCTAAGTGTTGCAATATCTCATGAAGGAAATACTGGACAATCAAATTAATGACTTTCCAGGCTTCAGGATGCCTTTCTACACTATATAAAGGTGGAAATTTACATTGGAAACGTTTGGTTTAGCTGTTATAAAAGTTTGGTTTTTTAGTGCTGTAAATGCATTTTCAGCTCGCGCTGTACACATTTGCTATGAGAGGCATTATCTCATAAGGGAAATATTGGACAATCAAATTAATGACTGCCCAGGCTTCAGGATGCCTTTCTACACTATATAAAGGTGGAGATTTACATTGGAAACGTTTAGTTTAGCTGTTAATGAAGTTTCGTTTTTTTTAGTGCTGAAAATTCATTGTCTGCTGGCGCTGTACACTTTTTCTAAGTGTTGCAATATCTCATGAAGGAAATACTGGACAATCAAATTAATGACTGCCCAGGCTTCAGGATGTCTTTTTACACTATATAAAGGTGGAAATTTACATTGGAAACGTTTAGTTTAGCTGTTAATGAAATTTCGTTTTTGTTAGTGCTGAAAATTCATTGTCTGCTGGCGCTGTACACTTTTTCTAAGTGTTGCAATATCTCATGAAGGAAATACTGGACAATCAAATTAATGACTTTCCAGGCTTCAGGATGCCTTTCTACACTATATAAAGGTGGAAATTTACATTGGAAACGTTTGGTTTAGCTGTTATAAAAGTTTGGTTTTTTAGTGCTGTAAATGCATTTTCAGCTCGCGCTGTACACATTTGCTATGAGAGGCATTATCTCATAAGGGAAATATTGGACAATCAAATTAATGACTGCCCAGGCTTCAGGATGTCTTTTTACACTATATAAAGGTGGAAATTTACATTGGAAACGTTTGGTTTAGCTGTTATAAAAGTTTGTTTTTTTAGTGCTGTAAATTCATTTTCAGCTCGCGCTGTACACATTTGCTATGAGAGGCATTATCTCATAAGGGAAATATTGGACAATCAAATTAATGGCTGCCCAGGCTTCAGGATGTCTTTTTACTCTATATAAAGTTGGAAATTTACATTGGAAACGTTTAGTTTAGCTGTTAATGAAGTTTCGTTTTTTTAGTGCTGAAAATTCATTGTCTGCTGGCGCTGTACACTTTTTCTAAGTGTTGCAATATCTCATGAAGGAAATACTGGACAATCAAATCAATGACTTTCCAGGCTTCAGGATGCCTTTCTACACTATATAAAGGTGGAAATTTACATTGGAAACGTTTGGTTTAGCTGTTATAAAAGTTTGGTTTTTTAGTGCTGTAAATGCATTTTCAGCTCGCACTGTACACATTTGCTATGTGAGGCATTATCTCATAAGGGAAATACTGGACAATCAAATTAATGACTTCCCAGGCTTCAGGATGCCTTTTTACACTCTATAAATGTGGAAATTTACATTGGAAACGTTTGGTTTAGCTGTTATAAAAGTTTGTTTTTTTAGTGCTGTAAATGCATTTTCAGCTCGCGCTGTACACATTTGCTATGAGAGGCATTATCTCATAAGGGAAATACTGGACAATCAAATTAATGACTGCCCAGGCTTCAGGATGCCTTTTTACACTCTATAAATGTGGAAATTTACATTGGAAACGTTTGGTTTAGCTGTTATAAAAGTTTGTTTTTTTAGTGCTGTAAATGCATTTTCAGCTCGCACTGTACACATTTGCTATGTGAGGCATTATCTCATAAGGGAAATACTGGACAATCAAATTAATGACTGCCCAGGCTTCAGGATGCCTTTTTACACTCTATAAATGTGGAAATTTACATTGGAAACGTTTGGTTTAGCTGTTAATGAAGTTTCGTTTTTTTAGTGCTGAAAATTCATTGTCTGCTGGCGCTGTACACTTTTTCTAAGTGTTGCAATATCTCATGAAGGAAATACTGGACAATCAAATTAATGACTTTCCAGGCTTCAGGATGCCTTTCTACACTATATAAAGGTGGAAATTTACATTGGAAACGTTTGGTTTAGCTGTTATAAAAGTTTGGTTTTTTAGTGCTGTAAATGCATTTTCAGCTCGCGCTGTACACATTTGCTATGAGAGGCATTATCTCATAAGGGAAATATTGGACAATCAAATTAATGACTGCCCAGGCTTCAGGATGTCTTTTTACACTATATAAAGGTGGAAATTTACATTGGAAACGTTTAGTTTAGCTGTTAATGAAGTTTCGTTTTTTTTAGTGCTGAAAATTCATTGTCTGCTGGCGCTGTACACTTTTTCTAAGTGTTGCAATATCTCATGAAGGAAATACTGGACAATCAAATTAATGACTTTCCAGGCTTCAGGATGCCTTTCTACACTATATAAAGGTGGAAATTTACATTGGAAACGTTTGGTTTAGCTGTTATAAAAGTTTGGTTTTTTAGTGCTGTAAATGCATTTTCAGCTCGCGCTGTACACATTTGCTATGAGAGGCATTATCTCATAAGGGAAATATTGGACAATCAAATTAATGACTGCCCAGGCTTCAGGATGTCTTTTTACACTATATAAAGGTGGAAATTTACATTGGAAACGTTTGGTTTAGCTGTTATAAAAGTTTGGTTTTTTAGTGCTGTAAATGCATTTTCAGCTCGCGCTGTACACATTTGCTATGAGAGGCATTATCTCATAAGGGAAATATTGGACAATCAAATTAATGGCTGCCCAGGCTTCAGGATGTCTTTTTACTCTATATAAAGTTGGAAATTTACATTGGAAACGTTTAGTTTAGCTGTTAATGAAGTTTCGTTTTTTTAGTGCTGAAAATTCATTGTCTGCTGGCGCTGTACACTTTTTCTAAGTGTTGCAATATCTCATGAAGGAAATACTGGACAATCAAATCAATGACTTTCCAGGCTTCAGGATGCCTTTCTACACTATATAAAGGTGGAAATTTACATTGGAAACGTTTGGTTTAGCTGTTATAAAAGTTTGGTTTTTTAGTGCTGTAAATGCATTTTCAGCTCGCACTGTACACATTTGCTATGTGAGGCATTATCTCATAAGGGAAATACTGGACAATCAAATTAATGACTTCCCAGGCTTCAGGATGCCTTTTTACACTCTATAAATGTGGAAATTTACATTGGAAACGTTTGGTTTAGCTGTTAATGAAGTTTCGTTTTTTTAGTGCTGAAAATTCATTGTCTGCTGGCGCTGTACACTTTTTCTAAGTGTTGCAATATCTCATGAAGGAAATACTGGACAATCAAATTAATGACTTTCCAGGCTTCAGGATGCCTTTCTACACTATATAAAGGTGGAAATTTACATTGGAAACGTTTGGTTTAGCTGTTATAAAAGTTTGGTTTTTTAGTGCTGTAAATGCATTTTCAGCTCGCGCTGTACACATTTGCTATGAGAGGCATTATCTCATAAGGGAAATATTGGACAATCAAATTAATGACTGCCCAGGCTTCAGGATGTCTTTTTACACTATATAAAGGTGGAAATTTACATTGGAAACGTTTGGTTTAGCTGTTATAAAAGTTTGGTTTTTTAGTGCTGAAAATGCATTTTCAGCTCGCACTGTACACATTTGCTATGTGAGGCATTATCTCATTAGGGAAATACTGGACAATCAAATTAATGACTGCCCAGGCTTCAGGATGTCTTTTTACACTATCTAAAGGTGGAAATTTACATTGGAAACGTTTGGTTTAGCTGTTATAAAAGTTTGGTTTTTTAGTGCTGAAAATGCATTTTCAGCTCGCACTGTACACATTTGCTATGTGAGGCATTATCTCATAAGGGAAATACTGGACAATCAAATTAATGACTTCCCAGGCTTCAGGATGCCTTTTTACACTCTATAAATGTGGAAATTTACATTGGAAACGTTTGGTTTAGCTGTTAATGAAGTTTCGTTTTTTTAGTGCTGAAAATTCATTGTCTGCTGGCGCTGTACACTTTTTCTAAGTGTTGCAATATCTCATGAAGGAAATACTGGACAATCAAATTAATGACTTTCCAGGCTTCAGGATGCCTTTCTACACTATATAAAGGTGGAAATTTACATTGGAAACGTTTGGTTTAGCTGTTATAAAAGTTTGGTTTTTTAGTGCTGTAAATGCATTTTCAGCTCGCGCTGTACACATTTGCTATGAGAGGCATTATCTCATAAGGGAAATATTGGACAATCAAATTAATGACTGCCCAGGCTTCAGGATGTCTTTTTACACTATATAAAGGTGGAAATTTACATTGGAAACGTTTAGTTTAGCTGTTAATGAAGTTTCGTTTTTTTTAGTGCTGAAAATTCATTGTCTGCTGGCGCTGTACACTTTTTCTAAGTGTTGCAATATCTCATGAAGGAAATACTGGACAATCAAATTAATGACTTTCCAGGCTTCAGGATGCCTTTCTACACTATATAAAGGTGGAAATTTACATTGGAAACGTTTGGTTTAGCTGTTATAAAAGTTTGGTTTTTTAGTGCTGTAAATGCATTTTCAGCTCGCGCTGTACACATTTGCTATGAGAGGCATTATCTCATAAGGGAAATATTGGACAATCAAATTAATGACTGCCCAGGCTTCAGGATGTCTTTTTACACTATATAAAGGTGGAAATTTACATTGGAAACGTTTGGTTTAGCTGTTATAAAAGTTTGGTTTTTTAGTGCTGTAAATGCATTTTCAGCTCGCGCTGTACACATTTGCTATGAGAGGCATTATCTCATAAGGGAAATATTGGACAATCAAATTAATGGCTGCCCAGGCTTCAGGATGTCTTTTTACTCTATATAAAGTTGGAAATTTACATTGGAAACGTTTAGTTTAGCTGTTAATGAAGTTTCGTTTTTTTAGTGCTGAAAATTCATTGTCTGCTGGCGCTGTACACTTTTTCTAAGTGTTGCAATATCTCATGAAGGAAATACTGGACAATCAAATTAATGACTTTCCAGGCTTCAGGATGCCTTTCTACACTATATAAAGGTGGAAATTTACATTGGAAACGTTTGGTTTAGCTGTTATAAAAGTTTGGTTTTTTAGTGCTGTAAATGCATTTTCAGCTCGCGCTGTACACATTTGCTATGAGAGGCATTGTCTCATAAGGGAAATATTGGACAATCAAATTAATGACTGCCCAGGCTTCAGGATGTCTTTTTACACTATATAAAGGTGGAAATTTCCATTGGAAACGTTTGGTTTAGCTGTTATAAAAGTTTGGTTTTTTTAGTGCTGAAAATGCATTTTCAGCTCGCACTGTACACATTTGCTATGTGAGGCATTATCTCATAAGGGAAATACTGGACAATCAAATTAATGACTTCCCAGGCTTCAGGATGCCTTTTTACACTCTATAAATGTGGAAATTTACATTGGAAACGTTTGGTTTAGCTGTTAATGAAGTTTCGTTTTTTTAGTGCTGAAAATTCATTGTCTGCTGGCGCTGTACACTTTTTCTAAGTGTTGCAATATCTCATGAAGGAAATACTGGACAATCAAATTAATGACTTTCCAGGCTTCAGGATGCCTTTCTACACTATATAAAGGTGGAAATTTACATTGGAAACGTTTGGTTTAGCTGTTATAAAAGTTTGGTTTTTTAGTGCTGTAAATGCATTTTCAGCTCGCGCTGTACACATTTGCTATGAGAGGCATTATCTCATAAGGGAAATATTGGACAATCAAATTAATGACTGCCCAGGCTTCAGGATGTCTTTTTACACTATATAAAGGTGGAAATTTACATTGGAAACGTTTGGTTTAGCTGTTATAAAAGTTTGGTTTTTTTAGTGCTGAAAATGCATTTTCAGCTCGCACTGTACACATTTGCTATGTGAGGCATTATCTCATAAGGGAAATACTGGACAATCAAATTAATGACTGCCCAGGCTTCAGGATGTCTTTTTACACTATCTAAAGGTGGAAATTTACATTGGAAACGTTTGGTTTAGCTGTTATAAAAGTTTGGTTTTTTAGTGCTGAAAATGCATTTTCAGCTCGCACTGTACACATTTGCTATGTGAGGCATTATCTCATAAGGGAAATACTGGACAATCAAATTAATGACTTCCCAGGCTTCAGGATGCCTTTTTACACTCTATAAATGTGGAAATTTACATTGGAAACGTTTGGTTTAGCTGTTAATGAAGTTTCGTTTTTTTAGTGCTGAAAATTCATTGTCTGCTGGCGCTGTACACTTTTTCTAAGTGTTGCAATATCTCATGAAGGAAATACTGGACAATCAAATTAATGACTTTCCAGGCTTCAGGATGCCTTTCTACACTATATAAAGGTGGAAATTTACATTTGAAACGTTTGGTTTAGCTGTTATAAAAGTTTGGTTTTTTAGTGCTGTAAATGCATTTTCAGCTCGCGCTGTACACATTTGCTATGAGAGGCATTATCTCATAAGGGAAATATTGGACAATCAAATTAATGACTGCCCAGGCTTCAGGATGTCTTTTTACACTATATAAAGGTGGAAATATACATTGGAAACGTTTAGTTTAGCTGTTAATGAAGTTTCGTTTTTTTAGTGCTGAAAATTCATTGTCTGCTGGCGCTGTACACTTTTTCTAAGTGTTGCAATATCTCATGAAGGAAATACTGGACAATCAAATTAATGACTTTCCAGGCTTCAGGATGCCTTTCTACACTATATAAAGGTGGAAATTTACATTGGAAACGTTTGGTTTAGCTGTTATAAAAGTTTGGTTTTTTAGTGCTGTAAATGCATTTTCAGCTCGCGCTGTACACATTTGCTATGTGAGGCATTATCTCATAAGGGAAATACTGGACAATCAAATTAATGACTGCCCAGGCTTCAGGATGTCTTTTTACACTATATAAAGGTGGAAATTTACATTGGAAACGTTTGGTTTAGCTGTTATAAAAGTTTGGTTTTTTAGTGCTGTAAATGCATTTTCAGCTCGCGCTGTACACATTTGCTATGTGAGGCATTATCTCATAAGGGAAATACTGGACAATCAAATTAATGACTTCCCAGGCTTCAGGATGCCTTTTTACACTCTATAAATGTGGAAATTTACATTGGAAACGTTTGGTTTAGCTGTTAATGAAGTTTCGTTTTTTTAGTGCTGAAAATTCATTGTCTGCTGGCGCTGTACACTTTTTCTAAGTGTTCCAATATCTCATGAAGGAAATACTGGACAATCAAATTAATGACTTTCCAGGCTTCAGGATGCCTTTCTACACTATATAAAGGTGGAAATTTACATTGGAAACGTTTGGTTTAGCTGTTATAAAAGTTTGGTTTTTTAGTGCTGTAAATGCATTTTCAGCTCGCGCTGTACACATTTGCTATGAGAGGCATTATCTCATAAGGGAAATATTGGACAATCAAATTAATGACTGCCCAGGCTTCAGGATGTCTTTTTACACTATATAAAGGTGGAAATTTACATTGGAAACGTTTAGTTTAGCTGTTAATGAAGTTTCGTTTTTTTTAGTGCTGAAAATTCATTGTCTGCTGGCGCTGTACACTTTTTCTAAGTGTTGCAATATCTCATGAAGGAAATACTGGACAATCAAATTAATGACTTTCCAGGCTTCAGGATGCCTTTCTACACTATATAAAGGTGGAAATTTACATTGGAAACGTTTGGTTTAGCTGTTATAAAAGTTTGGTTTTTTAGTGCTGTAAATGCATTTTCAGCTCGCGCTGTACACATTTGCTATGAGAGGCATTATCTCATAAGGGAAATATTGGACAATCAAATTAATGGCTGCCCAGGCTTCAGGATGTCTTTTTACTCTATATAAAGTTGGAAATTTACATTGGAAACGTTTAGTTTAGCTGTTAACGAAGTTTCGTTTTTTTAGTGCTGAAAATTCATTGTCTGCTGGCGCTGTACACTTTTTCTAAGTGTTGCAATATCTCATGAAGGAAATACTGGACAATCAAATCAATGACTTTCCAGGCTTCAGGATGCCTTTCTACACTATATAAAGGTGGAAATTTACATTGGAAACGTTTGGTTTAGCTGTTATAAAAGTTTGGTTTTTTAGTGCTGTAAATGCATTTTCAGCTCGCACTGTACACATTTGCTATGTGAGGCATTATCTCATAAGGGAAATACTGGACAATCAAATTAATGACTTCCCAGGCTTCAGGATGCCTTTTTACACTCTAAAAATGTGGAAATTTACATTGGAAACGTTTGGTTTAGCTGTTAATGAAGTTTCGTTTTTTTAGTGCTGAAAATTCATTGTCTGCTGGCGCTGTACACTTTTTCTAAGTGTTGCAATATCTCATGAAGGAAATACTGGACAATCAAATTAATGACTTTCCAGGCTTCAGGATGCCTTTCTACACTATATAAAGGTGGAAATTTACATTTGAAACGTTTGGTTTAGCTGTTATAAAAGTTTGGTTTTTTAGTGCTGTAAATGCATTTTCAGCTCGCGCTGTACACATTTGCTATGAGAGGCATTATCTCATAAGGGAAATATTGGACAATCAAATGAATGACTGCCCAGGCTTCAGGATGTCTTTTTACACTATATAAAGGTGGAAATATACATTGGAAACGTTTAGTTTAGCTGTTAATGAAGTTTCGTTTTTTTAGTGCTGAAAATTCATTGTCTGCTGGCGCTGTACACTTTTTCTAAGTGTTGCAATATCTCATGAAGGAAATACTGGACAATCAAATTAATGACTTTCCAGGCTTCAGGATGCCTTTCTACACTATATAAAGGTGGAAATTTACATTGGAAACGTTTGGTTTAGCTGTTATAAAAGTTTGGTTTTTTAGTGCTGTAAATGCATTTTCAGCTCGCGCTGTACACATTTGCTATGAGAGGCATTATCTCATAAGGGAAATATTGGACAATCAAATTAATGACTGCCCAGGCTTCAGGATGTCTTTTTACACTATATAAAGGTGGAAATTTACATTGGAAACGTTTGGTTTAGCTGTTATAAAAGTTTGGTTTTTTAGTGCTGTAAATGCATTATCAGCTCGCGCTGTACACATTTGCTATGTGAGGCATTATCTCATAAGGGAAATACTGGACAATCAAATTAATGACTGCCCAGGCTTCAGGATGTCTTTTTACACTATATAAAGGTGGAAATTTACATTGGAAACGTTTGGTTTAGCTGTTATAAAAGTTTGGTTTTTTAGTGCTGAAAATGCATTTTCAGCTCGCACTGTACACATTTGCTATGTGAGGCATTATCTCATAAGGGAAATACTGGACAATCAAATTAATGACTTACCAGGCTTCAGGATGCCTTTTTACACTCTATAAATGTGGAAATTTACATTGGAAACGTTTGGTTTAGCTGTTAATGAAGTTTCGTTTTTTTAGTGCTGAAAATTCATTGTCTGCTGGCGCTGTACACTTTTTCTAAGTGTTGCAATATCTCATGAAGGAAATACTGGACAATCAAATTAATGACTTTCCAGGCTTCAGGATGCCTTTCTACACTATATAAAGGTGGAAATTTACATTGGAAACGTTTGGTTTAGCTGTTATAAAAGTTTGGTTTTTTAGTGCTGTAAATGCATTTTCAGCTCGCGCTGTACACATTTGCTATGAGAGGCATTATCTCATAAGGGAAATATTGGACAATCAAATTAATGACTGCCCAGGCTTCAGGATGTCTTTTTACACTATATAAAGGTGGAAATTTACATTGGAAACGTTTAGTTTAGCTGTTAATGAAGTTTCGTTTTTTTTAGTGCTGAAAATTCATTGTCTGCTGGCGCTGTACACTTTTTCTAAGTGTTGCAATATCTCATGAAGGAAATACTGGACAATCAAATTAATGACTTTCCAGGCTTCAGGATGCCTTTCTACACTATATAAAGGTGGAAATTTACATTGGAGACGTTTGGTTTAGCTGTTATAAAAGTTTGGTTTTTTAGTGCTGTAAATGCATTTTCAGCTCGCGCTGTACACATTTGCTATGAGAGGCATTATCTCATAAGGGAAATATTGGACAATCAAATTAATGACTGCCCAGGCTTCAGGATGTCTTTTTACACTATATAAAGGTGGAAATTTACATTGGAAACGTTTGGTTTAGCTGTTATAAAAGTTTGGTTTTTTAGTGCTGTAAATGCATTTTCAGCTCGCGCTGTACACATTTGCTATGAGAGGCATTATCTCATAAGGGAAATATTGGACAATCAAATTAATGGCTGCCCAGGCTTCAGGATGTCTTTTTACTCTATATAAAGTTGGAAATTTACATTGGAAACGTTTAGTTTAGCTGTTAATGAAGTTTCGTTTTTTTAGTGCTGAAAATTCATTGTCTGCTGGCGCTGTACACTTTTTCTAAGTGTTGCAATATCTCATGAAGGAAATACTGGACAATCAAATTAATGACTTTCCAGGCTTCAGGATGCCTTTCTACACTATATAAAGGTGGAAATGTACATTGGAAACGTTTGGTTTAGCTGTTAAAAAAGTTTGTTTTTTTAGTGCTGTAAATGCATTTTCAGCTCGCGCTGTACACATTTGCTATGAGAGGCATTGTCTCATAAGGGAAATATTGGACAATCAAATTAATGACTGCCCAGGCTTCAGGATGTCTTTTTACACTATATAAAGGTGGAAATTTTCATTGGAAACGTTTGGTTTAGCTGTTATAAAAGTTTGGTTTTTTTAGTGCTGAAAATGCATTTTCAGCTCGCACTGTACACATTTGCTATGTGAGGCATTATCTCATAAGGGAAATACTGGACAATCAAATTAATGACTGCCCAGGCTTCAGGATGTCTTTTTACACTATATAAAGGTGGAAATTTACATTGGAAACGTTTGGTTTAGCTGTTATAAAAGTTTGGTTTTTTAGTGCTGAAAATGCATTTTCAGCTCGCACTGTACACATTTGCTATGTGAGGCATTATCTCATAAGGGAAATACTGGACAATCAAATTAATGACTTCCCAGGCTTCAGGATGCCTTTTTACACTCTATAAATGTGGAAATTTACATTGGAAACGTTTGGTTTAGCTGTTAATGAAGTTTCGTTTTTTTAGTGCTGAAAATTCATTGTCTGCTGGCGCTGTACACTTTTTCTAAGTGTTGCAATATCTCATGAAGGAAATACTGGACAATCAAATTAATGACTTTCCAGGCTTCAGGATGCCTTTCTACACTATATAAAGGTGGAAATTTACATTGGAAACGTTTGGTTTAGCTGTTATAAAAGTTTGGTTTTTTAGTGCTGTAAATGCATTTTCAGCTCGCGCTGTACACATTTGCTATGAGAGGCATTATCTCATAAGGGAAATATTGGACAATCAAATTAATGACTGCCCAGGCTTCAGGATGTCTTTTTACACTATATAAAGGTGGAAATTTACATTGGAAACGTTTGGTTTAGCTGTTATAAAAGTTTGGTTTTTTTAGTGCTGAAAATGCATTTTCAGCTCGCACTGTACACATTTGCTATGTGAGGCATTATCTCATAAGGGAAATACTGGACAATCAAATTAATGACTGCCCAGGCTTCAGGATGTCTTTTTACACTATCTAAAGGTGGAAATTTACATTGGAAACGTTTGGTTTAGCTGTTATAAAAGTTTGGTTTTTTAGTGCTGAAAATGCATTTTCAGCTCGCACTGTACACATTTGCTATGTGAGGCATTATCTCATAAGGGAAATACTGGACAATCAAATTAATGACTTCCCAGGCTTCAGGATGCCTTTTTACACTCTATAAATGTGGAAATTTACATTGGAAACGTTTGGTTTAGCTGTTAATGAAGTTTCGTTTTTTTAGTGCTGAAAATTCATTGTCTGCTGGCGCTGTACACTTTTTCTAAGTGTTGCAATATCTCATGAAGGAAATACTGGACAATCAAATTAATGACTTTCCAGGCTTCAGGATGCCTTTCTACACTATATAAAGGTGGAAATTTACATTGGAAACGTTTGGTTTAGCTGTTATAAAAGTTTGGTTTTTTAGTGCTGTAAATGCATTTTCAGCTCGCGCTGTACACATTTGCTATGAGAGGCATTATCTCATAAGGGAAATATTGGACAATCAAATTAATGACTGCCCAGGCTTCAGGATGTCTTTTTACACTATATAAAGGTGGAAATTTACATTGGAAACGTTTAGTTTAGCTGTTAATGAAGTTTCGTTTTTTTTAGTGCTGAAAATTCATTGTCTGCTGGCGCTGTACACTTTTTCTAAGTGTTGCAATATCTCATGAAGGAAATACTGGACAATCAAATTAATGACTTTCCAGGCTTCAGGATGCCTTTCTACACTATATAAAGGTGGAAATTTACATTGGAAACGTTTGGTTTAGCTGTTATAAAAGTTTGGTTTTTTAGTGCTGTAAATGCATTTTCAGCTCGCGCTGTACACATTTGCTATGAGAGGCATTATCTCATAAGGGAAATATTGGACAATCAAATTAATGGCTGCCCAGGCTTCAGGATGTCTTTTTACTCTATATAAAGTTGGAAATTTACATTGGAAACGTTTAGTTTAGCTGTTAACGAAGTTTCGTTTTTTTAGTGCTGAAAATTCATTGTCTGCTGGCGCTGTACACTTTTTCTAAGTGTTGCAATATCTCATGAAGGAAATACTGGACAATCAAATCAATGACTTTCCAGGCTTCAGGATGCCTTTCTACACTATATAAAGGTGGAAATTTACATTGGAAACGTTTGGTTTAGCTGTTATAAAAGTTTGGTTTTTTAGTGCTGTAAATGCATTTTCAGCTCGCACTGTACACATTTGCTATGTGAGGCATTATCTCATAAGGGAAATACTGGACAATCAAATTAATGACTTCCCAGGCTTCAGGATGCCTTTTTACACTCTAAAAATGTGGAAATTTACATTGGAAACGTTTGGTTTAGCTGTTAATGAAGTTTCGTTTTTTTAGTGCTGAAAATTCATTGTCTGCTGGCGCTGTACACTTTTTCTAAGTGTTGCAATATCTCATGAAGGAAATACTGGACAATCAAATTAATGACTTTCCAGGCTTCAGGATGCCTTTCTACACTATATAAAGGTGGAAATTTACATTTGAAACGTTTGGTTTAGCTGTTATAAAAGTTTGGTTTTTTAGTGCTGTAAATGCATTTTCAGCTCGCGCTGTACACATTTGCTATGAGAGGCATTATCTCATAAGGGAAATATTGGACAATCAAATTAATGACTGCCCAGGCTTCAGGATGTCTTTTTACACTATATAAAGGTGGAAATATACATTGGAAACGTTTAGTTTAGCTGTTAATGAAGTTTCGTTTTTTTAGTGCTGAAAATTCATTGTCTGCTGGCGCTGTACACTTTTTCTAAGTGTTGCAATATCTCATGAAGGAAATACTGGACAATCAAATTAATGACTTTCCAGGCTTCAGGATGCCTTTCTACACTATATAAAGGTGGAAATTTACATTGGAAACGTTTGGTTTAGCTGTTATAAAAGTTTGGTTTTTTAGTGCTGTAAATGCATTTTCAGCTCGCGCTGTACACATTTGCTATGTGAGGCATTATCTCATAAGGGAAATACTGGACAATCAAATTAATGACTGCCCAGGCTTCAGGATGTCTTTTTACACTATATAAAGGTGGAAATTTACATTGGAAACGTTTGGTTTAGCTGTTATAAAAGTTTGGTTTTTTAGTGCTGTAAATGCATTTTCAGCTCGCGCTGTACACATTTGCTATGTGAGGCATTATCTCATAAGGGAAATACTGGACAATCAAATTAATGACTTCCCAGGCTTCAGGATGCCTTTTTACACTCTATAAATGTGGAAATTTACATTGGAAACGTTTGGTTTAGCTGTTAATGAAGTTTCGTTTTTTTAGTGCTGAAAATTCATTGTCTGCTGGCGCTGTACACTTTTTCTAAGTGTTCCAATATCTCATGAAGGAAATACTGGACAATCAAATTAATGACTTTCCAGGCTTCAGGATGCCTTTCTACACTATATAAAGGTGGAAATTTACATTGGAAACGTTTGGTTTAGCTGTTATAAAAGTTTGGTTTTTTAGTGCTGTAAATGCATTTTCAGCTCGCGCTGTACACATTTGCTATGAGAGGCATTATCTCATAAGGGAAATATTGGACAATCAAATTAATGACTGCCCAGGCTTCAGGATGTCTTTTTACACTATATAAAGGTGGAAATTTACATTGGAAACGTTTAGTTTAGCTGTTAATGAAGTTTCGTTTTTTTTAGTGCTGAAAATTCATTGTCTGCTGGCGCTGTACACTTTTTCTAAGTGTTGCAATATCTCATGAAGGAAATACTGGACAATCAAATTAATGACTTTCCAGGCTTCAGGATGCCTTTCTACACTATATAAAGGTGGAAATTTACATTGGAAACGTTTGGTTTAGCTGTTATAAAAGTTTGGTTTTTTAGTGCTGTAAATGCATTTTCAGCTCGCGCTGTACACATTTGCTATGAGAGGCATTATCTCATAAGGGAAATATTGGACAATCAAATTAATGGCTGCCCAGGCTTCAGGATGTCTTTTTACTCTATATAAAGTTGGAAATTTACATTGGAAACGTTTAGTTTAGCTGTTAACGAAGTTTCGTTTTTTTAGTGCTGAAAATTCATTGTCTGCTGGCGCTGTACACTTTTTCTAAGTGTTGCAATATCTCATGAAGGAAATACTGGACAATCAAATCAATGACTTTCCAGGCTTCAGGATGCCTTTCTACACTATATAAAGGTGGAAATTTACATTGGAAACGTTTGGTTTAGCTGTTATAAAAGTTTGGTTTTTTAGTGCTGTAAATGCATTTTCAGCTCGCACTGTACACATTTGCTATGTGAGGCATTATCTCATAAGGGAAATACTGGACAATCAAATTAATGACTTCCCAGGCTTCAGGATGCCTTTTTACACTCTAAAAATGTGGAAATTTACATTGGAAACGTTTGGTTTAGCTGTTAATGAAGTTTCGTTTTTTTAGTGCTGAAAATTCATTGTCTGCTGGCGCTGTACACTTTTTCTAAGTGTTGCAATATCTCATGAAGGAAATACTGGACAATCAAATTAATGACTTTCCAGGCTTCAGGATGCCTTTCTACACTATATAAAGGTGGAAATTTACATTTGAAACGTTTGGTTTAGCTGTTATAAAAGTTTGGTTTTTTAGTGCTGTAAATGCATTTTCAGCTCGCGCTGTACACATTTGCTATGAGAGGCATTATCTCATAAGGGAAATATTGGACAATCAAATGAATGACTGCCCAGGCTTCAGGATGTCTTTTTACACTATATAAAGGTGGAAATATACATTGGAAACGTTTAGTTTAGCTGTTAATGAAGTTTCGTTTTTTTAGTGCTGAAAATTCATTGTCTGCTGGCGCTGTACACTTTTTCTAAGTGTTGCAATATCTCATGAAGGAAATACTGGACAATCAAATTAATGACTTTCCAGGCTTCAGGATGCCTTTCTACACTATATAAAGGTGGAAATTTACATTGGAAACGTTTGGTTTAGCTGTTATAAAAGTTTGGTTTTTTAGTGCTGTAAATGCATTTTCAGCTCGCGCTGTACACATTTGCTATGAGAGGCATTATCTCATAAGGGAAATATTGGACAATCAAATTAATGACTGCCCAGGCTTCAGGATGTCTTTTTACACTATATAAAGGTGGAAATTTACATTGGAAACGTTTGGTTTAGCTGTTATAAAAGTTTGGTTTTTTAGTGCTGTAAATGCATTATCAGCTCGCGCTGTACACATTTGCTATGTGAGGCATTATCTCATAAGGGAAATACTGGACAATCAAATTAATGACTGCCCAGGCTTCAGGATGTCTTTTTACACTATATAAAGGTGGAAATTTACATTGGAAACGTTTGGTTTAGCTGTTATAAAAGTTTGGTTTTTTAGTGCTGAAAATGCATTTTCAGCTCGCACTGTACACATTTGCTATGTGAGGCATTATCTCATAAGGGAAATACTGGACAATCAAATTAATGACTTACCAGGCTTCAGGATGCCTTTTTACACTCTATAAATGTGGAAATTTACATTGGAAACGTTTGGTTTAGCTGTTAATGAAGTTTCGTTTTTTTAGTGCTGAAAATTCATTGTCTGCTGGCGCTGTACACTTTTTCTAAGTGTTGCAATATCTCATGAAGGAAATACTGGACAATCAAATTAATGACTTTCCAGGCTTCAGGATGCCTTTCTACACTATATAAAGGTGGAAATTTACATTGGAAACGTTTGGTTTAGCTGTTATAAAAGTTTGGTTTTTTAGTGCTGTAAATGCATTTTCAGCTCGCGCTGTACACATTTGCTATGAGAGGCATTATCTCATAAGGGAAATATTGGACAATCAAATTAATGACTGCCCAGGCTTCAGGATGTCTTTTTACACTATATAAAGGTGGAAATTTACATTGGAAACGTTTAGTTTAGCTGTTAATGAAGTTTCGTTTTTTTTAGTGCTGAAAATTCATTGTCTGCTGGCGCTGTACACTTTTTCTAAGTGTTGCAATATCTCATGAAGGAAATACTGGACAATCAAATTAATGACTTTCCAGGCTTCAGGATGCCTTTCTACACTATATAAAGGTGGAAATTTACATTGGAGACGTTTGGTTTAGCTGTTATAAAAGTTTGGTTTTTTAGTGCTGTAAATGCATTTTCAGCTCGCGCTGTACACATTTGCTATGAGAGGCATTATCTCATAAGGGAAATATTGGACAATCAAATTAATGACTGCCCAGGCTTCAGGATGTCTTTTTACACTATATAAAGGTGGAAATTTACATTGGAAACGTTTGGTTTAGCTGTTATAAAAGTTTGGTTTTTTAGTGCTGTAAATGCATTTTCAGCTCGCGCTGTACACATTTGCTATGAGAGGCATTATCTCATAAGGGAAATATTGGACAATCAAATTAATGGCTGCCCAGGCTTCAGGATGTCTTTTTACTCTATATAAAGTTGGAAATTTACATTGGAAACGTTTAGTTTAGCTGTTAATGAAGTTTCGTTTTTTTAGTGCTGAAAATTCATTGTCTGCTGGCGCTGTACACTTTTTCTAAGTGTTGCAATATCTCATGAAGGAAATACTGGACAATCAAATTAATGACTTTCCAGGCTTCAGGATGCCTTTCTACACTATATAAAGGTGGAAATGTACATTGGAAACGTTTGGTTTAGCTGTTAAAAAAGTTTGTTTTTTTAGTGCTGTAAATGCATTTTCAGCTCGCGCTGTACACATTTGCTATGAGAGGCATTGTCTCATAAGGGAAATATTGGACAATCAAATTAATGACTGCCCAGGCTTCAGGATGTCTTTTTACACTATATAAAGGTGGAAATTTTCATTGGAAACGTTTGGTTTAGCTGTTATAAAAGTTTGGTTTTTTTAGTGCTGAAAATGCATTTTCAGCTCGCACTGTACACATTTGCTATGTGAGGCATTATCTCATAAGGGAAATACTGGACAATCAAATTAATGACTGCCCAGGCTTCAGGATGTCTTTTTACACTATATAAAGGTGGAAATTTACATTGGAAACGTTTGGTTTAGCTGTTATAAAAGTTTGGTTTTTTAGTGCTGAAAATGCATTTTCAGCTCGCACTGTACACATTTGCTATGTGAGGCATTATCTCATAAGGGAAATACTGGACAATCAAATTAATGACTTCCCAGGCTTCAGGATGCCTTTTTACACTCTATAAATGTGGAAATTTACATTGGAAACGTTTGGTTTAGCTGTTAATGAAGTTTCGTTTTTTTAGTGCTGAAAATTCATTGTCTGCTGGCGCTGTACACTTTTTCTAAGTGTTGCAATATCTCATGAAGGAAATACTGGACAATCAAATTAATGACTTTCCAGGCTTCAGGATGCCTTTCTACACTATATAAAGGTGGAAATTTACATTGGAAACGTTTGGTTTAGCTGTTATAAAAGTTTGGTTTTTTAGTGCTGTAAATGCATTTTCAGCTCGCGCTGTACACATTTGCTATGAGAGGCATTATCTCATAAGGGAAATATTGGACAATCAAATTAATGACTGCCCAGGCTTCAGGATGTCTTTTTACACTATATAAAGGTGGAAATTTACATTGGAAACGTTTGGTTTAGCTGTTATAAAAGTTTGGTTTTTTTAGTGCTGAAAATGCATTTTCAGCTCGCACTGTACACATTTGCTATGTGAGGCATTATCTCATAAGGGAAATACTGGACAATCAAATTAATGACTGCCCAGGCTTCAGGATGTCTTTTTACACTATCTAAAGGTGGAAATTTACATTGGAAACGTTTGGTTTAGCTGTTATAAAAGTTTGGTTTTTTAGTGCTGAAAATGCATTTTCAGCTCGCACTGTACACATTTGCTATGTGAGGCATTATCTCATAAGGGAAATACTGGACAATCAAATTAATGACTTCCCAGGCTTCAGGATGCCTTTTTACACTCTATAAATGTGGAAATTTACATTGGAAACGTTTGGTTTAGCTGTTAATGAAGTTTCGTTTTTTTAGTGCTGAAAATTCATTGTCTGCTGGCGCTGTACACTTTTTCTAAGTGTTGCAATATCTCATGAAGGAAATACTGGACAATCAAATTAATGACTTTCCAGGCTTCAGGATGCCTTTCTACACTATATAAAGGTGGAAATTTACATTGGAAACGTTTGGTTTAGCTGTTATAAAAGTTTGGTTTTTTAGTGCTGTAAATGCATTTTCAGCTCGCGCTGTACACATTTGCTATGAGAGGCATTATCTCATAAGGGAAATATTGGACAATCAAATTAATGACTGCCCAGGCTTCAGGATGTCTTTTTACACTATATAAAGGTGGAAATTTACATTGGAAACGTTTAGTTTAGCTGTTAATGAAGTTTCGTTTTTTTTAGTGCTGAAAATTCATTGTCTGCTGGCGCTGTACACTTTTTCTAAGTGTTGCAATATCTCATGAAGGAAATACTGGACAATCAAATTAATGACTTTCCAGGCTTCAGGATGCCTTTCTACACTATATAAAGGTGGAAATTTACATTGGAAACGTTTGGTTTAGCTGTTATAAAAGTTTGGTTTTTTAGTGCTGTAAATGCATTTTCAGCTCGCGCTGTACACATTTGCTATGAGAGGCATTATCTCATAAGGGAAATATTGGACAATCAAATTAATGGCTGCCCAGGCTTCAGGATGTCTTTTTACTCTATATAAAGTTGGAAATTTACATTGGAAACGTTTAGTTTAGCTGTTAACGAAGTTTCGTTTTTTTAGTGCTGAAAATTCATTGTCTGCTGGCGCTGTACACTTTTTCTAAGTGTTGCAATATCTCATGAAGGAAATACTGGACAATCAAATCAATGACTTTCCAGGCTTCAGGATGCCTTTCTACACTATATAAAGGTGGAAATTTACATTGGAAACGTTTGGTTTAGCTGTTATAAAAGTTTGGTTTTTTAGTGCTGTAAATGCATTTTCAGCTCGCACTGTACACATTTGCTATGTGAGGCATTATCTCATAAGGGAAATACTGGACAATCAAATTAATGACTTCCCAGGCTTCAGGATGCCTTTTTACACTCTAAAAATGTGGAAATTTACATTGGAAACGTTTGGTTTAGCTGTTAATGAAGTTTCGTTTTTTTAGTGCTGAAAATTCATTGTCTGCTGGCGCTGTACACTTTTTCTAAGTGTTGCAATATCTCATGAAGGAAATACTGGACAATCAAATTAATGACTTTCCAGGCTTCAGGATGCCTTTCTACACTATATAAAGGTGGAAATTTACATTTGAAACGTTTGGTTTAGCTGTTATAAAAGTTTGGTTTTTTAGTGCTGTAAATGCATTTTCAGCTCGCGCTGTACACATTTGCTATGAGAGGCATTATCTCATAAGGGAAATATTGGACAATCAAATGAATGACTGCCCAGGCTTCAGGATGTCTTTTTACACTATATAAAGGTGGAAATATACATTGGAAACGTTTAGTTTAGCTGTTAATGAAGTTTCGTTTTTTTAGTGCTGAAAATTCATTGTCTGCTGGCGCTGTACACTTTTTCTAAGTGTTGCAATATCTCATGAAGGAAATACTGGACAATCAAATTAATGACTTTCCAGGCTTCAGGATGCCTTTCTACACTATATAAAGGTGGAAATTTACATTGGAAACGTTTGGTTTAGCTGTTATAAAAGTTTGGTTTTTTAGTGCTGTAAATGCATTTTCAGCTCGCGCTGTACACATTTGCTATGAGAGGCATTATCTCATAAGGGAAATATTGGACAATCAAATTAATGACTGCCCAGGCTTCAGGATGTCTTTTTACACTATATAAAGGTGGAAATTTACATTGGAAACGTTTGGTTTAGCTGTTATAAAAGTTTGGTTTTTTAGTGCTGTAAATGCATTTTCAGCTCGCGCTGTACACATTTGCTATGAGAGGCATTATCTCATAAGGGAAATATTGGACAATCAAATTAATGACTGCCCAGGCTTCAGGATGTCTTTTTACACTATATAAAGGTGGAAATTTACATTGGAAACGTTTAGTTTAGCTGTTAATGAAGTTTCGTTTTTTTTAGTGCTGAAAATTCATTGTCTGCTGGCGCTGTACACTTTTTCTAAGTGTTGCAATATCTCATGAAGGAAATACTGGACAATCAAATTAATGACTTTCCAGGCTTCAGGATGCCTTTCTACACTATATAAAGGTGGAAATTTACATTGGAAACGTTTGGTTTAGCTGTTATAAAAGTTTGGTTTTTTAGTGCTGTAAATGCATTTTCAGCTCGCGCTGTACACATTTGCTATGAGAGGCATTATCTCATAAGGGAAATATTGGACAATCAAATTAATGACTGCCCAGGCTTCAGGATGTCTTTTTACACTATATAAAGGTGGAAATTTACATTGGAAACGTTTGGTTTAGCTGTTATAAAAGTTTGGTTTTTTAGTGCTGTAAATGCATTTTCAGCTCGCGCTGTACACATTTGCTATGAGAGGCATTATCTCATAAGGGAAATATTGGACAATCAAATTAATGGCTGCCCAGGCTTCAGGATGTCTTTTTACTCTATATAAAGTTGGAAATTTACATTGGAAACGTTTAGTTTAGCTGTTAATGAAGTTTCGTTTTTTTAGTGCTGAAAATTCATTGTCTGCTGGCGCTGTACACTTTTTCTAAGTGTTGCAATATCTCATGAAGGAAATACTGGACAATCAAATTAATGACTTTCCAGGCTTCAGGATGCCTTTCTACACTATATAAAGGTGGAAATGTACATTGGAAACGTTTGGTTTAGCTGTTATAAAAGTTTGTTTTTTTAGTGCTGTAAATGCATTTTCAGCTCGCGCTGTACACATTTGCTATGAGAGGCATTGTCTCATAAGGGAAATATTGGACAATCAAATTAATGACTGCCCAGGCTTCAGGATGTCTTTTTACACTATATAAAGGTGGAAATTTTCATTGGAAACGTTTGGTTTAGCTGTTATAAAAGTTTGGTTTTTTTAGTGCTGAAAATGCATTTTCAGCTCGCACTGTACACATTTGCTATGTGAGGCATTATCTCATAAGGGAAATACTGGACAATCAAATTAATGACTGCCCAGGCTTCAGGATGTCTTTTTACACTATATAAAGGTGGAAATTTACATTGGAAACGTTTGGTTTAGCTGTTATAAAAGTTTGTTTTTTTAGTGCTGAAAATGCATTTTCAGCTCGCACTGTACACATTTGCTATGTGAGGCATTATCTCATAAGGGAAATACTGGACAATCAAATTAATGACTTCCCAGGCTTCAGGATGCCTTTTTACACTCTATAAATGTGGAAATTTACATTGGAAACGTTTGGTTTAGCTGTTAATGAAGTTTCGTTTTTTTAGTGCTGAAAATTCATTGTCTGCTGGCGCTGTACACTTTTTCTAAGTGTTGCAATATCTCATGAAGGAAATACTGGACAATCAAATTAATGACTTTCCAGGCTTCAGGATGCCTTTCTACACTATATAAAGGTGGAAATTTACATTGGAAACGTTTGGTTTAGCTGTTATAAAAGTTTGGTTTTTTAGTGCTGTAAATGCATTTTCAGCTCGCGCTGTACACATTTGCTATGAGAGGCATTATCTCATAAGGGAAATATTGGACAATCAAATTAATGACTGCCCAGGCTTCAGGATGTCTTTTTACACTATATAAAGGTGGAAATTTACATTGGAAACGTTTGGTTTAGCTGTTATAAAAGTTTGGTTTTTTTAGTGCTGAAAATGCATTTTCAGCTCGCACTGTACACATTTGCTATGTGAGGCATTATCTCATAAGGGAAATACTGGACAATCAAATTAATGACTGCCCAGGCTTCAGGATGTCTTTTTACACTATCTAAAGGTGGAAATTTACATTGGAAACGTTTGGTTTAGCTGTTATAAAAGTTTGGTTTTTTAGTGCTGAAAATGCATTTTCAGCTCGCACTGTACACATTTGCTATGTGAGGCATTATCTCATAAGGGAAATACTGGACAATCAAATTAATGACTTCCCAGGCTTCAGGATGCCTTTTTACACTCTATAAATGTGGAAATTTACATTGGAAACGTTTGGTTTAGCTGTTAATGAAGTTTCGTTTTTTTAGTGCTGAAAATTCATTGTCTGCTGGCGCTGTACACTTTTTCTAAGTGTTGCAATATCTCATGAAGGAAATACTGGACAATCAAATTAATGACTTTCCAGGCTTCAGGATGCCTTTCTACACTATATAAAGGTGGAAATTTACATTTGAAACGTTTGGTTTAGCTGTTATAAAAGTTTGGTTTTTTAGTGCTGTAAATGCATTTTCAGCTCGCGCTGTACACATTTGCTATGAGAGGCATTATCTCATAAGGGAAATATTGGACAATCAAATTAATGACTGCCCAGGCTTCAGGATGTCTTTTTACACTATATAAAGGTGGAAATATACATTGGAAACGTTTAGTTTAGCGGTTAATGAAGTTTCGTTTTTTTAGTGCTGAAAATTCATTGTCTGCTGGCGCTGTACACTTTTTCTAAGTGTTGCAATATCTCATGAAGGAAATACTGGACAATCAAATTAATGACTTTCCAGGCTTCAGGATGCCTTTCTACACTATATAAAGGTGGAAATTTACATTGGAAACGTTTGGTTTAGCTGTTATAAAAGTTTGGTTTTTTAGTGCTGTAAATGCATTTTCAGCTCGCGCTGTACACATTTGCTATGAGAGGCATTATCTCATAAGGGAAATATTGGACAATCAAATTAATGACTGCCCAGGCTTCAGGATGTCTTTTTACACTATATAAAGGTGGAAATTTACATTGGAAACGTTTGGTTTAGCTGTTATAAAAGTTTGGTTTTTTAGTGCTGTAAATGCATTTTCAGCTCGCGCTGTACACATTTGCTATGAGAGGCATTATCTCATAAGGGAAATATTGGACAATCAAATTAATGACTGCCCAGGCTTCAGGATGTCTTTTTACACTATATAAAGGTGGAAATTTACATTGGAAACGTTTAGTTTAGCTGTTAATGAAGTTTCGTTTTTTTTAGTGCTGAAAATTCATTGTCTGCTGGCGCTGTACACTTTTTCTAAGTGTTGCAATATCTCATGAAGGAAATACTGGACAATCAAATTAATGACTTTCCAGGCTTCAGGATGCCTTTCTACACTATATAAAGGTGGAAATTTACATTGGAAACGTTTGGTTTAGCTGTTATAAAAGTTTGGTTTTTTAGTGCTGTAAATGCATTTTCAGCTCGCGCTGTACACATTTGCTATGAGAGGCATTATCTCATAAGGGAAATATTGGACAATCAAATTAATGACTGCCCAGGCTTCAGGATGTCTTTTTACACTATATAAAGGTGGAAATTTACATTGGAAACGTTTGGTTTAGCTGTTATAAAAGTTTGGTTTTTTAGTGCTGTAAATGCATTTTCAGCTCGCGCTGTACACATTTGCTATGAGAGGCATTATCTCATAAGGGAAATATTGGACAATCAAATTAATGGCTGCCCAGGCTTCAGGATGTCTTTTTACTCTATATAAAGTTGGAAATTTACATTGGAAACGTTTAGTTTAGCTGTTAATGAAGTTTCGTTTTTTTAGTGCTGAAAATTCATTGTCTGCTGGCGCTGTACACTTTTTCTAAGTGTTGCAATATCTCATGAAGGAAATACTGGACAATCAAATTAATGACTTTCCAGGCTTCAGGATGCCTTTCTACACTATATAAAGGTGGAAATGTACATTGGAAACGTTTGGTTTAGCTGTTATAAAAGTTTGTTTTTTTAGTGCTGTAAATGCATTTTCAGCTCGCGCTGTACACATTTGCTATGAGAGGCATTGTCTCATAAGGGAAATATTGGACAATCAAATTAATGACTGCCCAGGCTTCAGGATGTCTTTTTACACTATATAAAGGTGGAAATTTTCATTGGAAACGTTTGGTTTAGCTGTTATAAAAGTTTGGTTTTTTTAGTGCTGAAAATGCATTTTCAGCTCGCACTGTACACATTTGCTATGTGAGGCATTATCTCATAAGGGAAATACTGGACAATCAAATTAATGACTGCCCAGGCTTCAGGATGTCTTTTTACACTATATAAAGGTGGAAATTTACATTGGAAACGTTTGGTTTAGCTGTTATAAAAGTTTGTTTTTTTAGTGCTGAAAATGCATTTTCAGCTCGCACTGTACACATTTGCTATGTGAGGCATTATCTCATAAGGGAAATACTGGACAATCAAATTAATGACTTCCCAGGCTTCAGGATGCCTTTTTACACTCTATAAATGTGGAAATTTACATTGGAAACGTTTGGTTTAGCTGTTAATGAAGTTTCGTTTTTTTAGTGCTGAAAATTCATTGTCTGCTGGCGCTGTACACTTTTTCTAAGTGTTGCAATATCTCATGAAGGAAATACTGGACAATCAAATTAATGACTTTCCAGGCTTCAGGATGCCTTTCTACACTATATAAAGGTGGAAATTTACATTGGAAACGTTTGGTTTAGCTGTTATAAAAGTTTGGTTTTTTAGTGCTGTAAATGCATTTTCAGCTCGCGCTGTACACATTTGCTATGAGAGGCATTATCTCATAAGGGAAATATTGGACAATCAAATTAATGACTGCCCAGGCTTCAGGATGTCTTTTTACACTATATAAAGGTGGAAATTTACATTGGAAACGTTTGGTTTAGCTGTTATAAAAGTTTGGTTTTTTTAGTGCTGAAAATGCATTTTCAGCTCGCACTGTACACATTTGCTATGTGAGGCATTATCTCATAAGGGAAATACTGGACAATCAAATTAATGACTGCCCAGGCTTCAGGATGTCTTTTTACACTATCTAAAGGTGGAAATTTACATTGGAAACGTTTGGTTTAGCTGTTATAAAAGTTTGGTTTTTTAGTGCTGAAAATGCATTTTCAGCTCGCACTGTACACATTTGCTATGTGAGGCATTATCTCATAAGGGAAATACTGGACAATCAAATTAATGACTTCCCAGGCTTCAGGATGCCTTTTTACACTCTATAAATGTGGAAATTTACATTGGAAACGTTTGGTTTAGCTGTTAATGAAGTTTCGTTTTTTTAGTGCTGAAAATTCATTGTCTGCTGGCGCTGTACACTTTTTCTAAGTGTTGCAATATCTCATGAAGGAAATACTGGACAATCAAATTAATGACTTTCCAGGCTTCAGGATGCCTTTCTACACTATATAAAGGTGGAAATTTACATTTGAAACGTTTGGTTTAGCTGTTATAAAAGTTTGGTTTTTTAGTGCTGTAAATGCATTTTCAGCTCGCGCTGTACACATTTGCTATGAGAGGCATTATCTCATAAGGGAAATATTGGACAATCAAATTAATGACTGCCCAGGCTTCAGGATGTCTTTTTACACTATATAAAGGTGGAAATATACATTGGAAACGTTTAGTTTAGCGGTTAATGAAGTTTCGTTTTTTTAGTGCTGAAAATTCATTGTCTGCTGGCGCTGTACACTTTTTCTAAGTGTTGCAATATCTCATGAAGGAAATACTGGACAATCAAATTAATGACTTTCCAGGCTTCAGGATGCCTTTCTACACTATATAAAGGTGGAAATTTACATTGGAAACGTTTGGTTTAGCTGTTATAAAAGTTTGGTTTTTTTAGTGCTGTAAATGCATTTTCAGCTCGCGCCTTACACATTTGCTATGAGAGGCATTATCTCATAAGGGAAATATTGGACAATCAAATTAATGACTGCCCAGGCTTCAGGATGTCTTTTTACACTATATAAACGTGGAAATTTACATTGGAAACGTTTGGTTTAGCTGTTATAAAAGTTTAGTTTTTTAGTGCTGTAAATGCATTTTCAGCTCGCGCTGTACACATTTGCTATGTGAGGCATTATCTCATAAGGGAAATACTGGACAATCAAATTAATGACTGCCCAGGCTTCAGGATGTCTTTTTACACTATATAAAGGTGGAAATTTACATTGGAAACGTTTGGTTTAGCTGTTATAAAAGTTTGGTTTTTTAGTGCTGAAAATGCATTTTCAGCTCGCACTGTACACATTTGCTATGTGAGGCATTATCTCATAAGGGAAATACTGGACAATCAAATTAATGACTTCCCAGGCTTCAGGATGCCTTTTTACACTCTATAAATGTGGAAATTTACATTGGAAACGTTTGGTTTAGCTGTTAATGAAGTTTCGTTTTTTTAGTGCTGAAAATTCATTGTCTGCTGGCGCTGTACACTTTTTCTAAGTGTTGCAATATCTCATGAAGGAAATACTGGACAATCAAATTAATGACTTTCCAGGCTTCAGGATGCCTTTCTACACTATATAAAGGTGGAAATTTACATTTGAAACGTTTGGTTTAGCTGTTATATAAGTTTGGTTTTTTAGTGCTGTAAATGCATTTTCAGCTCGCGCTGTACACATTTGCTATGAGAGGCATTATCTCATAAGGGAAATATTGGACAATCAAATTAATGACTGCCCAGGCTTCAGGATGTCTTTTTACACTATATAAAGGTGGAAATTTACATTGGAAACGTTTGGTTTAGCTGTTATAAAAGTTTGGTTTTTTAGTGCTGAAAATGCATTTTCAGCTCGCACTGTACACATTTGCTATGTGAGGCATTATCTCATAAGGGAAATACTGGACAATCAAATTAATGACTTCCCAGGCTTCAGGATGCCTTTTTACACTCTATAAATGTGGAAATTTACATTGGAAACGTTTGGTTTAGCTGTTAATGAAGTTTCGTTTTTTTTAGTGCTGAAAATTCATTGTCTGCTGGCGCTGTACACTTTTTCTAAGTGTTGCAATATCTCATGAAGGAAATACTGGACAATCAAATTAATGACTTTCCAGGCTTCAGGATGCCTTTCTACACTATATAAAGGTGGAAATTTACATTGGAAACGTTTGGTTTAGCTGTTAATGAAGTTTCGTTTTTTTTAGTGCTGAAAATTCATTGTCTTGCTGGCGCTGTACACTTTTTCTAAGTGTTGCAATATCTCATGAAGGAAATACTGGACAATCAAATTAATGACTTTCCAGGCTTCAGGATGCCTTTCTTACACTATATAAAGGTGGAAATTTACATTGGAAACGTTTGGTTTAGCTGTTATAAAAGTTTGGTTTTTTAGTGCTGTAAATGCATTTTCAGCTCGCGCTGTACACATTTGCTATGAGAGGCATTATCTCATAAGGGAAATATTGGACAATCAAATTAATGACTGCCCAGGCTTCAGGATGTCTTTTTACACTATATAAAGGTGGAAATTTACATTGGAAACGTTTGGTTTAGCTGTTATAAAAGTTTGTTTTTTTAGTGCTGTAAATGCATTTTCAGCTCGCGCTGTACACATTTGCTATGAGAGGCATTATCTCATAAGGGAAATATTGGACAATCAAATTAATGGCTGCCCAGGCTTCAGGATGTCTTTTTACACTATATAAAGGTGGAAATTTACATTGGAAACGTTTAGTTTAGCTGTTAATGAAGTTTCGTTTTTTTAGTGCTGAAAATTCATTGTCTGCTGGCGCTGTACACTTTTTCTAAGTGTTGCAATATCTCATGAAGGAAATACTGGACAATCAAATTAATGACTTTCCAGGCTTCAGGATGCCTTTCTACACTATATAAAGGTGGAAATTTACATTGGAAACGTTTGGTTTAGCTGTTATAAAAGTTTGTTTTTTTAGTGCTGTAAATGCATTTTCAGCTCGCACTGTACACATTTGCTATGTGAGGCATTATCTCATAAGGGAAATACTGGACAATCAAATTAATGACTTCCCAGGCTTCAGGATGCCTTTTTACACTCTATAAATGTGGAAATTTACATTGGAAACGTTTGGTTTAGCTGTTAATGAAGTTTCGTTTTTTTAGTGCTGAAAATTCATTGTCTGCTGGCGCTGTACACTTTTTCTAAGTGTTGCAATATCTCATGAAGGAAATACTGGACAATCAAATTAATGACTTTCCAGGCTTCAGGATGCCTTTCTACACTATATAAAGGTGGAAATTTACATTGGAAACGTTTGGTTTAGCTGTTATAAAAGTTTGGTTTTTTAGTGCTGTAAATGCATTTTCAGCTCGCGCTGTACACATTTGCTATGAGAGGCATTATCTCATAAGGGAAATATTGGACAATCAAATTAATGACTGCCCAGGCTTCAGGATGTCTTTTTACACTATATAAAAGTGGAAATTTACATTGGAAACGTTTGGTTTAGCTGTTATAAAAGTTTGTTTTTTTAGTGCTGTAAATGCATTTTCAGCTCGCACTGTACACATTTGCTATGAGAGGCATTATCTCATAAGGGAAATATTGGACAATCAAATTAATGACTGCCCAGGCTTCAGGATGTCTTTTTACACTATATAAGGGTGGAAATTTACATTGGAAACGTTTAGTTTAGCTGTTAATGAAGTTTCGTTTTTTTAGTGCTGAAAATTCATTGTCTGCTGGCGCAGTACAATTTTTCTAAGTGTTGCAATATCTCATGAAGGAAATACTGGACAATCAAATTAATGACTTTCCAGGCTTCAGGATGCCTTTCTACACTATATAAAGGTGGAAATGTACATTGGAAACGTTTGGTTTAGCTGTTATAAAAGTTTGGTTTTTTAGTGCTGTAAATGCATTTTCAGCTCGCGCTGTACACATTTGCTATGAGAGGCATTATCTCATAAGGGAAATATTGGACAATCAAATTAGTGACTGCCCAGGCTTCAGGATGTCTTTTTACACGATATAAAGGTGGAAATTTACATTGGAAACGTTTGGTTTAGCTGTTATAAAAGTTTGTTTTTTTTAGTGCTGAAAATGCATTTTCAGCTCGCACTGTACACATTTGCTATGTGAGGCATTATCTCATAAGGGAAATACTGGACAATCAAATTAATGACTGCCCAGGCTTCAGGATGTCTTTTTACACTATCTAAAGGTGGAAATTTACATTGGAAACGTTTGGTTTAGCTGTTATAAAAGTTTGGTTTTTTAGTGCTGAAAATGCATTTTCAGCTCGCACTGTACACATTTGCTATGTGAGGCATTATCTCATAAGGGAAATACTGGACAATCAAATTAATGACTTCCCAGGCTTCAGGATGCCTTTTTACACTCTATAAATGTGGAAATTTACATTGGAAACGTTTGGTTTAGCTGTTAATGAAGTTTCGTTTTTTTAGTGCTGAAAATTCATTGTCTGCTGGCGCTGTACACTTTTTCTAAGTGTTGCAATATCTCATGAAGGAAATACTGGACAATCAAATTAATGACTTTCCAGGCTTCAGGATGCCTTTCTACACTATATAAAGGTGGAAATTTACATTTGAAACGTTTGGTTTAGCTGTTATAAAAGTTTGGTTTTTTAGTGCTGTAAATGCATTTTCAGCTCGCGCTGTACACATTTGCTATGAGAGGCATTATCTCATAAGGGAAATATTGGACAATCAAATTAATGACTGCCCAGGCTTCAGGATGTCTTTTTACACTATATAAAGGTGGAAATATACATTGGAAACGTTTAGTTTAGCTGTTAATGAAGTTTCGTTTTTTTAGTGCTGAAAATTCATTGTCTGCTGGCGCTGTACACTTTTTCTAAGTGTTGCAATATCTCATGAAGGAAATACTGGACAATCAAATTAATGACTTTCCAGGCTTCAGGATGCCTTTCTACACTATATAAAGGTGGAAATTTACATTGGAAACGTTTGGTTTAGCTGTTATAAAAGTTTGGTTTTTTAGTGCTGTAAATGCATTTTCAGCTCGCGCTGTACACATTTGCTATGTGAGGCATTATCTCATAAGGGAAATACTGGACAATCAAATTAATGACTGCCCAGGCTTCAGGATGTCTTTTTACACTATATAAAGGTGGAAATTTACATTGGAAACGTTTGGTTTAGCTGTTATAAAAGTTTGGTTTTTTAGTGCTGTAAATGCATTTTCAGCTCGCGCTGTACACATTTGCTATGTGAGGCATTATCTCATAAGGGAAATACTGGACAATCAAATTAATGACTTCCCAGGCTTCAGGATGCCTTTTTACACTCTATAAATGTGGAAATTTACATTGGAAACGTTTGGTTTAGCTGTTAATGAAGTTTCGTTTTTTTAGTGCTGAAAATTCATTGTCTGCTGGCGCTGTACACTTTTTCTAAGTGTTCCAATATCTCATGAAGGAAATACTGGACAATCAAATTAATGACTTTCCAGGCTTCAGGATGCCTTTCTACACTATATAAAGGTGGAAATTTACATTGGAAACGTTTGGTTTAGCTGTTATAAAAGTTTGGTTTTTTAGTGCTGTAAATGCATTTTCAGCTCGCGCTGTACACATTTGCTATGAGAGGCATTATCTCATAAGGGAAATATTGGACAATCAAATTAATGACTGCCCAGGCTTCAGGATGTCTTTTTACACTATATAAAGGTGGAAATTTACATTGGAAACGTTTAGTTTAGCTGTTAATGAAGTTTCGTTTTTTTTAGTGCTGAAAATTCATTGTCTGCTGGCGCTGTACACTTTTTCTAAGTGTTGCAATATCTCATGAAGGAAATACTGGACAATCAAATTAATGACTTTCCAGGCTTCAGGATGCCTTTCTACACTATATAAAGGTGGAAATTTACATTGGAAACGTTTGGTTTAGCTGTTATAAAAGTTTGGTTTTTTAGTGCTGTAAATGCATTTTCAGCTCGCGCTGTACACATTTGCTATGAGAGGCATTATCTCATAAGGGAAATATTGGACAATCAAATTAATGGCTGCCCAGGCTTCAGGATGTCTTTTTACTCTATATAAAGTTGGAAATTTACATTGGAAACGTTTAGTTTAGCTGTTAACGAAGTTTCGTTTTTTTAGTGCTGAAAATTCATTGTCTGCTGGCGCTGTACACTTTTTCTAAGTGTTGCAATATCTCATGAAGGAAATACTGGACAATCAAATCAATGACTTTCCAGGCTTCAGGATGCCTTTCTACACTATATAAAGGTGGAAATTTACATTGGAAACGTTTGGTTTAGCTGTTATAAAAGTTTGGTTTTTTAGTGCTGTAAATGCATTTTCAGCTCGCACTGTACACATTTGCTATGTGAGGCATTATCTCATAAGGGAAATACTGGACAATCAAATTAATGACTTCCCAGGCTTCAGGATGCCTTTTTACACTCTATAAATGTGGAAATTTACATTGGAAACGTTTGGTTTAGCTGTTAATGAAGTTTCGTTTTTTTAGTGCTGAAAATTCATTGTCTGCTGGCGCTGTACACTTTTTCTAAGTGTTGCAATATCTCATGAAGGAAATACTGGACAATCAAATTAATGACTTTCCAGGCTTCAGGATGCCTTTCTACACTATATAAAGGTGGAAATTTACATTTGAAACGTTTGGTTTAGCTGTTATAAAAGTTTGGTTTTTTAGTGCTGTAAATGCATTTTCAGCTCGCGCTGTACACATTTGCTATGAGAGGCATTATCTCATAAGGGAAATATTGGACAATCAAATGAATGACTGCCCAGGCTTCAGGATGTCTTTTTACACTATATAAAGGTGGAAATATACATTGGAAACGTTTAGTTTAGCTGTTAATGAAGTTTCGTTTTTTTAGTGCTGAAAATTCATTGTCTGCTGGCGCTGTACACTTTTTCTAAGTGTTGCAATATCTCATGAAGGAAATACTGGACAATCAAATTAATGACTTTCCAGGCTTCAGGATGCCTTTCTACACTATATAAAGGTGGAAATTTACATTGGAAACGTTTGGTTTAGCTGTTATAAAAGTTTGGTTTTTTAGTGCTGTAAATGCATTTTCAGCTCGCGCTGTACACATTTGCTATGAGAGGCATTATCTCATAAGGGAAATATTGGACAATCAAATTAATGACTGCCCAGGCTTCAGGATGTCTTTTTACACTATATAAAGGTGGAAATTTACATTGGAAACGTTTGGTTTAGCTGTTATAAAAGTTTGGTTTTTTAGTGCTGTAAATGCATTATCAGCTCGCGCTGTACACATTTGCTATGTGAGGCATTATCTCATAAGGGAAATACTGGACAATCAAATTAATGACTGCCCAGGCTTCAGGATGTCTTTTTACACTATATAAAGGTGGAAATTTACATTGGAAACGTTTGGTTTAGCTGTTATAAAAGTTTGGTTTTTTAGTGCTGAAAATGCATTTTCAGCTCGCACTGTACACATTTGCTATGTGAGGCATTATCTCATAAGGGAAATACTGGACAATCAAATTAATGACTTACCAGGCTTCAGGATGCCTTTTTACACTCTATAAATGTGGAAATTTACATTGGAAACGTTTGGTTTAGCTGTTAATGAAGTTTCGTTTTTTTAGTGCTGAAAATTCATTGTCTGCTGGCGCTGTACACTTTTTCTAAGTGTTGCAATATCTCATGAAGGAAATACTGGACAATCAAATTAATGACTTTCCAGGCTTCAGGATGCCTTTCTACACTATATAAAGGTGGAAATTTACATTGGAAACGTTTGGTTTAGCTGTTATAAAAGTTTGGTTTTTTAGTGCTGTAAATGCATTTTCAGCTCGCGCTGTACACATTTGCTATGAGAGGCATTATCTCATAAGGGAAATATTGGACAATCAAATTAATGACTGCCCAGGCTTCAGGATGTCTTTTTACACTATATAAAGGTGGAAATTTACATTGGAAACGTTTAGTTTAGCTGTTAATGAAGTTTCGTTTTTTTTAGTGCTGAAAATTCATTGTCTGCTGGCGCTGTACACTTTTTCTAAGTGTTGCAATATCTCATGAAGGAAATACTGGACAATCAAATTAATGACTTTCCAGGCTTCAGGATGCCTTTCTACACTATATAAAGGTGGAAATTTACATTGGAAACGTTTGGTTTAGCTGTTATAAAAGTTTGGTTTTTTAGTGCTGTAAATGCATTTTCAGCTCGCGCTGTACACATTTGCTATGAGAGGCATTATCTCATAAGGGAAATATTGGACAATCAAATTAATGACTGCCCAGGCTTCAGGATGTCTTTTTACACTATATAAAGGTGGAAATTTACATTGGAAACGTTTGGTTTAGCTGTTATAAAAGTTTGGTTTTTTAGTGCTGTAAATGCATTTTCAGCTCGCGCTGTACACATTTGCTATGAGAGGCATTATCTCATAAGGGAAATATTGGACAATCAAATTAATGGCTGCCCAGGCTTCAGGATGTCTTTTTACTCTATATAAAGTTGGAAATTTACATTGGAAACGTTTAGTTTAGCTGTTAATGAAGTTTCGTTTTTTTAGTGCTGAAAATTCATTGTCTGCTGGCGCTGTACACTTTTTCTAAGTGTTGCAATATCTCATGAAGGAAATACTGGACAATCAAATTAATGACTTTCCAGGCTTCAGGATGCCTTTCTACACTATATAAAGGTGGAAATGTACATTGGAAACGTTTGGTTTAGCTGTTATAAAAGTTTGTTTTTTTAGTGCTGTAAATGCATTTTCAGCTCGCGCTGTACACATTTGCTATGAGAGGCATTGTCTCATAAGGGAAATATTGGACAATCAAATTAATGACTGCCCAGGCTTCAGGATGTCTTTTTACACTATATAAAGGTGGAAATTTTCATTGGAAACGTTTGGTTTAGCTGTTATAAAAGTTTGGTTTTTTAGTGCTGAAAATGCATTTTCAGCTCGCACTGTACACATTTGCTATGTGAGGCATTATCTCATAAGGGAAATACTGGACAATCAAATTAATGACTTCCCAGGCTTCAGGATGCCTTTTTACACTCTATAAATGTGGAAATTTACATTGGAAACGTTTGGTTTAGCTGTTAATGAAGTTTCGTTTTTTTAGTGCTGAAAATTCATTGTCTGCTGGCGCTGTACACTTTTTCTAAGTGTTGCAATATCTCATGAAGGAAATACTGGACAATCAAATTAATGACTTTCCAGGCTTCAGGATGCCTTTCTACACTATATAAAGGTGGAAATTTACATTGGAAACGTTTGGTTTAGCTGTTATAAAAGTTTGGTTTTTTAGTGCTGTAAATGCATTTTCAGCTCGCGCTGTACACATTTGCTATGAGAGGCATTATCTCATAAGGGAAATATTGGACAATCAAATTAATGACTGCCCAGGCTTCAGGATGTCTTTTTACACTATATAAAGGTGGAAATTTACATTGGAAACGTTTGGTTTAGCTGTTATAAAAGTTTGTTTTTTTTAGTGCTGAAAATGCATTTTCAGCTCGCACTGTACACATTTGCTATGTGAGGCATTATCTCATAAGGGAAATACTGGACAATCAAATTAATGACTGCCCAGGCTTCAGGATGTCTTTTTACACTATCTAAAGGTGGAAATTTACATTGGAAACGTTTGGTTTAGCTGTTATAAAAGTTTGGTTTTTTAGTGCTGAAAATGCATTTTCAGCTCGCACTGTACACATTTGCTATGTGAGGCATTATCTCATAAGGGAAATACTGGACAATCAAATTAATGACTTCCCAGGCTTCAGGATGCCTTTTTACACTCTATAAATGTGGAAATTTACATTGGAAACGTTTGGTTTAGCTGTTAATGAAGTTTCGTTTTTTTAGTGCTGAAAATTCATTGTCTGCTGGCGCTGTACACTTTTTCTAAGTGTTGCAATATCTCATGAAGGAAATACTGGACAATCAAATTAATGACTTTCCAGGCTTCAGGATGCCTTTCTACACTATATAAAGGTGGAAATTTACATTTGAAACGTTTGGTTTAGCTGTTATAAAAGTTTGGTTTTTTAGTGCTGTAAATGCATTTTCAGCTCGCGCTGTACACATTTGCTATGAGAGGCATTATCTCATAAGGGAAATATTGGACAATCAAATTAATGACTGCCCAGGCTTCAGGATGTCTTTTTACACTATATAAAGGTGGAAATATACATTGGAAACGTTTAGTTTAGCGGTTAATGAAGTTTCGTTTTTTTAGTGCTGAAAATTCATTGTCTGCTGGCGCTGTACACTTTTTCTAAGTGTTGCAATATCTCATGAAGGAAATACTGGACAATCAAATTAATGACTTTCCAGGCTTCAGGATGCCTTTCTACACTATATAAAGGTGGAAATTTACATTGGAAACGTTTGGTTTAGCTGTTATAAAAGTTTGGTTTTTTAGTGCTGTAAATGCATTTTCAGCTCGCGCCTTACACATTTGCTATGAGAGGCATTATCTCATAAGGGAAATATTGGACAATCAAATTAATGACTGCCCAGGCTTCAGGATGTCTTTTTACACTATATAAACGTGGAAATTTACATTGGAAACGTTTGGTTTAGCTGTTATAAAAGTTTAGTTTTTTAGTGCTGTAAATGCATTTTCAGCTCGCGCTGTACACATTTGCTATGTGAGGCATTATCTCATAAGGGAAATACTGGACAATCAAATTAATGACTGCCCAGGCTTCAGGATGTCTTTTTACACTATATAAAGGTGGAAATTTACATTGGAAACGTTTGGTTTAGCTGTTATAAAAGTTTGGTTTTTTAGTGCTGAAAATGCATTTTCAGCTCGCACTGTACACATTTGCTATGTGAGGCATTATCTCATAAGGGAAATACTGGACAATCAAATTAATGACTTCCCAGGCTTCAGGATGCCTTTTTACACTCTATAAATGTGGAAATTTACATTGGAAACGTTTGGTTTAGCTGTTAATGAAGTTTCGTTTTTTTAGTGCTGAAAATTCATTGTCTGCTGGCGCTGTACACTTTTTCTAAGTGTTGCAATATCTCATGAAGGAAATACTGGACAATCAAATTAATGACTTTCCAGGCTTCAGGATGCCTTTCTACACTATATAAAGGTGGAAATTTACATTTGAAACGTTTGGTTTAGCTGTTATATAAGTTTGGTTTTTTAGTGCTGTAAATGCATTTTCAGCTCGCGCTGTACACATTTGCTATGTGAGGCATTATCTCATAAGGGAAATACTGGACAATCAAATTAATGACTGCCCAGGCTTCAGGATGTCTTTTTACACTATATAAAGGTGGAAATTTACATTGGAAACGTTTGGTTTAGCTGTTATAAAAGTTTGGTTTTTTAGTGCTGAAAATGCATTTTCAGCTCGCACTGTACACATTTGCTATGTGAGGCATTATCTCATAAGGGAAATACTGGACAATCAAATTAATGACTTCCCAGGCTTCAGGATGCCTTTTTACACTCTATAAATGTGGAAATTTACATTGGAAACGTTTGGTTTAGCTGTTAATGAAGTTTCGTTTTTTTAGTGCTGAAAATTCATTGTCTGCTGGCGCTGTACACTTTTTCTAAGTGTTGCAATATCTCATGAAGGAAATACTGGACAATCAAATTAATGACTTTCCAGGCTTCAGGATGCCTTTCTACACTATATAAAGGTGGAAATTTACATTTGAAACGTTTGGTTTAGCTGTTATATAAGTTTGGTTTTTTAGTGCTGTAAATGCATTTTCAGCTCGCGCTGTACACATTTGCTATGAGAGGCATTATCTCATAAGGGAAATATTGGACAATCAAATTAATGACTGCCCAGGCTTCAGGATGTCTTTTTACACTATATAAAGGTGGAAATTTACATTGGAAACGTTTGGTTTAGCTGTTATAAAAGTTTGGTTTTTTAGTGCTGAAAATGCATTTTCAGCTCGCACTGTACACATTTGCTATGTGAGGCATTATCTCATAAGGGAAATACTGGACAATCAAATTAATGACTTCCCAGGCTTCAGGATGCCTTTTTACACTCTATAAATGTGGAAATTTACATTGGAAACGTTTGGTTTAGCTGTTAATGAAGTTTCGTTTTTTTTAGTGCTGAAAATTCATTGTCTGCTGGCGCTGTACACTTTTTCTAAGTGTTGCAATATCTCATGAAGGAAATACTGGACAATCAAATTAATGACTTTCCAGGCTTCAGGATGCCTTTCTACACTATATAAAGGTGGAAATTTACATTGGAAACGTTTGGTTTAGCTGTTAATGAAGTTTCGTTTTTTTTAGTGCTGAAAATTCATTGTCTTGCTGGCGCTGTACACTTTTTCTAAGTGTTGCAATATCTCATGAAGGAAATACTGGACAATCAAATTAATGACTTTCCAGGCTTCAGGATGCCTTTCTACACTATATAAAGGTGGAAATTTACATTGGAAACGTTTGGTTTAGCTGTTATAAAAGTTTGGTTTTTTAGTGCTGTAAATGCATTTTCAGCTCGCGCTGTACACATTTGCTATGAGAGGCATTATCTCATAAGGGAAATATTGGACAATCAAATTAATGACTGCCCAGGCTTCAGGATGTCTTTTTACACTATATAAAGGTGGAAATTTACATTGGAAACGTTTGGTTTAGCTGTTATAAAAGTTTGTTTTTTTAGTGCTGTAAATGCATTTTCAGCTCGCGCTGTACACATTTGCTATGAGAGGCATTATCTCATAAGGGAAATATTGGACAATCAAATTAATGGCTGCCCAGGCTTCAGGATGTCTTTTTACACTATATAAAGGTGGAAATTTACATTGGAAACGTTTAGTTTAGCTGTTAATGAAGTTTCGTTTTTTTAGTGCTGAAAATTCATTGTCTGCTGGCGCTGTACACTTTTTCTAAGTGTTGCAATATCTCATGAAGGAAATACTGGACAATCAAATTAATGACTTTCCAGGCTTCAGGATGCCTTTCTACACTATATAAAGGTGGAAATTTACATTGGAAACGTTTGGTTTAGCTGTTATAAAAGTTTGTTTTTTTAGTGCTGTAAATGCATTTTCAGCTCGCACTGTACACATTTGCTATGTGAGGCATTATCTCATAAGGGAAATACTGGACAATCAAATTAATGACTTCCCAGGCTTCAGGATGCCTTTTTACACTCTATAAATGTGGAAATTTACATTGGAAACGTTTGGTTTAGCTGTTAATGAAGTTTCGTTTTTTTAGTGCTGAAAATTCATTGTCTGCTGGCGCTGTACACTTTTTCTAAGTGTTGCAATATCTCATGAAGGAAATACTGGACAATCAAATTAATGACTTTCCAGGCTTCAGGATGCCTTTCTACACTATATAAAGGTGGAAATTTACATTGGAAACGTTTGGTTTAGCTGTTATAAAAGTTTGGTTTTTTAGTGCTGTAAATGCATTTTCAGCTCGCGCTGTACACATTTGCTATGAGAGGCATTATCTCATAAGGGAAATATTGGACAATCAAATTAATGACTGCCCAGGCTTCAGGATGTCTTTTTACACTATATAAAAGTGGAAATTTACATTGGAAACGTTTGGTTTAGCTGTTATAAAAGTTTGTTTTTTTAGTGCTGTAAATGCATTTTCAGCTCGCACTGTACACATTTGCTATGAGAGGCATTATCTCATAAGGGAAATATTGGACAATCAAATTAATGACTGCCCAGGCTTCAGGATGTCTTTTTACACTATATAAGGGTGGAAATTTACATTGGAAACGTTTAGTTTAGCTGTTAATGAAGTTTCGTTTTTTTAGTGCTGAAAATTCATTGTCTGCTGGCGCAGTACAATTTTTCTAAGTGTTGCAATATCTCATGAAGGAAATACTGGACAATCAAATTAATGACTTTCCAGGCTTCAGGATGCCTTTCTACACTATATAAAGGTGGAAATGTACATTGGAAACGTTTGGTTTAGCTGTTATAAAAGTTTGGTTTTTTAGTGCTGTAAATGCATTTTCAGCTCGCGCTGTACACATTTGCTATGAGAGGCATTATCTCATAAGGGAAATATTGGACAATCAAATTAGTGACTGCCCAGGCTTCAGGATGTCTTTTTACACGATATAAAGGTGGAAATTTACATTGGAAACGTTTGGTTTAGCTGTTATAAAAGTTTGTTTTTTTTAGTGCTGAAAATGCATTTTCAGCTCGCACTGTACACATTTGCTATGTGAGGCATTATCTCATAAGGGAAATACTGGACAATCAAATTAATGACTGCCCAGGCTTCAGGATGTCTTTTTACACTATATAAAGGTGGAAATTTACATTGGAAACGTTTGGTTTAGCTGTTATAAAAGTTTGGTTTTTTAGTGCTGAAAATGCATTTTCAGCTCGCACTGTACACATTTGCTATGTGAGGCATTATCTCATAAGGGAAATACTGGACAATCAAATTAATGACTGCCCAGGCTTCAGGATGCCTTTTTACACTCTATAAATGTGGAAATTTACATTGGAAACGTTTGGTTTAGCTGTTAATGAAGTTTCGTTTTTTTAGTGCTGAAAATTCATTGTCTGCTGGCGCTGTACACTTTTTCTAAGTGTTGCAATATCTCATGAAGGAAATACTGGACAATCAAATTAATGACTTTCCAGGCTTCAGGGTGCCTTTCTACACTATATAAAGGTGGAAATTTACATTGGAAACGTTTGGTTTAGCTGTTAATGAAGTTTCGTTTTTTTTAGTGCTGAAAATTCATTGTCTGCTGGCGCTGTACACTTTTTCTAAGTGTTGCAATATCTCATGAAGGAAATACTGGACAATCAAATCAATGACTTTCCAGGCTTCAGGATGCCTTTCTACACTAGATAAAGGTGGAAATTTACATTGGAAACGTTTGGTTTAGCTGTTATAAAAGTTTGGTTTTTTAGTGCTGTAAATGCATTTTCAGCTCGCACTGTACACATTTGCTATGTGAGGCATTATCTCATAAGGGAAATACTGGACAATCAAATTAATGACTTCCCAGGCTTCAGGATGCCTTTTTACACTCTATAAATGTGGAAATTTACATTGGAAACGTTTGGTTTAGCTGTTAATGAAGTTTCGTTTTTTTAGTGCTGAAAATTCATTGTCTGCTGGCGCTGTACACTTTTTCTAAGTGTTGCAATATCTCATGAAGGAAATACTGGACAATCAAATTAATGACTTTCCAGGCTTCATGATGCCTTTCTACACTATATAAAGGTGGGAATTTACATTGGAATCGTTTGGTTTAGCTGTTATAAAAGTTTGGTTTTTTAGTGCTGTAAATGCATTTTCAGCTCGCGCTGTACACATTTGCTATGAGAGGCATTATCTCATAAGGGAAATATTGGACAATCAAATTAATGACTGCCCAGGCTTCAGGATGTCTTTTTACACTATATAAAGGTGGAAATTTACATTGGAAACGTTTAGTTTAGCTGTTATAAAAGTTTGTTTTTTTAGTGCTGTAAATGCATTTTCAGCTCGCGCTGTACACATTTGCTATGTGAGGCATTATCTCATAAGGGAAATACTGGACAATCAAATTAATGACTGCCCAGGCTTCAGGATGTCTTTTTACACTATATAAAGGTGGAAATTTACATTGGAAACGTTTGGTTTAGCTGTTATAAAAGTTTGGTTTTTTAGTGCTGAAAATGCATTTTCAGCTCGCACTGTACACATTTGCTATGTGAGGCATTATCTCATAAGGGAAATACTGGACAATCAAATTAATGACTTCCCAGGCTTCAGGATGCCTTTTTACACTCTATAAATGTGGAAATTTACATTGGAAACGTTTGGTTTAGCTGTTAATGAAGTTTCGTTTTTTTAGTGCTGAAAATTCATTGTCTGCTGGCGCTGTACACTTTTTCTAAGTGTTGCAATATCTCATGAAGGAAATACTGGACATTCAAATTAATGACTTTCCAGGCTTCAGGATGCCTTTCTACACTATATAAAGGTGGAAATTTACATTTGAAACGTTTGGTTTAGCTGTTATAAAAGTTTGGTTTTTTAGTGCTGTGTAAATGCATTTTCAGCTCGCACTGTACACATTTGCTATGAGAGGCATTATCTCATAAGGGAAATATTGGACAATCAAATTAATGACTGCCCAGGCTTCAGGATGTCTTTTTACACTATATAAAGGTGGAAATTTACATTGGAAACGTTTGGTTTAGCTGTTATAAAAGTTTGGTTTTTTAGTGCTTAAAATGCATTTTCAGCTCGCACTGTACACATTTGCTATGTGAGGCATTATCTCATAAGGGAAATACTGGACAATCAAATTAATGACTTCCCAGGCTTCAGGATGCCTTTTTACACTCTATAAAGGTGGAAATTTACATTGGAAACGTTTGGTTTAGCTGTTATAAAAGTTTGTTTTTTTCGTGCTGTAAATGCATTTTCAGCTCGCGCTGTACACATTTGCAATGAGAGGCATTATCTCATAAGGGAAATATTGGACAATCAAATTAATGACTGCCCAGGCTTCAGGATGTCTTTTTACACTATATAAAGGTGGAAATTTACATTGGAAACGTTTAGTTTAGCTTTTAATGAAGTTTCGTTTTTTTTAGTGCTGAAAATTCATTGTCTGCTGGCGCTGTACACTTTTTCTAAGTGTTGCAATATCTCATGAAGGAAATACTGGACAATCAAATTAATGACTTTCCAGGCTTCAGGATGTCTTTTTACACTATATAAAGGTGGAAATTTACATTGGAAACGTTTGGTTTAGCTGTTATAAAAGTTTGGTTTTTTAGTGCTGTAAATGCATTTTCAGCTCGCGCTGTACACATTTGCTATGAGAGGCATTATCTCATAAGGGAAATATTGGACAATCAAATTAATGGCTGCCTAGGCTTCAGGATGTCTTTTTACACTATATAAAGGTGGAAATTTACATTGGAAACTTTTAGTTTAGCTGTTAATGAAGTTTCGTTTTTTTAGTGCTGAAAATTCATTGTCTGCTGGCGCTGTACACTTTTTCTAAGTGTTGCAATATCTCATGAAGGAAATACTGGACAATCAAATTAATGACTTTCCAGGCTTCAGGATGCCTTTCTACACTATATAAAGGTGGAATTGTACATTGGAAACGTTTGGTTTAGCTGTTATAAAAGTTTGTTTTTTTAGTGCTGTAAATGCATTTTCAGCTCGCGCTGTACACATTTGCTATGAGAGGCATTATCTCATAAGGGAAATATTGGACAATCAAATTAATGACTGCCCAGGCTTCAGGATGTCTTTTTACACTATATAAGGGTGGAAATTTACATTGGAAACGTTTAGTTTAGCTGTTAATGAAGTTTCGTTTTTTTAGTGCTGAAAATTCATTGTCTGCTGGCGCTGTACACTTTTTCTAAGTGTTGCAATATCTCATGAAGGAAATACTGGACAATCAAATTAATGACTTTCCAGGCTTCAGGATGCCTTTCTACACCATATAAAGGTGGAAATGTACATTGGAAACGTTTGGTTTAGCTGTTATAAAAGTTTGGTTTTTTAGTGCTGTAAATGCATTTTCAGCTCGCGCTGTACACATTTGCTATGAGAGGCATTATCTCATAAGGGAAATATTGGACAATCAAATTAATGACTGCCCAGGCTTCAGGATGTCTTTTTACACTATATAAAGGTGGAAATATACATTGGAAACGTTTAGTTTAGCTGTTAATGAAGTTTCGTTTTTTTAGTGCTGAAAATTCATTGTCTGCTGGCGCTGTACACTTTTTCTAAGTGTTGCAATATCTCATGAAGGAAATACTGGACAATCAAATTTATGACTTTCCAGGCTTCAGGATGCCTTTCTACACTATATAAAGGTGGAAATTTACATTGGAAACGTTTGGTTTAGCTGTTATAAAAGTTAGTTTTTTTAGTGCTTAAAATGCATTTTCAGCTCGCACTGTACACATTTGCTATGTGAGGCATTATCTCATAAGGGAAATACTGGACAATCAAATTAATGACTTCCCAGGCTTCAGGATGCCTTTTTACACTCTATAAAGGTGGAAATTTACATTGGAAACGTTTGGTTTAGCTGTTATAAAAGTTTGTTTTTTTCGTGCTGTAAATGCATTTTCAGCTCGCGCTGTACACATTTGCAATGAGAGGCATTATCTCATAAGGTAAATATTGGACAATCAAATTAATGACTGCCCAGGCTTCAGGATGTCTTTTTACACTATATAAAGGTGGAAATTTACATTGGAAACGTTTAGTTTAGCTGTTAATGAAGTTTCGTTTTTTTTAGTGCTGAAAATTCATTGTCTGCTGGCGCTGTACACTTTTTCTAAGTGTTGCAATATCTCATGAAGGAAATACTGGACAATCAAATTAATGACTTTCCAGGCTTCAGGATGCCTTTCTACACTATATAAAGGTGGAAATTTACATTTGAAACGTTTGGTTTAGCTGTTATAAAAGTTTGGTTTTTTAGTGCTGTAAATGCATTTTCAGCTCGCGCTGTACACATTTGCTATGAGAGGCATTATCTCATAAGGGAAATATTGGACAATCAAATTAATGACTGCCCAGGCTTCAGGATGTCTTTTTACACTATATAAAGGTGGAAATTTACATTGGAAACGTTTGGTTTAGCTGTTATAAAAGTTTGTTTTTTTAGTGCTGTAAATGCATTTTCAGCTCGCGCTGTACACATTTGCTATGAGAGGCATTATCTCATAAGGGAAATATTGGACAATCAAATTAATGGCTGCCCAGGCTTCAGGATGTCTTTTTACACTATATAAAGGTGGAAATTTACATTGGAAACGTTTAGTTTAGCTGTTAATGAAGTTTCGTTTTTTTAGTGCTGAAAATTCATTGTCTGCTGGCGCTGTACACTTTTTCTAAGTGTTGCAATATCTCATGAAGGAAATACTGGACAATCAAATTAATGACTTTCCAGGCTTCAGGATGCCTTTCTACACTATATAAAGGTGGAAATTTACATTGGAAACGTTTGGTTTAGCTGTTATAAAAGTTTGTTTTTTTAGTGCTGTAAATGCATTTTCAGCTCGCACTGTACACATTTGCTATGTGAGGCATTATCTCATAAGGGAAATACTGGACAATCAAATTAATGACTTCCCAGGCTTCAGGATGCCTTTTTACACTCTATAAAGGTGGAAATTTACATTGGAAACGTTTGGTTTAGCTGTTATAAAAGTTTGTTTTTTTCGTGCTGTAAATGCATTTTCAGCTCGCGCTGTACACATTTGCAATGAGAGGCATTATCTCATAAGGTAAATATTGGACAATCAAATTAATGACTGCCCAGGCTTTAGGATGTCTTTTTACACTATATAAAGGTGGAAATTTACATTGGAAACGTTTAGTTTAGCTGTTAATGAAGTTTCGTTTTTTTTAGTGCTGAAAATTCATTGTCTGCTGGCGCTGTACACTTTTTCTAAGTGTTGCAATATCTCATGAAGGAAATACTGGACAATCAAATTAATGACTTTCCAGGCTTCAGGATGCCTTTCTACACTATATAAAGGTGGAAATTTAAATTTGAAACGTTTGGTTTAGCTGTTATAAAAGTTTGGTTTTTTAGTGCTGTAAATGCATTTTCAGCTCGCACTGTACACATTTGCTATGTGAGGCATTATCTCATAAGGGAAATACTGGAAAATCAAATTAATGACTTCCCAGGCTTCAGGATGCCTTTTTACACTATATAAAGGTGGAAATTTACATTTGAAACGTTTGGTTTAGCTGTTATAAAAGTTTGGTTTTTTAGTGCTGTAAATGCATTTTCAGCTCGCACTGTACACATTTGCTATGTGAGGCATTATCTCATAAGGGAAATACTGGAAAATCAAATTAATGACTGCCCAGGCTTTAGGATGCCTTTCTACACTATATAAAGGTGGAAATTTACATTTGAAACGTTTGGTTTAGCTGTTATAAAAGTTTGGTTTTTTAGTGCTGTAAATGCATTTTCAGCTCGCGCTGTACACATTTGCTATGAGAGGCATTATCTCATAAGGGAAATATTGGACAATCAAATTAATGACTGCCCAGGCTTCAGGATGTCTTTTTACACTATATAAAGGTGGAAATTTACATTGGAAACGTTTAGTTTAGCTGTTAATGAAGTTTCGTTTTTTTAGTGCTGAAAATTCATTGTCTGCTGGCGCTGTACACTTTTTCTAAGTGTTGCAATATCTCATGAAGGAAATACTGGACAATCAAATTAATGACTTTCCAGGCTTCAGGATGCCTTTCTACACTATATAAAGGTGGAAATTTACATTGGAAACGTTTGGTTTAGCTGTTATAAAAGTTTGTTTTTTTAGTGCTGTAAATGCATTTTCAGCTCGCACTGTACACATTTGCTATGTGAGGCATTATCTCATAAGGGAAATACTGGACAATCAAATTAATGACTTCCCAGGCTTCAGGATGCCTTTTTACACTCTATAAATGTGGAAATTTACATTGGAAACGTTTGGTTTAGCTGTTAATGAAGTTTCGTTTTTTTAGTGCTGAAAATTCATTGTCTGCTGGCGCTGTACACTTTTTCTAAGTGTTGCAATATCTCATGAAGGAAATACTGGACAATCAAATTAATGACTTTCCAGGCTTCAGGATGCCTTTCTACACTATATAAAGGTGGAAATTTAAATTTGAAACGTTTGGTTTAGCTGTTATAAAAGTTTGGTTTTTTAGTGCTGTAAATGCATTTTCAGCTCGCACTGTACACATTTGCTATGTGAGGCATTATCTCATAAGGGAAATACTGGAAAATCAAATTAATGACTTCCCAGGCTTCAGGATGCCTTTTTACACTCTATAAATGTGGAAATTTACATTGGAAACGTTTGGTTTAGCTGTTAATGAAGTTTCGTTTTTTTAGTGCTGAAAATTCATTGTCTGCTGGCGCTGTACACTTTTTCTAAGTGTTGCAATATCTCATGAAGGAAATACTGGACAATCAAATTAATGACTTTCCAGGCTTCAGGATGCCTTTCTACACTATATAAAGGTGGAAATTTACATTGGAAACGTTTGGTTTAGCTGTTAATGAAGTTTCGTTTTTTTTAGTGCTGAAAATTCATTGTCTGCTGGCGCTGTACACTTTTTCTAAGTGTTGCAATATCTCATGAAGGAAATACTGGACAATCAAATTAATGACTTTCCAGGCTTCAGGATGCCTTTCTACACTATATAAAGGTGGAAATTTACATTGGAAACGTTTGGTTTAGCTGTTATAAAAGTTTGTTTTTTTAGTGCTGTAAATGCATTTTCAGCTCGCGCTGTACACATTTGCTACGAGAGGCATTATCTCATAAGGGAAATATTGGACAATCAAATTAATGACTGCCCAGGCTTCAGGATGTCTTTTTACACTATATAAAGGTGGAAATTTACATTGGAAACGTTTGGTTTAGCTGTTATAAAAGTTTGTTTTTTTAGTGCTGTAAATGCATTTTCAGCTCGCGCTGTACACATTTGCTATGAGAGGCATTATCTCATAAGGGAAATATTGGACAATCAAATTAATGGCTGCCCAGGCTTCAGGATGTCTTTTTACACTATATAAAGGTGGAAATTTACATTGGAAACGTTTGGTTTAGCTGTTATAAAAGTTTGGTTTTTTAGTGCTGTAAATGCATTTTCAGCTCGCACTGTACACATTTGCTATGTGAGGCATTATCTCATAAGGGAAATACTGGACAATCAAATTAATGACTTCCCAGGCTTCAGGATGCCTTTTTACACTCTATAAATGTGGAAATTTACATTGGAAACGTTTGGTTTAGCTGTTAATGAAGTTTCGTTTTTTTAGTGCTGAAAATTCATTGTCTGCTGGCGCTGTACACTTTTTCTAAGTGTTGCAATATCTCATGAAGGAAATACTGGACAATCAAATTAATGACTTTCCAGGCTTCAGGATGCCTTTCTACACTATATAAAGGTGGAAATTTACATTGGAAACGTTTGGTTTAGCTGTTATGAAAGTTTGGTTTTTTAGTGCTGTAAATGCATTTTCAGCTCGCGCTGTACACATTTGCTATGAGAGGCATTATCTCATAAGGGAAATATTGGACAATCAAATTAATGACTGCCCAGGCTTCAGGATGTCTTTTTACACTATATAAAAGTGGAAATTTACATTGGAAACGTTTGGTTTAGCTGTTATAAAAGTTTGTTTTTTTAGTGCTGTAAATGCATTTTCAGCTCGCACTGTACACATTTGCTATGAGAGGCATTATCTCATAAGGGAAATATTGGACAATCAAATTAATGACTGCCCAGGCTTCAGGATGTCTTTTTACACTATATAAGGGTGGAAATTTACATTGGAAACGTTTAGTTTAGCTGTTAATGAAGTTTCGTTTTTTTAGTGCTGAAAATTCATTGTCTGCTGGCGCTGTACACTTTTTCTAAGTGTTGCAATATCTCATGAAGGAAATACTGGACAATCAAATTAATGACTTTCCAGGCTTCAGGATGCCTTTCTACACTATATAAAGGTGGAAATGTAATTTGGAAACGTTTGGTTTAGCTGTTATAAAAGTTTGGTTTTTTAGTGCTGTAAATGCATTTTCAGCTCGCGCTGTACACATTTGCTATGAGAGGCATTATCTCATAAGGGAAATATTGGACAATCAAATTAATGACTGCCCAGGCTTCAGGATGTCTTTTTACACTATATAAAGGTGGAAATTTACATTGGAAACGTTTGGTTTAGCTGTTATAAAAGTTTGGTTTTTTAGTGCTGAAAATGCATTTTCAGCTCGCACTGTACACATTTGCTATGTGAGGCATTATCTCATAAGGGAAATACTGGACAATCAAATTAATGACTTCCCAGGCTTCAGGATGCCTTTTTACACTCTATAAATGTGGAAATTTACATTGGAAACGTTTGGTTTAGCTGTTAATGAAGTTTCGTTTTTTTAGTGCTGAAAATTCATTGTCTGCTGGCGCTGTACACTTTTTCTAAGTGTTGCAATATCTCATGAAGGAAATACTGGACAATCAAATTAATGACTTTCCAGGCTTCAGGATGCCTTTCTACACTATATAAAGGTGGAAATGTACATTGGAAACGTTTGGTTTAGCTGTTATAAAAGTTTGGTTTTTTAGTGCTGTAAATGCATTTTCAGCTCGCGCTGTACACATTTGCTATGAGAGGCATTTTCTCATAAGGGAAATATTGGACAATCAAATTAATGACTGCCCAGGCTTCAGGATGTCTTTTTAGACTATATAAGGGTGGAAATTTACATTGGAAACGTTTAGTTTAGCTGTTAATGAAGTTTCGTTTTTTTAGTGCTGAAAATTCATTGTCTGCTGGCGCTGTACACTTTTTCTAAGTATTGCAATATCTCATGAAGGAAATACTGGACAATCAAATTAATGACTTTCCAGGCTTCAGGATGCCTTTCTACACCATATAAAGGTGGAAATGTACATTGGAAACGTTTGGTTTAGCTGTTATAAAAGTTTGGTTTTTTAGTGCTGTAAATGCATTTTCAGCTCGCGCTGTACACATTTGCTATGAGAGGCATTATCTCATAAGGGAAATATTGGACAATCAAATTAATGACTGCCCAGGCTTCAGGATGTCTTTTTACACTATATAAAGGTGGAAATATACATTGGAAACGTTTAGTTTAGCTGTTAATGAAGTTTCGTTTTTTTAGTGCTGAAAATTCATTGTCTGCTGGCGCTGTACACTTTTTCTAAGTGTTGCAATATCTCATGAAGGAAATACTGGACAATCAAATTTATGACTTTCCAGGCTTCAGGATGCCTTTCTACACTATATAAAGGTGGAAATTTACATTGGAAACGTTTGGTTTAGCTGTTATAAAAGTTAGTTTTTTTAGTGCTTAAAATGCATTTTCAGCTCGCACTGTACACATTTGCTATGTGAGGCATTATCTCATAAGGGAAATACTGGACAATCAAATTAATGACTTCCCAGGCTTCAGGATGCCTTTCTACACTATATAAAGGTGGAAATTTACATTGGAAACGTTTGGTTTAGCTGTTATAAAAGTTTGGTTTTTTAGTGCTGTAAATGCATTTTCAGCTCGCGCTGTACACATTTGCTATGAGAGGCATTATCTCATAAGGGAAATATTGGACAATCAAATTAATGACTGCCCAGGCTTCAGGATGTCTTTTTACACTATATAAAGGTGGAAATTTACATTGGAAACGTTTGGTTTAGCTGTTATAAAAGTTAGGTTTTTTAGTGCTGAAAATGCATTTTCAGCTCGCACTGTACACATTTGCTATGTGAGGCATTATCTCATAAGGGAAATACTGGACAATCAAATTAATGACTTCCCAGGCTTCAGGATGCCTTTTTACACTCTATAAATGTGGAAATTTACATTGGAAACGTTTGGTTTAGCTGTTAATGAAGTTTCGTTTTTTTAGTGCTGAAAATTCATTGTCTGCTGGCGCTGTACACTTTTTCTAAGTGTTGCAATATCTCATGAAGGAAATACTGGACAATCAAATTAATGACTTTCCAGGCTTCAGGATGCCTTTCTACACTATATAAAGGTGGAAATTTACATTGGAAACGTTTGGTTTAGCTGTTAATGAAGTTTCGTTTTTTTTAGTGCTGAAAATTCATTGTCTGCTGGCGCTGTACACTTTTTCTAAGTGTTGCAATATCTCATGAAGGAAATACTGGACAATCAAATTAATGACTTTCCAGGCTTCAGGATGCCTTTCTACACTATATAAAGGTGGAAATTTACATTGGAAACGTTTGGTTTAGCTGTTATAAAAGTTTGTTTTTTTAGTGCTGTAAATGCATTTTCAGCTCGCGCTGTACACATTTGCTACGAGAGGCATTATCTCATAAGGGAAATATTGGACAATCAAATTAATGACTGCCCAGGCTTCAGGATGTCTTTTTACACTATATAAAGGTGGAAATTTACATTGGAAACGTTTGGTTTAGCTGTTATAAAAGTTTGTTTTTTTAGTGCTGAAAATGCATTTTCAGCTCGCGCTGTACACATTTGCTATGAGAGGCATTATCTCATAAGGGAAATATTGGACAATCAAATTAATGGCTGCCCAGGCTTCAGGATGTCTTTTTACACTATATAAAGGTGGAAATTTACATTGGAAACGTTTGGTTTAGCTGTTATAAAAGTTTGGTTTTTTAGTGCTGTAAATGCATTTTCAGCTCGCACTGTACACATTTGCTATGTGAGGCATTATCTCATAAGGGAAATACTGGACAATCAAATTAATGACTTCCCAGGCTTCAGGATGCCTTTTTACACTCTATAAATGTGGAAATTTACATTGGAAACGTTTGGTTTAGCTGTTAATGAAGTTTCGTTTTTTTAGTGCTGAAAATTCATTGTCTGCTGGCGCTGTAAACTTTTTCTAAGTGTTGCAATATCTCATGAAGGAAATACTGGACAATCAAATTAATGACTTTCCAGGCTTCAGGATGCCTTTCTACACTATATAAAGGTGGAAATGTAATTTGGAAACGTTTGGTTTAGCTGTTATAAAAGTTTGGTTTTTTAGTGCTGTAAATGCATTTTCAGCTCGCGCTGTACACATTTGCTATGAGAGGCATTATCTCATAAGGGAAATATTGGACAATCAAATTAATGACTGCCCAGGCTTCAGGATGTCTTTTTACACTATATAAAAGTGGAAATTTACATTGGAAACGTTTGGTTTAGCTGTTATAAAAGTTTGTTTTTTTAGTGCTGTAAATGCATTTTCAGCTCGCACTGTACACATTTGCTATGAGAGGCATTATCTCATAAGGGAAATATTGGACAATCAAATTAATGACTGCCCAGGCTTCAGGATGTCTTTTTACACTATATAAGGGTGGAAATTTACATTGGAAACGTTTAGTTTAGCTGTTAATGAAGTTTCGTTTTTTTAGTGCTGAAAATTCATTGTCTGCTGGCGCTGTACACTTTTTCTAAGTGTTGCAATATCTCATGAAGGAAATACTGGACAATCAAATTAATGACTTTCCAGGCTTCAGGATGCCTTTCTACACTATATAAAGGTGGAAATGTAATTTGGAAACGTTTGGTTTAGCTGTTATAAAAGTTTGGTTTTTTAGTGCTGTAAATGCATTTTCAGCTCGCGCTGTACACATTTGCTATGAGAGGCATTATCTCATAAGGGAAATATTGGACAATCAAATTAATGACTGCCCAGGCTTCAGGATGTCTTTTTACACTATATAAAGGTGGAAATTTACATTGGAAACGTTTGGTTTAGCTGTTATAAAAGTTTGGTTTTTTAGTGCTGAAAATGCATTTTCAGCTCGCACTGTACACATTTGCTATGTGAGGCATTATCTCATAAGGGAAATACTGGACAATCAAATTAATGACTTCCCAGGCTTCAGGATGCCTTTTTACACTCTATAAATGTGGAAATTTACATTGGAAACGTTTGGTTTAGCTGTTAATGAAGTTTCGTTTTTTTAGTGCTGAAAATTCATTGTCTGCTGGCGCTGTACACTTTTTCTAAGTGTTGCAATATCTCATGAAGGAAATACTGGACAATCAAATTAATGACTTTCCAGGCTTCAGGATGCCTTTCTACACTATATAAAGGTGGAAATGTACATTGGAAACTTTTGGTTTAGCTGTTATAAAAGTTTGGTTTTTTAGTGCTGTAAATGCATTTTCAGCTCGCGCTGTACACATTTGCTATGAGAGGCATTATCTCATAAGGGAAATATTGGACAATCAAATTAATGACTGCCCAGGCTTCAGGATGTCTTTTTACACTATATAAGGGTGGAAATTTACATCGGAAACGTTTAGTTTAGCTGTTAATGAAGTTTCGTTTTTTTAGTGCTGAAAATTCATTGTCTGCTGGCGCTGTACACTTTTTCTAAGTGTTGCAATATCTCATGAAGGAAATACTGGACAATCAAATTAATGACTTTCCAGGCTTCAGGATGCCTTTTTACACTATATAAAGGTGGAAATGTACGTTGGAAACGTTTGGTTTAGCTGTTAATGAAGTTTCGTTTTTTTAGTGCTGAAAATTCATTGTCTGCTGACGCTGTACACTTTTTCTAAGTGTTGCAATATCTCATGAAGGAAATACTGGACAATCAAATTAATGACTTTCCAGGCTTCAGGATGTCTTTTTACACTATATAAAGGTGGAAATTTACATTGGAAACGTTTGGTTTAGCTGTTATAAAAGTTTGGTTTTTTAGTGCTGAAAATGCATTTTCAGCTCGCACTGTACACATTTGCTATGTGAGGCATTATCTCATAAGGGAAATATTGGACAATCAAATTAATGACTGCCCAGGCTTCAGGATGTCTTTTTACACTATATAAGGGTGGAAATTTACATCGGAAACGTTTAGTTTAGCTGTTAATGAAGTTTCGTTTTTTTAGTGCTGAAAATTCATTGTCTGCTGGCGCTGTACACTTTTTCTAAGTGTTGCAATATCTCATGAAGGAAATACTGGACAATCAAATTAATGACTTCCCAGGCTTCAGGATGCCTTTTTACACTCTATAAATGTGGAAATTTACATTGGAAACGTTTGGTTTAGCTGTTAATGAAGTTTCGTTTTTTTAGTGCTGAAAATTCATTGTCTGCTGGCGCTGTACACTTTTTCTAAGTGTTGCAATATCTCATGAAGGAAATACTGGACAATCAAATTAATGACTTTCCAGGCTTCAGGATGCCTTTCTACACTATATAAAGGTGGAAATGTACATTGGAAACTTTTGGTTTAGCTGTTATAAAAGTTTGGTTTTTTAGTGCTGTAAATGCATTTTCAGCTCGCGCTGTACACATTTGCTATGAGAGGCATTATCTCATAAGGGAAATATTGGACAATCAAATTAATGACTGCCCAGGCTTCAGGATGTCTTTTTACACTATATAAGGGTGGAAATTTACATCGGAAACGTTTAGTTTAGCTGTTAATGAAGTTTCGTTTTTTTAGTGCTGAAAATTCATTGTCTGCTGGCGCTGTACACTTTTTCTAAGTGTTGCAATATCTCATGAAGGAAATACTGGACAATCAAATTAATGACTTTCCAGGCTTCAGGATGCCTTTTTACACTATATAAAGGTGGAAATGTACGTTGGAAACGTTTGGTTTAGCTGTTAATGAAGTTTCGTTTTTTTAGTGCTGAAAATTCATTGTCTGCTGACGCTGTACACTTTTTCTAAGTGTTGCAATATCTCATGAAGGAAATACTGGACAATCAAATTAATGACTTTCCAGGCTTCAGGATGTCTTTTTACACTATATAAAGGTGGAAATTTACATTGGAAACGTTTGGTTTAGCTGTTATAAAAGTTTGGTTTTTTAGTGCTGAAAATGCATTTTCAGCTCGCACTGTACACATTTGCTATGTGAGGCATTATCTCATAAGGGAAATATTGGACAATCAAATTAATGACTGCCCAGGCTTCAGGATGTCTTTTTACACTATATAAGGGTGGAAATTTACATCGGAAACGTTTAGTTTAGCTGTTAATGAAGTTTCGTTTTTTTAGTGCTGAAAATTCATTGTCTGCTGGCGCTGTACACTTTTTCTAAGTGTTGCAATATCTCATGAAGGAAATACTGGACAATCAAATTAATGACTTCCCAGGCTTCAGGATGCCTTTTTACACTCTATAAATGTGGAAATTTACATTGGAAACGTTTGGTTTAGCTGTTAATGAAGTTTCGTTTTTTTAGTGCTGAAAATTCATTGTCTGCTGGCGCTGTACACTTTTTCTAAGTGTTGCAATATCTCATGAAGGAAATACTGGACAATCAAATTAATGACTTTCCAGGCTTCAGGATGCCTTTCTACACTATATAAAGGTGGAAATGTACATTGGAAACGTTTGGTTTAGCTGTTATAAAAGTTTGTTTTTTTAGTGCTGTAAATGCATTTTCAGCTCGCGCTGTACACATTTGCTATGAGAGGCATTATCTCATAAGGGAAATATTGGACAATCAAATTAATGACTGCCCAGGCTTCAGGATGTCTTTTTACACTATATAAGGGTGGAAATTTACATCGGAAACGTTTAGTTTAGCTGTTAATGAAGTTTCGTTTTTTTAGTGCTGAAAATTCATTGTCTGCTGGCGCTGTACACTTTTTCTAAGTGTTGCAATATCTCATGAAGGAAATACTGGACAATCAAATTAATGACTTTCCAGGCTTCAGGATGCCTTTCTACACTATATAAAGGTGGAAATTTACATTGGAAACGTTTGGTTTAGCTGTTATAAAAGTTTGGTTTTTTAGTGCTGTAAATGCATTTTCAGCTCGCGCTGTACACATTTGCTATGAGAGGCATTATCTCATAAGGGAAATATTGGACAATCAAATTAATGACTGCCCAGGCTTCAGGATGTCTTTTTACACTATATAAGGGTGGAAATTTACATCGGAAACGTTTAGTTTAGCTGTTAATGAAGTTTCGTTTTTTTAGTGCTGAAAATTCATTGTCTGCTGGCGCTGTACACTTTTTCTAAGTGTTGCAATATCTCATGAAGGAAATACTGGACAATCAAATTAATGACTTTCCAGGCTTCAGGATGCCTTTTTACACTATATAAAGGTGGAAATGTACGTTGGAAACGTTTGGTTTAGCTGTTAATGAAGTTTCGTTTTTTTAGTGCTGAAAATTCATTGTCTGCTGACGCTGTACACTTTTTCTAAGTGTTGCAATATCTCATGAAGGAAATACTGGACAATCAAATTAATGACTTTCCAGGCTTCAGGATGTCTTTTTACACTATATAAAGGTGGAAATTTACATTGGAAACGTTTGGTTTAGCTGTTATAAAAGTTTGGTTTTTTAGTGCTGAAAATGCATTTTCAGCTCGCACTGTACACATTTGCTATGTGAGGCATTATCTCATAAGGGAAATATTGGACAATCAAATTAATGACTGCCCAGGCTTCAGGATGTCTTTTTACACTATATAAGGGTGGAAATTTACATCGGAAACGTTTAGTTTAGCTGTTAATGAAGTTTCGTTTTTTTAGTGCTGAAAATTCATTGTCTGCTGGCGCTGTACACTTTTTCTAAGTGTTGCAATATCTCATGAAGGAAATACTGGACAATCAAATTAATGACTTCCCAGGCTTCAGGATGCCTTTTTACACTCTATAAATGTGGAAATTTACATTGGAAACGTTTGGTTTAGCTGTTAATGAAGTTTCGTTTTTTTAGTGCTGAAAATTCATTGTCTGCTGGCGCTGTACACTTTTTCTAAGTGTTGCAATATCTCATGAAGGAAATACTGGACAATCAAATTAATGACTTTCCAGGCTTCAGGATGCCTTTCTACACTATATAAAGGTGGAAATGTACATTGGAAACGTTTGGTTTAGCTGTTATAAAAGTTTGTTTTTTTAGTGCTGTAAATGCATTTTCAGCTCGCGCTGTACACATTTGCTATGAGAGGCATTATCTCATAAGGGAAATATTGGACAATCAAATTAATGACTGCCCAGGCTTCAGGATGTCTTTTTACACTATATAAGGGTGGAAATTTACATCGGAAACGTTTAGTTTAGCTGTTAATGAAGTTTCGTTTTTTTAGTGCTGAAAATTCATTGTCTGCTGGCGCTGTACACTTTTTCTAAGTGTTGCAATATCTCATGAAGGAAATACTGGACAATCAAATTAATGACTTTCCAGGCTTCAGGATGCCTTTCTACACTATATAAAGGTGGAAATTTACATTGGAAACGTTTGGTTTAGCTGTTATAAAAGTTTGGTTTTTTAGTGCTGTAAATGCATTTTCAGCTCGCGCTGTACACATTTGCTATGAGAGGCATTATCTCATAAGGGAAATATTGGACAATCAAATTAATGACTGCCCAGGCTTCAGGATGTCTTTTTACACTATATAAAAGTGGAAATTTACATTGGAAACGTTTGGTTTAGCTGTTATAAAAGTTTGTTTTTTTAGTGCTGTAAATGCATTTTCAGCTCGCACTGTACACATTTGCTATGAGAGGCATTATCTCATAAGGGAAATATTGGACAATCAAATTAATGACTGCCCAGGCTTCAGGATGTCTTTTTACACTATATAAAGGTGGAAATTTACATTGGAAACGTTTGGTTTAGCTGTTATAAAAGTTTGTTTTTTTTAGTGCTGAAAATGCATTTTCAGCTCGCACTGTACACATTTGCTATGTGAGGCATTATCTCATAAGGGAAATACTGGACAATCAAATTAATGACTGCCCAGGCTTCAGGATGTCTTTTTACACTATATAAAGGTGGAAATTTACATTGGAAACGTTTGGTTTAGCTGTTATAAAAGTTTGGTTTTTTAGTGCTGAAAATGCATTTTCAGCTCGCACTGTACACATTTGCTATGTGAGGCATTATCTCATAAGGGAAATACTGGACAATCAAATTAATGACTGCCCAGGCTTCAGGATGCCTTTTTACACTCTATAAATGTGGAAATTTACATTGGAAACGTTTGGTTTAGCTGTTAATGAAGTTTCGTTTTTTTAGTGCTGAAAATTCATTGTCTGCTGGCGCTGTACACTTTTTCTAAGTGTTGCAATATCTCATGAAGGAAATACTGGACAATCAAATTAATGACTTTCCAGGCTTCAGGATGCCTTTCTACACTATATAAAGGTGGAAATTTACATTGGAAACGTTTGGTTTAGCTGTTATAAAAGTTAGGTTTTTTAGTGCTGTAAATGCATTTTCAGCTCGCGCTGTACACATTTGCTATGAGAGGCATTATCTCATAAGGGAAATATTGGACAATCAAATTAATGACTGCCCAGGCTTCAGGATGTCTTTTTACACTATATAAAGGTGGAAATTTACATTGGAAACGTTTGGTTTAGCTGTTATAAAAGTTTGGTTTTTTAGTGCTGAAAATGCATTTTCAGCTCGCACTGTACACATTTGCTATGTGAGGCATTATCTCATAAGGGAAATACTGGACAATCAAATTAATGACTTCCCAGGCTTCAGGATGCCTTTTTACACTCTATAAATGTGGAAATTTACATTGGAAACGTTTGGTTTAGCTGTTAATGAAGTTTCGTTTTTTTAGTGCTGAAAATTCATTGTCTGCTGGCGCTGTACACTTTTTCTAAGTGTTGCAATATCTCATGAAGGAAATACTGGACAATCAAATTAATGACTTTCCAGGCTTCAGGATGCCTTTCTACACTATATAAAGGTGGAAATTTACATTGGAAACGTTTGGTTTAGCTGTTAATGAAGTTTCGTTTTTTTTAGTGCTGAAAATGCATTTTCAGCTCGCACTGTACACATTTGCTATGTGAGGCATTATCTCATAAGGGAAATACTGGACAATCAAATTAATGACTTTCCAGGCTTCAGGATGCCTTTCTACACTATATAAAGGTGGAAATTTACATTGGAAACGTTTGGTTTAGCTGTTAATGAAGTTTCGTTTTTTTAGTGCTGAAAATTCATTGTCTGCTGGCGCTGTACACTTTTTCTAAGTGTTGCAATATCTCATGAAGGAAATACTGGACAATCAAATTAATGACTTTCCAGGCTTCAGGATGCCTTTCTACACTATATAAAGGTGGAAATTTACATTGGAAACGTTTGGTTTAGCTGTTATAAAAGTTTGGTTTTTTAGTGCTGTAAATGCATTTTCAGCTCGCGCTGTACACATTTGCTATGAGAGGCATTATCTCATAAGGGTAATATTGGACAATCAAATTAATGGCTGCCCAGGCTTCAGGATGTCTTTTTACACTATATAAAGGTGGAAATTTACATTGGAAACGTTTAGTTTAGCTGTTAATGAAGTTTCGTTTTTTTAGTGCTGAAAATTCATTGTCTGCTGGCGCTGTACACTTTTTCTAAGTGTTGCAATATCTCATGAAGGAAATACTGGACAATCAAATTAATGACTTTCCAGGCTTCAGGATGCCTTTCTACACTATATAAAGGTGGAAATTTACATTGGAAACGTTTGGTTTAGCTGTTATAAAAGTTTGTTTTTTTAGTGCTGTAAATGCATTTTCAGCTCGCACTGTACACATTTGCTATGTGAGGCATTATCTCATAAGGGAAATACTGGACAATCAAATTAATGACTTCCCAGGCTTCAGGATGCCTTTTTACACTCTATAAATGTGGAAATTTACATTGGAAACGTTTGGTTTAGCTGTTAATGAAGTTTCGTTTTTTTAGTGCTGAAAATTCATTGTCTGCTGGCGCTGTACACTTTTTCTAAGTGTTGCAATATCTCATGAAGGAAATACTGGAAAATCAAATTAATGACTTTCCAGGCTTCAGGATGCCTTTCTACACTATATAAAGGTGGAAATTTACATTTGAAACGTTTGGTTTAGCTGTTATAAAAGTTTGGTTTTTTAGTGCTGTAAATGCATTTTCAGCTCGCGCTGTACACATTTGCTATGAGAGGCATTATCTCATAAGGGAAATATTGGACAATCAAATTAATGACTGCCCAGGCTTCAGGATGTCTTTTTACACTATATAAAGGTGGAAATTTACATTGGAAACGTTTGGTTTAGCTGTTATAAAAGTTTGGTTTTTTAGTGCTGAAAATGCATTTTCAGCTCGCACTGTACACATTTGCTATGTGAGGCATTATCTCATAAGGGAAATACTGGACAATCAAATTAATGACTTCCCAGGCTTCAGGATGCCTTTTTACACTCTATAAATGTGGAAATTTACATTGGAAACGTTTGGTTTAGCTGTTAATGAAGTTTCGTTTTTTTAGTGCTGAAAATTCATTGTCTGCTGGCGCTGTACACTTTTTCTAAGTGTTGCAATATCTCATGAAGGAAATACTGGACAATCAAATTAATGACTTTCCAGGCTTCAGGATGTCTTTTTACACTATATAAGGGTGGAAATTTACATAGGAAACGTTTAGTTTAGCTGTTATAAAAGTTTGGTTTTTTTAGTGCTGTAAATGCATTTTCAGCTCGCGCTGTACACTTTTTCTAAGTGTTGCAATATCTCATGAAGGAAATACTGGACAATCAAATTAATGACTTTCCAGGCTTCAGGATGCCTTTCTACACTATATAAAGGTGGAAATTTACATTGGAAACGTTTGGTTTAGCTGTTATAAAAGTTTGGTTTTTTAGTGCTGTAAATGCATTTTCAGCTCGCGCTGTACACATTTGCTATGAGAGGCATTATCTCATAAGGGTAATATTGGACAATCAAATTAATGACTGCCCAGGCTTCAGGATGTCTTTTTACACTATATAAGGGTGGAAATTTACATTGGAAACGTTTAGTTTAGCTGTTAATGAAGTTTCGTTTTTTTAGTGCTGAAAATTCATTGTCTGCTGGCGCTGTACACTTTTTCTAAGTGTTGCAATATCTCATGAAGGAAATACTGGACAATCAAATTAATGACTTTCCAGGCTTCAGGATGCCTTTCTACACTATATAAAGGTGGAAATGTACATTGGAAACGTTTGGTTTAGCTGTTATAAAAGTTTGGTTTTTTAGTGCTGTAAATGCATTTTCAGCTCGCGCTGTACACATTTGCTATGAGAGGCATTATCTCATAAGGGAAATATTGGACAATCAAATTAATGACTGCCCAGGCTTCAGGATGTCTTTTTACACTATATAAAGGTGGAAATTTACATTGGAAACGTTTGGTTTAGCTGTTATAAAAGTTTGGTTTTTTAGTGCTGAAAATGCATTTTCAGCTCGCACTGTACACATTTGCTATGTGAGGCATTATCTCATAAGGGAAATACTGGACAATCAAATTAATGACTTCCCAGGCTTCAGGATGCCTTTTTACACTCTATAAATGTGGAAATTTACATTGGAAACGTTTGGTTTAGCTGTTAATGAAGTTTCGTTTTTTTAGTGCTGAAAATTCATTGTCTGCTGGCGCTGTACACTTTTTCTAAGTGTTGCAATATCTCATGAAGGAAATACTGGACAATCAAATTAATGACTTTCCAGGCTTCAGGATGCCTTTCTACACTATATAAAGGTGGAAATTTACATTGGAAACGTTTGGTTTAGCTGTTATAAAAGTTTGGTTTTTTAGTGCTGTAAATGCATTTTCAGCTCGCGCTGTACACATTTGCTATGAGTGGCATTATCTCATAAGGGTAATATTGGACAATCAAATTAATGACTGCCCAGGCTTCAGGATGTCTTTTTACACTATATAAGGGTGGAAATTTACATTGGAAACGTTTAGTTTAGCTGTTAATGAAGTTTCGTTTTTTTAGTGCTGAAAATTCATTGTCTGCTGGCGCTGTACACTTTTTCTAAGTGTTGCAATATCTCATGAAGGAAATACTGGACAATCAAATTAATGACTTTCCAGGCTTCAGGATGCCTTTCTACACTATATAAAGGTGGAAATTTACATTGGAAACGTTTGGTTTAGCTGTTATAAAAGTTTGTTTTTTTAGTGCTGTAAATGCATTTTCAGCTCGCACTGTACACATTTGCTATGTGAGGCATTATCTCATAAGGGAAATACTGGACAATCAAATTAATGACTTCCCAGGCTTCAGGATGCCTTTTTACACTCTATAAATGTGGAAATTTACATTGGAAACGTTTGGTTTAGCTGTTAATGAAGTTTCGTTTTTTTAGTGCTGAAAATTCATTGTCTGCTGGCGCTGTACACTTTTTCTAAGTGTTGCAATATCTCATGAAGGAAATACTGGACAATCAAATTAATGACTTTCCAGGCTTCAGGATGCCTTTCTACACTATATAAAGGTGGAAATTTACATTGGAAACGTTTGGTTTAGCTGTTATAAAAGTTTGGTTTTTTAGTGCTGTAAATGCATTTTCAGCTCGCGCTGTACACATTTGCTATGAGAGGCATTATCTCATAAGGGAAATATTGGACAATCAAATTAATGACTGCCCAGGCTTCAGGATGTCTTTTTACACTATATAAAGGTGGAAATTTACATTGGAAACGTTTGGTTTAGCTGTTATAAAAGTTTGGTTTTTTAGTGCTGAAAATGCATTTTCAGCTCGCACTGTCCACATTTGCTATGTGAGGCATTATCTCATAAGGGAAATACTGGACAATCAAATTAATGACTGCCCAGGCTTCAGGATGTCTTTTTACACTATATAAAGGTGGAAATTTACATTGGAAACGTTTGGTTTAGCTGTTATAAAAGTTTGGTTTTTTAGTGCTGAAAATGCATTTTCAGCTCGCACTGTACACATTTGCTATGTGAGGCATTATCTCATAAGGGAAATACTGGACAATCAAATTAATGACTTCCCAGGCTTCAGGATGCCTTTTTACACTCTATAAATGTGGAAATTTACATTGGAAACGTTTGGTTTAGCTGTTAATGAAGTTTCGTTTTTTTAGTGCTGAAAATTCATTGTCTGCTGGCGCTGTACACTTTTTCTAAGTGTTGCAATATCTCATGAAGGAAATACTGGACAATCAAATTAATGACTTTCCAGGCTTCAGGATGCCTTTCTACACTATATAAAGGTGGAAATTTACATTGGAAACGTTTGGTTTAGCTGTTATAAAAGTGTGGTTTTTTAGTGCTGTAAATGCATTTTCAGCTCGCGCTGTACACATTTGCTATGAGAGGCATTATCTCATAAGGGTAATATTGGACAATCAAATTAATGACTGCCCAGGCTTCAGGATGTCTTTTTACACTATATAAGGGTGGAAATTTACATTGGAAACGTTTAGTTTAGCTGTTAATGAAGTTTCGTTTTTTTTAGTGCTGAAAATTCATTGTCTGCTGGCGCTGTACACTTTTTCTAAGTGTTGCAATATCTCATGAAGGAAATACTGGACAATCAAATTAATGACTTTCCAGGCTTCAGGATGCCTTTCTACACTATATAAAGGTGGAAATGTACATTGGAAACGTTTGGTTTAGCTGTTATAAAAGTTTGGTTTTTTAGTGCTGTAAATGCATTTTCAGCTCGCGCTGTACACATTTGCTATGAGAGGCATTATCTCATAAGGGAAATATTGGACAATCAAATTAATGACTGCCCAGGCTTCAGGATGTCTTTTTACACTATATAAAGGTGGAAATTTACATTGGAAACGTTTGGTTTAGCTGTTATAAAAGTTTGGTTTTTTTAGTGCTGAAAATGCATTTTCAGCTCGCACTGTCCACATTTGCTATGTGAGGCATTATCTCATAAGGGAAATACTGGACAATCAAATTAATGACTGCCCAGGCTTCAGGATGTCTTTTTACACTATATAAAGGTGGAAATTTACATTGGAAACGTTTGGTTTAGCTGTTATAAAAGTTTGGTTTTTTAGTGCTGAAAATGCATTTTCAGCTCGCACTGTACACATTTGCTATGTGAGGCATTATCTCATAAGGGAAATACTGGACAATCAAATTAATGACTTCCCAGGCTTCAGGATGCCTTTTTACACTCTATAAATGTGGAAATTTACATTGGAAACGTTTGGTTTAGCTGTTAATGAAGTTTCGTTTTTTTAGTGCTGAAAATTCATTGTCTGCTGGCGCTGTACACTTTTTCTAAGTGTTGCAATATCTCATGAAGGAAATACTGGACAATCAAATTAATGACTTTCCAGGCTTCAGGATGCCTTTCTACACTATATAAAGGTGGAAATTTACATTGGAAACGTTTGGTTTAGCTGTTATAAAAGTTTGGTTTTTTAGTGCTGTAAATGCATTTTCAGCTCGCGCTGTACACATTTGCTATGAGTGGCATTATCTCATAAGGGTAATATTGGACAATCAAATTAATGACTGCCCAGGCTTCAGGATGTCTTTTTACACTATATAAGGGTGGAAATTTACATTGGAAACGTTTAGTTTAGCTGTTAATGAAGTTTCGTTTTTTTAGTGCTGAAAATTCATTGTCTGCTGGCGCTGTACACTTTTTCTAAGTGTTGCAATATCTCATGAAGGAAATACTGGACAATCAAATTAATGACTTTCCAGGCTTCAGGATGCCTTTCTACACTATATAAAGGTGGAAATTTACATTGGAAACGTTTGGTTTAGCTGTTATAAAAGTTTGTTTTTTTAGTGCTGTAAATGCATTTTCAGCTCGCACTGTACACATTTGCTATGTGAGGCATTATCTCATAAGGGAAATACTGGACAATCAAATTAATGACTTCCCAGGCTTCAGGATGCCTTTTTACACTCTATAAATGTGGAAATTTACATTGGAAACGTTTGGTTTAGCTGTTAATGAAGTTTCGTTTTTTTAGTGCTGAAAATTCATTGTCTGCTGGCGCTGTACACTTTTTCTAAGTGTTGCAATATCTCATGAAGGAAATACTGGACAATCAAATTAATGACTTTCCAGGCTTCAGGATGCCTTTCTACACTATATAAAGGTGGAAATTTACATTGGAAACGTTTGGTTTAGCTGTTATAAAAGTTTGGTTTTTTAGTGCTGTAAATGCATTTTCAGCTCGCGCTGTACACATTTGCTATGAGAGGCATTATCTCATAAGGGAAATATTGGACAATCAAATTAATGACTGCCCAGGCTTCAGGATGTCTTTTTACACTATATAAAGGTGGAAATTTACATTGGAAACGTTTGGTTTAGCTGTTATAAAAGTTTGGTTTTTTTAGTGCTGAAAATGCATTTTCAGCTCGCACTGTCCACATTTGCTATGTGAGGCATTATCTCATAAGGGAAATACTGGACAATCAAATTAATGACTGCCCAGGCTTCAGGATGTCTTTTTACACTATATAAAGGTGGAAATTTACATTGGAAACGTTTGGTTTAGCTGTTATAAAAGTTTGGTTTTTTAGTGCTGAAAATGCATTTTCAGCTCGCACTGTACACATTTGCTATGTGAGGCATTATCTCATAAGGGAAATACTGGACAATCAAATTAATGACTTCCCAGGCTTCAGGATGCCTTTTTACACTCTATAAATGTGGAAATTTACATTGGAAACGTTTGGTTTAGCTGTTAATGAAGTTTCGTTTTTTTAGTGCTGAAAATTCATTGTCTGCTGGCGCTGTACACTTTTTCTAAGTGTTGCAATATCTCATGAAGGAAATACTGGACAATCAAATTAATGACTTTCCAGGCTTCAGGATGCCTTTCTACACTATATAAAGGTGGAAATTTACATTGGAAACGTTTGGTTTAGCTGTTATAAAAGTTTGGTTTTTTAGTGCTGTAAATGCATTTTCAGCTCGCGCTGTACACATTTGCTATGAGAGGCATTATCTCATAAGGGTAATATTGGACAATCAAATTAATGACTGCCCAGGCTTCAGGATGTCTTTTTACACTATATAAGGGTGGAAATTTACATTGGAAACGTTAAGTTTAGCTGTTAATGAAGTTTCGTTTTTTTAGTGCTGAAAATTCATTGTCTGCTGGCGCTGTACACTTTTTCTAAGTGTTGCAATATCTCATGAAGGAAATACTGGACAATCAAATTAATGACTTTCCAGGCTTCAGGATGCCTTTCTACACTATATAAAGGTGGAAATGTACATTGGAAACGTTTGGTTTAGCTGTTATAAAAGTTTGGTTTTTTAGTGCTGTAAATGCATTTTCAGCTCGCGCTGTACACATTTGCTATGTGAGGCATTATCTCATAAGGGAAATACTGGACAATCAAATTAATGACTTCCCAGGCTTCAGGATGCCTTTTTACACTCTATAAATGTGGAAATTTACATTGGAAACGTTTGGTTTAGCTGTTAATGAAGTTTCGTTTTTTTAGTGCTGAAAATTCATTGTCTGCTGGCGCTGTACACTTTTTCTAAGTGTTGCAATATCTCATGAAGGAAATACTGGACAATCAAATTAATGACTTTCCAGGCTTCAGGATGCCTTTCTACACTATATAAAGGTGGAAATTTACATTTGAAACGTTTGGTTTAGCTGTTATAAAAGTTTGGTTTTTTAGTGCTGTAAATGCATTTTCAGCTCGCGCTGTACACATTTGCTATGAGAGGCATTATCTCATAAGGGAAATATTGGACAATCAAATTAATGACTGCCCAGGCTTCAGGATGTCTTTTTACACTATATAAAGGTGGAAATATACATTGGAAACGTTTAGTTTAGCTGTTAATGAAGTTTCGTTTTTTTAGTGCTGAAAATTCATTGTCTGCTGGCGCTGTACACTTTTTCTAAGTGTTGCAATATCTCATGAAGGAAATACTGGACAATCAAATTAATGACTTTCCAGGCTTCAGGATGCCTTTCTACACTATATAAAGGTGGAAATTTACATTGGAAACGTTTGGTTTAGCTGTTATAAAAGTTTGGTTTTTTAGTGCTGTAAATGCATTTTCAGCTCGCGCTGTACACATTTGCTATGAGAGGCATTATCTCATAAGGGAAATATTGGACAATCAAATTAATGACTGCCCAGGCTTCAGGATGTCTTTTTACACTATATAAAGGTGGAAATTTACATTGGAAACGTTTGGTTTAGCTGTTATAAAAGTTTGGTTTTTTAGTGCTGTAAATGCATTTTCAGCTCGCGCTGTACACATTTGCTATGTGAGGCATTATCTCATAAGGGAAATACTGGACAATCAAATTAATGACTGCCCAGGCTTCAGGATGTCTTTTTACACTATATAAAGGTGGAAATTTACATTGGAAACGTTTGGTTTAGCTGTTATAAAAGTTTGGTTTTTTAGTGCTGAAAATGCATTTTCAGCTCGCACTGTACACATTTGCTATGTGAGGCATTATCTCATAAGGGAAATACTGGACAATCAAATTAATGACTTCCCAGGCTTCAGGATGCCTTTTTACACTCTATAAATGTGGAAATTTACATTGGAAACGTTTGGTTTAGCTGTTAATGAAGTTTCGGTTTTTTAGTGCTGAAAATTCATTGTCTGCTGGCGCTGTACACTTTTTCTAAGTGTTGCAATATCTCATGAAGGAAATACTGGACAATCAAATTAATGACTTTCCAGGCTTCAGGATGCCTTTCTACACTATATAAAGGTGGAAATTTACATTTGAAACGTTTGGTTTAGCTGTTATAAAAGTTTGGTTTTTTAGTGCTGTAAATGCATTTTCAGCTCGCGCTGTACACATTTGCTATGAGAGGCATTATCTCATAAGGGAAATATTGGACAATCAAATTAATGACTGCCCAGGCTTCAGGATGTCTTTTTACACTATATAAAGGTGGAAATATACATTGGAAACGTTTAGTTTAGCTGTTAATGAAGTTTCGTTTTTTTAGTGCTTGAAAATTCATTGTCTGCTGGCGCTGTACACTTTTTCTAAGTGTTGCAATATCTCATGAAGGAAATACTGGAAAATCAAATTAATGACTTTCCAGGCTTCAGGATGCCTTTCTACACTATATAAAGGTGGAAATTTACATTGGAAACGTTTGGTTTAGCTGTTATAAAAGTTTGGTTTTTTAGTGCTGTAAATGCATTTTCAGCTCGCGCTGTACACATTTGCTATGAGAGGCATTATCTCATAAGGGAAATATTGGACAATCAAATTAATGACTGCCCAGGCTTCAGGATGTCTTTTTACACTATATAAAGGTGGAAATTTACATTGGAAACGTTTGGTTTAGCTGTTATAAAAGTTTGTTTTTTTAGTGCTGAAAATGTATTTTCAGCTCGCACTGTACACATTTGCTATGTGAGGCATTATCTCATAAGGGAAATACTGGACAATCAAATTAATGACTTCCCAGGCTTCAGGAAGCCTTTTTACACTCTATAAATGTGGAAATTTACATTGGAAACGTTTGGTTTAGCTGTTATAAAAGTTTGGTTTTTTTAGTGCTGAAAATGCATTTTCAGCTCGCACTGTACACATTTGCTATGTGAGGCATTATCTCATAAGGGAAATACTGGACAATCAAATTAATGACTGCCCAGGCTTCAGGATGCCTTTTTACACTCTATAAATGTGGAAATTTACATTGGAAACGTTTGGTTTAGCTGTTAATGAAGTTTCGTTTTTTTAGTGCTGAAAATTCATTGTCTGCTGGCGCTGTACACTTTTTCTAAGTGTTGCAATATCTCATGAAGGAAATACTGGACAATAAAATTAATGACTTTCCAGGCTTCCGGATGCCTTTCTACACTATATAAAGGTGGAAATGTACATTGGAAACGTTTGGTTTAGCTGTTATAAAAGTTTGTTTTTTTAGTGCTGTAAATGCATTTTCAGCTCGCGCTGTACACATTTGCTATGAGAGGCATTATCTCAAAAGGGAAATATTGGACAATCAAATTAATGACTGCCCAGGCTTCAGGATGTCTTTTTACACTATATAAAGGTGGAAACTTACATTGGAAACGTTTGGTTTAGCTGTTATAAAAGTTGGGTTTTTTAGTGCTGAAAATGCATTTTCAGCTCGCACTGTACACATTTGCTATGTGAGGCATTATCTCATAAGGGAAATACTGGACAATCAAATTAATGACTTCCCAGGCTTCAGGATGCCTTTTTACACTCTATAAATGTGGAAATTTACATTGGAAACGTTTGGTTTAGCTGTTAATGAAGTTTCGTTTTTTTAGTGCTGAAAATTCATTGTCTGCTGGCGCTGTACACCTTTTCTAAGTGTTGCAATATCTCATGAAGGAAATACTGGACAATCAAATTAATGACTTTCCAGGCTTCAGGATGCCTTTCTACACTATATAAAGGTGGAAATGTACATTGGAAACGTTTGGTTTAGCTGTTATAAAAGTTTGGTTTTTTAGTGCTGTAAATGCATTTTCAGCTCGCGCTGTACACATTTGCTATGAGAGGCATTATCTCATAAGGGAAATATTGGACAATCAAATTAATGACTGCCCAGGCTTCAGGATGTCTTTTTACACTATATAAAGGTGGAAATTTACATTGGAAACGTTTGGTTTAGCTGTTATAAAAGTTTGATTTTTTAGTGCTGAAAATGCATTTTCAGCTCGCACTGTACACATTTGCTATGTGAGGCATTATCTCATAAGGGAAATACTGGACAATCAAATTAATGACTTCCCAGGCTTCAGGATGCCTTTTTACACTCTATAAATGTGGAAATTTACATTGGAAACGTTTGGTTTAGCTGTTAATGAAGTTTCGTTTTTTTAGTGCTGAAAATTCATTGTCTGCTGGCGCTGTACACTTTTTCTAAGTGTTGCAATATCTCATGAAGGAAATACTGGACAATCAAATTAATGACTTTCCAGGCTTCAGGATGCCTTTCTACACTATATAAAGGTGGAAATTTACATTGGAAACGTTTGGTTTAGCTGTTATAAAAGTTTGGTTTTTTTAGTGCTGTAAATGCATTTTCAGCTCGCGCTGTACACATTTGCTATGAGAGGCATTGTCTCATAAGGGAAATATTGGACAATCAAATTAATGGCTGCCCAGGCTTCAGGATGTCTTTTTACTCTATATAAAGTTGGAAATTTACATTGGAAACGTTTAGTTTAGCTGTTAATGAAGTTTCGTTTTTTTAGTGCTGAAAATTCATTGTCTGCTGGCGCTGTACACTTTTTCTAAGTGTTGCAATATCTCATGAAGGAAATACTGGACAATCAAATCAATGACTTTCCAGGCTTCAGGATGCCTTTCTACACTATATAAAGGTGGAAATTTACATTGGAAACGTTTGGTTTAGCTGTTATAAAAGTTTGTTTTTTTAGTGCTGTAAATGCATTTTCAGCTCGCACTGTACACATTTGCTATGTGAGGCATTATCTCATAAGGGAAATACTGGACAATCAAATTAATGACTTCCCAGGCTTCAGGATGCCTTTTTACACTCTATAAATGTGGAAATTTACATTGGAAACGTTTGGTTTAGCTGTTAATGAAGTTTCGTTTTTTTAGTGCTGAAAATTCATTGTCTGCTGGCGCTGTACACTTTTTCTAAGTGTTGCAATATCTCATGAAGGAAATACTGGACAATCAAATTAATGACTTTCCAGGCTTCAGGATGCCTTTCTACACTATATAAAGGTGGAAATGTACATTGGAAACGTTTGGTTTAGCTGTTATAAAAGTTTGGTTTTTTAGTGCTGAAAATGCATTTTCAGCTCGCACTGTACACATTTGCTATGTGAGGCATTATCTCATAAGGGAAATACTGGACAATCAAATTAATGACTTCCCAGGCTTCAGGATGCCTTTTTACACTCTATAAATGTGGAAATTTACATTGGAAACGTTTGGTTTAGCTGTTAATGAAGTTTCGTTTTTTTAGTGCTGAAAATTCATTGTCTGCTGGCGCTGTACACCTTTTCTAAGTGTTGCAATATCTCATGAAGGAAATACTGGACAATCAAATTAATGACTTTCCAGGCTTCAGGATGCCTTTCTACACTATATAAAGGTGGAAATTTACATTGGAAACGTTTGGTTTAGCTGTTATAAAAGTTTGGGTTTTTAGTGCTGTAAATGCATTTTCAGCTCGCGCTGTACACATTTGCTATGAGAGGCATTATCTCATAAGGGAAATATTGGACAATCAAATTAATGACTGCCCAGGCTTCAGGATGTCTTTTTACACTATATAAAGGTGGAAATTTACATTGGAAACGTTTAGTTTAGCTGTTAATGAAGTTTCGTTTTTTTAGTGCTGAAAATTCATTGTCTGCTGGCGCTGTACACTTTTTCTAAGTGTTGCAATATCTCATGAAGGAAATACTGGACAATCAAATTAATGACTTTCCAGGCTTCAGGATGCCTTTCTACACTATATAAAGGTGGAAATTTACATTGGAAACGTTTGGTTTAGCTGTTATAAAAGTTTGGTTTTTTAGTGCTGTAAATGCATTTTCAGCTCGCGCTGTACACATTTGCTATGAGAGGCATTATCTCATAAGGGAAATATTGGACAATCAAATTAATGACTGCCCAGGCTTCAGGATGTCTTTTTACACTATATAAAGGTGGAAATTTACATTGGAAACGTTTGGTTTAGCTGTTATAAAAGTTTGGTTTTTTAGTGCTGTAAATGCATTTTCAGCTCGCGCTGTACACATTTGCTATGAGAGGCATTATCTCATAAGGGAAATATTGGACAATCAAATTAATGGCTGCCCGGGCTTCAGGATGTCTTTTTACACTATATAAAGGTGGAAATTTACATTGGAAACGTTTAGTTTAGCTGTTAATGAAGTTTCGTTTTTTTAGTGCTGAAAATTCATTGTCTGCTGGCGCTGTACACTTTTTCTAAATGTTGCAATATCTCATGAAGGAAATACTGGACAATCAAATTAATGACTTTCCAGGCTTCAGGATGCCTTTCTACACTATATAAAGGTGGAAATTTACATTGGAAACGTTTGGTTTAGCTGTTATAAAAGTTTGGTTTTTTAGTGCTGTAAATGCATTTTCAGCTCGCGCTGTACACATTTGCTATGAGAGGCATTATCTCATAAGGGAAATACTGGACAATCAAATTAATGACTTTCCAGGCTTCAGGATGCCTTTCTACACTATATAAAGGTGGAAATTTACATTGGAAACGTTTGGTTTAGCTGTTATAAAAGTTTGGTTTTTTAGTGCTGAAAATGCATTTTCAGCTCGCACTGTACACATTTGCTATGTGAGGCATTATCTCATAAGGGAAATACTGGACAATCAAATTAATGACTTCCCAGGCTTCAGGATGCCTTTTTACACTCTATAAATGTGGAAATTTACATTGGAAACGTTTGGTTTAGCTGTTAATGAAGTTTCGTTTTTTTAGTGCTGAAAATTCATTGTCTGCTGGCGCTGTACACTTTTTCTAAGTGTTGCAATATCTCATGAAGGAAATACTGGACAATCAAATTAATGACTTTCCAGGCTTCAGGATGCCTTTCTACACTATATAAAGGTGGAAATGTACATTGGAAACGTTTGGTTTAGCTGTTATAAAAGTTTGGTTTTTTAGTGCTGTAAATGCATTTTCAGCTCGCGCTGTACACATTTGCTATGAGAGGCATTATCTCATAAGGGAAATATTAGACAATCAAATTAATGACTGCCCAGGCTTCAGGATGTCTTTTTACACTATATAAGGGTGGAAATTTACATTGGAAACGTTTAGTTTAGCTGTTATAAAAGTTGGGTTTTTTAGTGCTGAAAATGCATTTTCAGCTCGCACTGTACACATTTGCTATGTGAGGCATTATCTCATAAGGGAAATACTGGACAATCAAATTAATGACTTCCCAGGCTTCAGGATGCCTTTTTACACTCTATAAATGTGGAAATTTACATTGGAAACGTTTGGTTTAGCTGTTAATGAAGTTTCGTTTTTTTAGTGCTGAAAATTCATTGTCTGCTGGCGCTGTACACTTTTTCTAAGTGTTGCAATATCTCATGAAGGAAATACTGGACAATCAAATTAATGACTTTCCAGGCTTCAGGATGCCTTTCTACACTATATAAAGGTGGAAATGTACATTGGAAACGTTTGGTTTAGCTGTTATAAAAGTTTGGTTTTTTAGTGCTGAAAATGCATTTTCAGCTCGCACTGTACACATTTGCTATGTGAGGCATTATCTCATAAGGGAAATACTGGACAATCAAATTAATGACTTCCCAGGCTTCAGGATGCCTTTTTACACTCTATAAATGTGGAAATTTACATTGGAAACGTTTGGTTTAGCTGTTAATGAAGTTTCGTTTTTTTAGTGCTGAAAATTCATTGTCTGCTGGCGCTGTACACCTTTTCTAAGTGTTGCAATATCTCATGAAGGAAATACTGGACAATCAAATTAATGACTTTCCAGGCTTCAGGATGCCTTTCTACACTATATAAAGGTGGAAATTTACATTGGAAACGTTTGGTTTAGCTGTTATAAAAGTTTGGGTTTTTAGTGCTGTAAATGCATTTTCAGCTCGCGCTGTACACATTTGCTATGAGAGGCATTATCTCATAAGGGAAATATTGGACAATCAAATTAATGACTGCCCAGGCTTCAGGATGTCTTTTTACACTATATAAAGGTGGAAATTTACATTGGAAACGTTTAGTTTAGCTGTTAATGAAGTTTCGTTTTTTTAGTGCTGAAAATTCATTGTCTGCTGGCGCTGTACACTTTTTCTAAGTGTTGCAATATCTCATGAAGGAAATACTGGACAATCAAATTAATGACTTTCCAGGCTTCAGGATGCCTTTCTACACTATATAAAGGTGGAAATTTACATTGGAAACGTTTGGTTTAGCTGTTATAAAAGTTTGGTTTTTTAGTGCTGTAAATGCATTTTCAGCTCGCGCTGTACACATTTGCTATGAGAGGCATTATCTCATAAGGGAAATATTGGACAATCAAATTAATGACTGCCCAGGCTTCAGGATGTCTTTTTACACTATATAAAGGTGGAAATTTACATTGGAAACGTTTGGTTTAGCTGTTATAAAAGTTTGGTTTTTTAGTGCTGTAAATGCATTTTCAGCTCGCGCTGTACACATTTGCTATGAGAGGCATTATCTCATAAGGGAAATATTGGACAATCAAATTAATGGCTGCCCGGGCTTCAGGATGTCTTTTTACACTATATAAAGGTGGAAATTTACATTGGAAACGTTTAGTTTAGCTGTTAATGAAGTTTCGTTTTTTTAGTGCTGAAAATTCATTGTCTGCTGGCGCTGTACACTTTTTCTAAATGTTGCAATATCTCATGAAGGAAATACTGGACAATCAAATTAATGACTTTCCAGGCTTCAGGATGCCTTTCTACACTATATACAGGTGGAAATTTACATTGGAAACGTTTGGTTTAGCTGTTATAAAAGTTTGGTTTTTTAGTGCTGTAAATGCATTTTCAGCTCGCGCTGTACACATTTGCTATGAGAGGCATTATCTCATAAGGGAAATATTGGACAATCAAATTAATGACTGCCCAGGCTTCAGGATGTCTTTTTACACTATATAAAGGTGGAAATTTACATTGGAAACGTTTGGTTTAGGTGTTATAAAAGTTTGGTTTTTTAGTGCTGAAAATGCATTTCCAGCTCGCACTGTACACATTTGCTATGTGAGGCATTATCTCATAAGGGAAATACTGGACAATCAAATTAATGACTTCCCAGGCTTCAGGATGCCTTTTTACACTCTATAAATGTGGAAATTTACATTGGAAACGTTTGGTTTAGCTGTTAATGAAGTTTCGTTTTTTTATTGCTGAAAATTCATTGTCTGCTGGCGCTGTACACTTTTTCTAAGTTTTGCAATATCTCATGTAGGAAATACTGGACAATCAAATTAATGACTTTCCAGGCTTCAGGATGCCTTTCTACACTTTATAAAGGTGGAAATTCACATTGGAAACGTTTGGTTTAGCGGCCACAGTACGTGAGAACACAGGACTGTGTGTCTGACGTGCTCCTCTGCAGCACGGGAGCGCCGCAGGGAACTGTGCTGGCTCCCTTCCTGTTCACCCTCTACACCTCGGACTACAAATACAATTCCACAACCTGTCACCTGCAGAAGTTCTCTGATGACTCTGCGATTGTCGGCCTCATCACTGACGATGACGATCGGGAGTACAGAGGGGTTACGCAGGGGTTCGTGGACTGGTGTCAGCAGAACCGCCTCCAAATCAACGCTGGGAAATCCAAAGAGCTGGTGGTGGATTTCCGCAAGCGTCGGCACTCTCCACCTGCACCAGTGAATATCCAGGGAACAGACGTTGAGAGGGTCTCAACTTACAAGTACCTGGGTGTTCATCTGAACAATAAACTGGACTGGAGCGACAACACAGACGCTCTCTATAGGAAGGGTCAGAGCAGACTCTTCCTACTCAGGCGGCTGAGGTCCTTTGGCGTTCGGGGAACACTCCTCAGGAACTTCTATGACTCGGTGGTTTCATCAGTCATCTTCTATGGAGTGGTCTCCTGGGCAGGAGGCATCTCGGGCCGAGACAAAAAGAGACTGGACAAACTAGTGAGGAGGGCCAGCTCTGTCCTGGGCTGCTCCCTGGACTCTGTGGACTCAGTGGGGGGCAGAAGGATGACGGCAAAACTGTCATCAATGCTGGACAAACCAGCCCACCCATTCAATGACACTCTGAGAACACTTTACAGCTCCTTCAGTGACAGACTTTTACACCCTCGCTGTACCAAAGAGAGATTTCGCCGCTCCTTCCTGCCAACTGCTGTCAGACTTTTTAACAAGAACATTGGGTCAGGCCTACAAACGGGAGGGCATTAGTGCAATTGTGCAGTCCTAGGATGCAATATTAACTACTACTGTACTTTCAGCCAAGGGTGTACTTAAATATTGACCAATGATGTATTTTGTTTACCATTACAGTATTCTTATTACAATACTTCTATCACTGTAGTATTTCCACCACTGCAGGATGTTCACTATTACAGTACTTTTATCATTGCAGTACTTTTATCATTGCAGTATTTTTCTATCATTGCGGTACTTTTACTATTACAGTACTTTTACCATTGCAGTACTTTTACCATTGCAGTACTTTCATCATTGCAGTATTTTTCTATCGTTGCAGTACTTTTACTATTACAGTACTTTTACCATTGCAGTATTTTCTATCATGCAGTACTTTTCTATCATTTCAGTACTCTTACCATTACAGTACTTTTATCATTGCAATATTTTTATGATTGCAGTATTTTCAATCATTCAGTAGTTTTTATCATTACAGCGTTTCCCCCTCCGTATAATGGACAAACATTAGGAGTGTTTCCTTACACTTAGATACGTTTATACTGTGTATATTTGCATGCTTTTTCTGAATGTCTGCTGCTAATGTTATACATTAACGGCTACATTACGCCGCCGACTCTGTGTGATCTATATCTTTGCTGCTGTAACACCTCAAATTTCCCCATTGTGGGACTAATAAGGGACATCTTATCTTATCTTATCTTATAAAAGTTTGGTTTTTTAGTGCTGTAAATGCATTTTCAGCTCGCGCTGTACACATTTGCTATGAGAGGCATTATCTCATAAGGGAAATATTGGACAATCAAATTAATGACTGCCCAGGCTTCAGGATGCCTTTCTACACTATATAAAGGTGGAAATTTACATTGGAAACGTTTGGTTTAGCTGTTATAAAAGTTTGGTTTTTTAGTGCTGAAAATGCATTTTCAGCTCGCACTGTACACATTTGCTATGTGAGGCATTATCTCATAAGGGAAATACTGGACAATCAAATTAATGACTTCCCAGGCTTCAGGATGCCTTTTTACACTCTATAAATGTGGAAATTTACATTGGAACCGTTTGGTTTAGCTGTTAATGAAGTTTCGTTTTTTTAGTGCTGAAAATTCATTGTCTGCTGGCGCTGTACACTTTTTCTAAGTGTTGCAATATCTCATGAAGGAAATACTGGACAATCAAATTAATGACTTTCCAGGCTTCATGATGCCTTTCTACACTATATAAAGGTGGAAATTTACATTGGAAACGTTTGGTTTAGCTGTTATAAAAGTTTGTTTTTTTAGTGCTGTAAATGCATTTTCAGCTCGCGCTGTACACATTTGCTATGAGAGGCATTATCTCATAAGGGAAATATTGGACAATCAAATTAATGACTGCCCAGGCTTCAGGATGTCTTTTTACACTATATAAAGGTGGAAATTTACATTGGAAACGTTTGGTTTAGCTGTTATAAAAGTTTGGTTTTTTAGTGCTGAAAATGCATTTTCAGCTCGCACTGTACACATTTGCTATGTGAGGCATTATCTCATAAGGGAAATACTGGACAATCAAATTAATGATTTCCCAGGCTTCAGGATGCCTTTTTACACTCTATAAATGTGGAAATTTACATAGGAAACGTTTGGTTTAGCTGTTAATGAAGTTTCGTTTTTTTAGTGCTGAAAATTCATTGTCTGCTGGCGCTGTACACTTTTTCTAAGTGTTGCAATTTCTCATGAAGGAAATACTGGACAATCAAATTAATGACTTTCCAGGCTTCAGGATGCCTTTCTACAGTATATAAAGGTGGAAATTTACATTGGAAACGTTTGGTTTAGCTGTTATAAAAGTTTGGTTTTTTAGTGCTGTATATGCATTTTCAGCTCGCGCTGTACACATTTGCTATGAGAGGCATTATCTCATAAGGGAAATATTGGACAATCAAATTAATGACTGCCCAGGCTTCAGGATGTCTTTTTACACTATATAAAGGTGGAAATTTACATTGGAAACGTTTGGTTTAGCTGTTATAAAAGTTTGGTTTTTTAGTGCTGAAAATGCATTTTCAGCTCGCACTGTACACATTTGCTATGTGAGGCATTATCTCATAAGGGAAATACTGGACAATCAAATTAATGACTTCCCAGGCTTCAGGATGCCTTTTTACACTCTATAAATGTGGAAATTTACATTGGAAACGTTTGGTTTAGCTGTTAATGAAGTTTCGTTTTTTAGTGCTGAAAATTCATTGTCTGCTGGCGCTGTACACTTTTTCTAAGTGTTGCAATATCTCATGAAGGAAATACTGGACAATCAAATTAATGACTTTCCAGGCTTCAGGATGCCTTTTTACACTATATAAAGGTGGAAATTTACATTGGAAACGTTTGGTTTAGCTGTTATAAAAGTTTGGTTTTTTAGTGCTGTAAATACATTTTCAGCTCGCGCTGTACACATTTGCTATGAGAGGCATTATCTCATAAGGGAAATATTGGACAATAAAATTAATGACTGCCCAGGCTTCAGGATGTCTTTTTACACTATATAAAGGTGGAAATTTACATTGGAAACGTTTGGTTTAGCTGTTATAAAAGTATGGTTTTTTAGTGCTGAAAATGCATTTACAGCACGAAAAAAACAAACTTTTATAACAGCTAAACCAAACGTTTCCAATGTAAATTTCCACATTTATATAGTGTAAAAAGGCATCCTGAAGCCTGGGAAGTCATTAATTTGATTGTCCAGTATTTCCCTTATGAGATAATGCCTCACATAGCAAATGTGTACAGCGCGAGCTGAAAATGCATTTACAGCACTAAAAAACCAAACTTTTATAACAGCTAAACCAAACGTTTCCAATGTAAATTTCCACCTTTATATAGTGTAAAAAACATCCTGAAGCCTGGGCAGTCATTAATTTGATTGTCCAATATTTCCCTTATGAGATAATGCCTCTCATAGCAAATGTGTACAGTGCGAGCTGAAAATGCATTTACAGCACTAAAAAACCAAACTTTTATAACAGCTAAACCAAACGTTTCCAATGTAAATTTCCACCTTTATATAGTGTAGAAAGGCATCCTGAAGCCTGGAAAGTCATTAATTTGATTGTCCAGTATTTCCTACATGAGATATTGCAACACTTAGAAAAAGTGTACAGCGCCAGCAGACAATGAATTTGCAGCACTAAAAAAACTAAACTTCATTTACAGCTAAACCAAACGTTTCCAATGTAAATTTCCACATTTATATAGTGTAAAAAGGCATCCTGAAGCCTGGGAAGTCATTAATTTGATTGTCCAGTATTTCCCTTATGAGATAATGCCTCACATAGCAAATGTGTACAGCGCGAGCTGAAAATGCATTTACAGCACTAAAAAAACAAACTTTTATAACAGCTAAACTAAACGTTTCCAATGTAAATTTTCACCTTTATATAGTGTAAAAAGACATCCTGAAGCATGGGCAGTCATTAATTTGATTGTCCAATATTTCCCTTATGAGATAATGCCTCTCATAGCAAATGTGTACAGCGCGAGCTGAAAATGCATTTACAGCACTAAAAAACCAAACTTTTATAACAGCTAAACCAAACGTTTCCAATGTAAATTTCCACCTTTATATAGTGTAGAAAGGCATCCTGAAGCCTGGAAAGTCATTAATTTGATTGTCCAGTATTTCCTTTATGAGATATTGCAACACTTAGAAAAAGTGTACAGCGCCAGCAGACAATGAATTTGCAGCACTAAAAAAACGAAACTTCATTAACAGCTAAACCAAACGTTTCCAACGTAAATTTCCACCTTTATATAGTGTAAAAAGATATCCTGAAGCCTGGGCAGTCATTAATTTGATTGTCCAATATTTTCCTTATGAGATAATGCCTCTCATAGCAAATGTGTACAGCGCGAGCTGAAAATGCATTTACAGCACTAAAAAACCAAACCTTTATAACAGCTAAACCAAACGTTTCCAATGTAAATTTCCACAATTATATAGTGTAAAAAGGTCTCCTGAAGCCTGGGAAGTCATTAATTTGATTGTCCAGCATTTCCATTATGAGATAATGTCTCACATAGCAAATGTGTACAGCGCGAGCTGAAAATGCATTTACAGCACTAAAAAACCAAACTTTTATAACAGCTAAACCAAACGTTTACAATGTAAATTTCCACCTTTATATAGTGTAAAAAGGCATCCTGAAGCCTGGAAAGTCATTAATTTGATTGTCCAGTATTTCCTTCATGAGAAAATGCAACACTTAGAAAAAGTGTACAGCGCCAGCAGACAATGAATATGCAGCACTAAAAAAACGAAACTTCATTAACAGCTAAACCAAACGTTTCCAATGTAAATTTCCACATTTATATAGTGTAAAAAGGCATCCTGAAGCCTGGGAAGTCATTAATTTGATTGTCCATTATTTCCCTTATGAGATAATGCATCACATAGCAAATGTGTACAGCGCGAGCTGAAAATGCATTTACAGCACTAAAAAAACAAACTTTTATAACAGCTAAACTAAACGTTTCCAATGTAAATTTCCACCTCTATATAGTGTAAAAAGGTCTCCTGAAGCCTGGTAAGTCATTAATTTGATTGTCCAGTATTTCCCTTATGGGATAATGCCTCACATAGCAAATGTGTACAGCGCGAGCTGAAAATGCATTTACAGCACTAAAAAACCAAACGTTTATAACAGCTAAACCAAACGTTTCCAATGTAAATTTCCACCTTTATATAGTGTAAAAAGGCATCCTGAAGCCTGGAAAGTCATTAATTTGATTGTCCAGTATTTCCTTCATGAGATATTGCAACACTTAGAAAAAGTGTACAGCGCCAGCAGACAATGAATTTGCAGCACTAAAAAAACGAAACTTCATTAAGAAGCTAAACCAAACGTTTCCAATGTAAATTTCCACATTTATATAGTGTAAAAAGGCATCCTGAAGCCTGGGAAGTCATTAATTTGATTGTCCAGTATTTCCTTCATGAGATATTGCAACACTTAGAAAAAGTGTACAGCGCCAGCAGACAATGAATTTGCAGCACTAAAAAAACGAAACTTCATTAACAGCTAAACCAAACGTTTCCAATGTAAATTTCCACATTTATATAGTTTAAAAAGGCATCCTGAAGCCTGGGAAGTCATTAATTTGATTGTCCAGTATTTCCCTTATGAGATAATGCCTCACATAGCAAATGTGTACAGCGCGAGCTGAAAATGCATTTACAGCACTAAAAAAACTAACTTTTATAACAGCTAAACTAAACGTTTCCAATGTAAATTTCCACCTTTATATAGTGTAAAAAAGACATCCTGAAGCCTGGGCAGTCATTAATTTGATTGTCCAATATTTCCCTTATGAGATAATGCCTCACATAGCATTTACAGCACTAAAAACCAAACTTTTATAACAGCTAAACCAAACGTTTCCAATGTAAATTTCCACCTTTATATAGTGTAGAAAGGCATCCTGAAGCCTGGAAAGTCATTAATTTGATTGTCCAGTATTTCCTTCATGAGATATTGCAACACTTAGAAAAAGTGTACAGCGCCAGCAGACAATGAATTTTCAGCACTAAAAAAACGAAACTTCATTAACAGCTAAACCAAACGTTTCCAATGTAAATTTCCACATTTATATAGTGTAAAAAGGCATCCTGAACCCTGGGAAGTCATTAATTTGATTGTCCAGTATTTCCCTTATGAGATAATGCCTCACATAGCAAATGAGTACAGCGCGAGCTGAAAATGCATTTACAGCACTAAAAAACCAAACTTTTATAACAGCTAAACCAAACGTTTCCAATGTACATTTCCACCTTTATATAGTGTAAAAAGGCATCCTGAAGCCTGGGAAGTCATTAATTTGATTGTCCAGTATTTCCCTTATGAATAGAATAGAAATAGAATAGAAATCCCTTTATTGTCATTGTACTCAAGTGTGCAACGAGATTAGAGGGCTCCCCTCTCCGGTGCAATACAACAATAATACAGACAAATATATAAATTAGTTAAATAAAGAAGACAGTGCAATGTAATTCAGTACTGAATAGGGCATATAGAAACACATCACAATGCTGTTTTGCGAGGTTAGGGTGGTCTCGTGTGTGTGTGAGAGTTCAGTATGGAGATGGCTCTCGGAAGAAACTGTTTCTCAGTCTATTGGTCCTTGATTTGATGCATCTGTAGCGCCTGCCAGAGGGCAACAGGTCGAACAGGTGTGAGTTTGGGTGGGTATTGTCATTGACGATGTTGAGAGCCCTTCTGAGGCACCGGGCGGTGTAGATGTCCGACAGTGGGGGGAGAGGGCAGCCAATGATCCTTTGCGCTGTTTTGACTGTCCTCTGGAGCCTCACTCTGTCCGCCTCAGTGCAGCCGCTGTACCAGGTGGAGACACAGTACGTCAGCAGGCTCTCGATGGACGAGTGGTAGAAGGCCAGCAGCAGCTTCCTGTCCAGGTTGAATTTCCTGAGGACTCTCAGGAAGTGCAGACGTTGGCGGACCTTCTTTACCACTGCTGTGGTGTTGTGACTCCAAGAAAGGTCATCGGAGATCTGTACTCCCAGGAACTTGAACGTGTGGACCCTCTCCACACACACGCCTTCGATGCAGAGGGGGGGCGGCAGCGTCTTGTTCCTCCTGAAGTCGACGACAATCTCCTTTGTTTTAGCAGAGTTAAGGTGCAGTCTGTTGTCCTTGCACCAAGTTGTCAGTCTCTTTACCTCCTCTCTGTAGGCTGTCTCGTCAACAGCTAAACCAAACGTGTCCAATGTAAATTTCCACCTTTATATGGTGTAGAAAGGCATCCTGAAGCCTGGAAAGTCATGAATTTGATTGTCCAGTATTTCCTTCATGAGATATTGCAACACTTAGAAAAAGTGTACAGCGCCAGCAGACAATGAATTTGCAGCACTAAAAAAACGCAACTTCATTTCCAGCTAAACCAAACGTTTCCAATGTAAATTTCCACATTTATATAGTGTAAAAAGGCATCCTGAAGCCTGGGAAGTCATTAATTTGATTGTCCAGTATTTCCCTTATGAGATAATGCCTCACATAGCAAATGTGTACAGCGCGAGCTGAAAATGCATTTACAGCACTAAAAAAACAAACTTTTATAACAGCTAAACTAAACGTTTCCAATGTAAATGTTCACCTTTATATAGTGTAAAAAGACATCCTGAAGCCTGGGCAGTCATTAATTTGATTGTCCAATATTTCCCTTATGAGATAATGCCTCTCATAGCAAATGTGTACAGCGCGAGCTGAAAATGCATTTACAGCACTAAAAAACCAAACTTTTATAACAGCTAAACCAAACGTTTCCAATGTAAATTTCCACCTTTATATAGTGTAGAAAGGCATCCTGAAGCCTGGAAAGTCATTAATTTGATTGTCCAGTATTTCCTTCATGAGATATTGCAACACTTAGAAAAAGTGTACAGCGCCAGCAGACAATGAATTTGCAGCACTAAAAAAACGAAACTTCATTAACAGCTAAACCAAACGTTTCCAATGTAAATTTCCACCTTTATATAGTGTAGAAAGGCATCCTGAAGCCTGGGCAGTCATTAATTTGATTGTCCAATATTTCCCTTATGAGATAATGCCTCTCATAGCAAATGTGTACAGCGTGAGCTGAAAATGCATTTACAGCACAAAAAAAACAAACTTTTATAACAGCTAAACCAAACGTTTCCAATGTAAATTTCCACCTTTATATAGTGTAAAAAGACATCCTGAAGCCTGGGAAGTCATTAATTTGATTGTCCAGTATTTCCCTTATGAGATAATGCCTCACCATAGCAAATGTGTACAGCGCGAGCTGAAAATGCATTTACAGCACTAAAAAACCAAACTTTTATAACAGCTAAACCAAACGTTTCCAATGTAAATTTCCACCTTTATATAGTGTAAAAAGGCATCCTGAAGCCTGGGAAGTCATTAATTTGATTGTCCAGTATTTCCCTTTTGAGATAATGCCTCACATAGCAAATGTGTACAGCGCGAGCTGAAAATGCATTTACAGCACTAAAAAACCAAACTTTTATAACAGCTAAACCAAACGTTTCCAATGTAAATTTCCACCTTTATATAGTGTAAAAAGGCATCCTGAAGCCTGGGAAGTCATTAATTTGATTGTCCAGTATTTCCCTTATGAGATAATGCCTCACATAGCAAATGTGTACAGCGCGAGCTGAGAATGCATTTACAGCACTAAAAAAACAAACTTTTATAACAGCTAAACCAAACGTTTCCAATGTAAATTTCCACCTTTATATAGTGTAGAAAGGCATCCTGAAGCCTGGAAAGTCATTAATTTGATTGTCCAGTATTTCCTTCATGAGATATTGCAACACTTAGAAAAAGTGTACAGCGCCAGCAGACAATGAATTTGCAGCACTAAAAAAACGAAACTTCATTAACAGCTAAACCAAACGTTTCCAATGTAAATTTCCACATTTATATAGTGTAAAAAGGCATCCTGAAGCCTGGGAAGTCATTAATTTGATTGTCCAGTATTTCCTTCATGAGATATTGCAACACTTAGAAAAAGTGTACAGCGCCAGCAGACAATGAATTTGCAGCACTAAAAAAACGAAACTTCATTAACAGCTAAACCAAACGTTTCCAATGTAAATTTCCACATTTATATAGTGTAAAAATGCATCCTGAAGCCTGGGAAGTCATTAATTTCTTTGTCCAGTATTTCCTTCATGAGATACAGCAACACTTAGAAAAAGTCTGTGTGACAGCCTGGAGAGACTGCTGACAGGAGGGAATAGACCCCACTGGGGCTGACATGGGCTAGCTACCCATGCTGGCAGTCTCTGACACTGTGTTCAGTTTGTTGGAGACACCCGCCAAGTGCTACAGAAAGTCTACAAAGAATGACACCCCTACAGCCTGCGAGAGCGGGGGCGCAAGATGGCTCAATGACTGACCACACGGTTACAGACCTAGGAACAAACATGACTACGAGCAAGAACACGGTGCATGAGGCAATGGCAGCAGGACACTCACTTCAGGTCTGCACCTGTGGCTGGGCAAAAGTAACATCAGTTACAGGGTTGAAGATCCACCAAGGAAAGAAGCGGTGTTTGGGAAAGCCGAGTCAAGGGCCTCGCATTGACCAATACTTCTTACGAAGTAATGCGTCAAATCAGTCGAGTGAAGCACAGCGACGGGAAAAAAACCAAAGTTCGCAGAGCATCAGCCCCCCTGTCACTGAGGAGGGTATTATAAACACAGAATTGCAGGAGGTAGAACCCACCCAGCCACAGAGACCTCCCAAAGAGAACAAGATCAAAGGGCACAGACAGAGTGTGAGGTGGCCCAAAACTATTGAGAAGAGAGAGTGGGAAACCGTCAATAACGACCTGGTGAAAATGTTGGAGCAACAAGTGGGCACTGCAGAGAGAAAGCTGGAACACATCGGTGACATCATCTACCACTATGGAGAGGAGCGCTTTGGAGTGAACAGCTGGAAAACCACCAACAAAATACCACCACCAACCAAACCTAGGAGGCAACAAGAGATAGAGAGACTGATCAGGGAAAGAAGGGACCTGCGGAAACAGTGGAGAAAAGCCTCTGATCCAGAGAGAGAAGGTCTCATGCTGCTCCATGGGGACATCAAGCTCCGGTTGAAAACCTTACGAAGAGCAGAGAACTTGAGGAAACTTCGCAGGAAGAAGGAACACACAAGAACCCTGTTCTATAAAAATCCCTTCAAGTTTGTCAAAGATCTCTTCGCTAAGGACACAAGCGGGTTCCTGCAAACTTCAAAGAAGGAACTTGAAGAGCACCTGGAAAAGGTCTACCAAGACACGAAAAGGCATGAACAGCTAGCCATCCCACATGATATCCCCCCCATTCGACCACCAGAGGTCAACATCGAGACCGGCCCTCCAAAATGGAAAGAAGTGGAGAACATGGTGGGCGTGCAAGATCAGGATCTGCACCAGGACCAAATGGAGTGTCATATAAGCTCTACAAGAACTCACCAGATGTCCTACGCTATCTTTGGAGGCTAATGAGAATCGTCTGGCAGAAGGGGATAATACCAAAGGCATGGCGAAGGGCTGGAGGTGTACTAATTCCAAAAGAGAAGGACGCAGATATCAGTCAATTTTGGCCAATCAGCCTTCTCAACGTTGAAGGGAAAATCTTTTTCAGCGTCTTGACACACACCACCTACCTGGAGAAAAAACGAGTACATTGACACATCCGTACAAAAGGCTGGAATTTCTGGATTCTCTGGCTGCTTGGAGCACACCAGTATGATCTGGCATCAGATTCAAGCAGCGAAGAAGAACAAAGGGGATCTTCATGTCATCTTTCTCGACCTAGCCAATGCCTTTGGTTCAGTTCCGCATAGCCTTCTCTGGGAGTCCTTCAACTTCTTCCGCGTTCCAACATCCATCACTACCTTGGTAAAATCCTACTTTGAAGACCTGCAGCTGTGCTTCACAACACCCGACTTCAAAACATCATGGCAGCAAGTAGAAGTAGGCATCATGGCAGGTTGCACGATCTCACCCCTGGCCTTTACAATGGCCATGGAGGTCATCATCAGGGCCTCAAAATGGGTGGCGGGGTGAGCGAACCAGGAACGGGATCCGCCTTCCACCGTCCGAGTATATATGGACGACATGACCACTCTGACCACCACTGCAGCTTGCACCAGGCGGCTACTTGGTAAGCTGCAGGAAAACATCAGCTGGGCCCGGATGAAAATCAAGCCGAACAAGTCACGTAGCATCTCGATAATCAAGGGAGAGCTAAAAGACGTGAAGTTCTGCATTGGTGACGAACCAATACCAACGGTGGCAGAACAACCTGTCAAAAGCCTGGGCAGATGGTATGACTCAAGTCTTAAGGATAAAAACCAGGTGCAGCAGCTAAGACAGGATATCATCAACGACCTGAACAACATCAACAAGACTCCACTACCAGGGAAGCTCAAGCTCTGGTGTCTGCAATTTGGGCTTCTCCCTCTCGTGATGTGGCCACTCACTGTCTACGAGGTCCCACTAACAACTGTGGAGAAGATGGAGCGAGCCATCACAGTATATGTGAAACAGTGGCTTGGTGTCCCACGCTGTCTGAATAACATCAGCCTCTATGGCAAAGGAGTCCTCGAACTGCCCATCACAAGTCTCACTGAAGAATACAAGTGCTCTAAAGTGAGACTACAGATGACGCTGACGGACTCCAGAGACCGGACCATCAGTGAAACGGCACCACCCCTGTCAACTGCACGGAAATGGACACCATCCAGTGCAGTGCAGCATGCCACAGCAGCCCTGAGGCACAGCGATATTGTGGGACACGTCCAGAGGGGAAGAGGAGGCTTTGGCCTTACAGCAAGCAAACCAACTTGGTGTAAGGCCTCAACCGCAGAGAGGAAAAAAATGGTCGTGGAGGAGGTGCGCCGCCAGGAAGAGGCTGAAAGGTCTGCAAAGGCTGTCTCGCTTGCCAAGCAGGGACAGTGGATGAGGTGGGAAGGCCTGGAGAAAAGAAAGCTTGGCTGGAGGGATCTCTGGGAGATGGAAGCTAGCAACATCAGCTTCATCATCAGAGCTACCAATGACGTGCTGCCATCCCCAAAAAACCTCCACCAGTGGTATGGCGAAGATCCAACCTGTGCCCTCTGCCCAACACCAGCAACTCTCAAACACATCCTGACTGGTTGTAAGACCAGCCTCACACAAGGCCGCTATACCTGGAGGCACAACCAGGTCCTCAAGAGCTTGGCAGCAGTGCTTGAAAGCAGGAGAACTACCATCAACTCCTTGCCCTTAAGAGCCACCACTACCATTACAGCACCAAAATTTGTCCGAGAGGGACAGGAAAAGCCCAACCATCCTTTTCTCAAGCCAGAAGTTGGTCAGCTAACCAAGGCTCGGGATTGGAAGATGCTGGTCGATATAGGTCAGCAACTAATCTTCCCAGCAGAGATTGCAACCACCACCCTAAGGCCAGACTTAGTGCTGTGGTCCCATTCATTGAAGACTGTCTACATTGCAGAGCTCACAGTCCCGTGGGAAAATGCAGTTGAAGAGGCCTATGAGCGTAAGAAGTTGCGCTACACTGAACTGGCGGCGGACGCACAACAACGAGGGTGGAAAGCCAAGGTCTATCCCGTCGAAGTTGGATGCAGAGGGTTTCTGGCCTCATCAACCATCAAGCTGCTGAAAGACCTGGGAATCCATGGACAGGCTCTGCGGCACACAGTCAGATCGCTCTCTAAAGCGGCTGAAAGAAGCAGCCAGTGGATCTGGATGAAGAGGAAGGACCCCTACTGGGCTCATAGATCAGCAACATGACCCCCGTCCCCCCTCCCCATCCCACCACTAATCTGCGTCATCCCACTTCAGTACCCAGGGCAGAACCATCCACCACAGTTAATTGGGCATGGGACATAAGCGCGGGCGTGATCAACCGGCCGCTGGCCACCATCGATGAGGGTGTCTAGTGATAAAGGCCGAAACACCCAGTGATTTGATGGAACACTACTGACGATGTGTCCCAAATTGACATCTTTCCCATTCCAACCATGAGACACAACCCCCATGCCACTCTCCATAGCAAGCCTAACCTCATGAGAATACCATCTATCGGCACAATGGACAGTTTACCATCACGTCCATGTTTTTATGATTCTGCTATGTGAGGCATTATCTCATAAGGGAAATACTGGACAATCAAATTAATGACTGTCCAGGCTTCAGGATGTCTTTTTCCACGATATAAAGGTGGAATCTTTCATTGGAAACGTTTGGTTTAGCTGTTATAGAAGTTTGGGTTTTTATTGTGCTGCAAATGCATTTTCAGCTTGCGCTGTGCACATTTGCAAAGTGAGGCAATATCTCATAAGGGAAATACTGGACAATCAAATTAATGACTGTCCAGTCTTCAGTATGTCAGTTTACACTATATAAAGGAAGAAATTTACATTGGAAACGTTGAATTAAGCTGTTATAGAAATGTGGTAGTTTAGTACTGCAAATGCATTTTCAGCTCGCGCTGTACACATTTTCTAAGTGAAGCATTATCTCATGAGGGAAAGACTGGACAATCAAATTAATGACTGTCCAGTCTTCAGTATGTCAGTTTACACTATTGTTAGGTTGAAGATATATTTTATCCCATATTTTACTCTATTAGTATTGCAAAAGAATTGTTCCACAGCGTGACCTATGTTTGACCATATGGATGAGAAGACTTCAAGAGAAGCGGATGCCTGAAGACAGGATCAACGTCTACAACATCAAAGGAGGTGTGCCGAGACACACCTCTGAACCAAAAGGACTGAGACTTTAGTGCCAGAGCACTAAAAGGCATATCTGCCTTTTCAATCAGTAAATGACTGCCATTGATGTCTGTCTTTCCTCTTGTGTCTGAAATGTTTACATGTTCCTGCTGGTGCTCCCCCCTTCGTTCCTTAGTGCAAATACATTGTATTGTTTAGGGACTTCCCAAATAAAATAGAGGGCTCGGCGGAGTGTGCTCCAGAACGAAGTTGGAGATGTAACTGAGCACACCTCCGTTCGTTCTCCTCACGAGTAAAAGATCAACTCTTGTCTTCCTTTCATTCATTTTGCCTTTGTTCAGTGAATGCTTAGGTGATTGAACCTGACATTATTTTGGTCCTTCGAGCGGGAAGCCAAGATACCTGAGGATTCCAGCGGGTGTGGTGAACTCCAGAAAGACCATGGCCATGGCAGGCTCACTAGAGAGAGCCTAAAAATCCTTTTCCAGGACTGGACCTCACCCCACCAGCTGGGATCTGACGGTTGACGGCGATCCAATGGAGGGAAGACAACAGTGGTGAGATATTTTTTTTTAGGGGGGAAGTGACTGACTGGAGGTCATTGCGCGTTAAGAATAAATAAATAAGTGTTCAGAATAAATAAATGAGCATTAAGAATAAATAAATAAAAATAAAACATAAAAAAGAAAAAAAAGCAAAGAAAGACATGAAGTAGAGATGAAATAAGAAAAGAGAAAGAAAGAAAGATAGAGAAAAGAGAAAGAAATTGTGTATAGATAAGAAATCCTGTGCATACTAGTCGATGGCAGGTCCATGAAGGACAGTGGAGTGAGAAATAAAAAAACCCTGTGAATACTAGTCAATGGCAGGTATATGACGGCGGAGTCCGAGAAATTCCGTGGAGAAAGTAGGACGGCGGAGTCTGTGTGTACACTTAAATTCCGTGTGTGAATGTTTGCGCAAACCGTATGTAAAGTGAGTGAACGGTGTGATTGGGGATTACAAATACCACTTGGTATTTTATCCGATGTAATACAGTAGGGTTGTACACAGCAGACTGGTGTGGATGCAAAGGCAATAATTCTCCACCTGAAAAGGTTGAATTGAGAATTACCACAACAGGAAATTTGAGTTGCTGTCCTACTGATGAGAAACCAGTTTTTAGAACACCTTAGGTGTTGACAAACTGGTCCAAATTTTCTAAAATGGGGATATTAGGTAGTAAAATAAAACCCAGGGATACGCTGCAGTGTAGAGATTGGAAGTTCATCGAAAAACAGGATCCTGATAAAACTCAGTATTTAGATACATGGATAACTGAACATGGCTTTAATGGTCAGTTAAATACACAAAAAATAGCCGCATTGCAGGGATCAATCATAGGAAAGACGAAAAAGACCCCAAAAAGATGAAGAAAAATGGCTTTGAGGAAACAGAATATTGGATGAGGGTAGCCTTAAAAAGAGAAGAGGGATACAGGAAACAAAAAGAGAATGAAAACAAAATAAGCAAAGGAAAGGAATGCGAAAAGTCAGATAGAGCAAATTACACTGAAATAGGAAGAGTAAAACAAAAGGATGATGAGACTTTTGAGCAACACAAAGTGAGAATGACAGCTGTGTTTAAAAATCACAGCGGGCTACAGGAAAATGGTAATGTAAATGGGCCATTTCAACAGCAGTTGAAGAATGCTTTACATGCAGGCTCAAGAGAGGTAATTCATAAGTGGGTAAATAAACATTTCATTTGCCTGCCAACAGGTACCCTGGAGGAGTATGTAAATCACGCCCTCCATGCTGAGAAGATAGAAAATAAAAAGAAGCAGAGGTCTATAGACAGGACAGGTCAGGTAGGACAGGTAGGACAGGAGGTCTTTTATCGAGGTGGAAAGGGCCTAGGTAGCTTTAGAGGACAAAGGGGCAGACGACAGAGAGGAGGAAGAATAGGAAGAGGAGCAAACAGGCAAAATACATCAGGCTGCTGGCGTTGTGGGAAAGAAGGCCATATAGCAAGAGATTGCCCTGAGAAAAAGCAACCTTCAGCATGACTAGGATAGGAAGCATCTAAACAGGATTTAGAGGCTGATCAAGGAACAGATGAGTTTCTAGATGAAGAGGTCCTCCTAAATTTACAAGAGATATTGGCCTTTGATGAAATAACTGAGCTGAAATAACCTTATTGGTAAATGGGTCACCAATTACCTTTTTATGTGACACTGGTGCATGTAGGATTGCTTGTAATAAATTAATTCCAAATGATAGAGCAAGAGAAATGTGTCATAGTCAGATTTGCAAGTGGAAAACTGTCTAGAGTAACAGAATTAGAACCTGTGTGGTTGAGGGACCCAGAAGGACACTGAGTTGGTTGCATGAATTGAAATTAGGTTTACTTTTACAGAACAATGAGAGCCCAAGTTGTGGGGATGTGATTAATTTACAGAAAAAGATTATTGATGGCACAATTTATACTTACATGATCCGACAGACAAGGTATATCATTCTGATGATGGGTTTTACTTAATTGTATACTTGTGTCTTTTTCAGAAAGAGAGGAGTAGGTGTTGTGAAATCTTAATTGAATGAAGAAGTGAGCATGAGAAACCCTTGTAGGAGCATAGGTGTTTCCTGATTTTGTAGTTTTTGATTTGATACCTTGATAGTTTTGAGTGGCTTTGGTAAGGCTACAGTGAATTTGGAAAATTAAAAAAAAAAAAGGAGTGAGGAAAGTTTGACAGAGGGCAATGGGTATTGGTGTAATCGTAACTCATGAGTGTGCTGTAACAAAGAGTTAACAGCTCTTTGAAGTTAGATGCTCGTTCCCAAGTAGGGGGAGGAAGTCAGAGAGAGAGTTTGGTGATTGAAGAAGGTGTGACTTGAACAAATGAATAAGGATAAGAATTAGGTTCTGCTGTAAGGATGATTTGAAGAAATAAATATGTTATGTTTCATACTTCAGTTGATGATCTTTCTATTAAGGTAACTGTAGTTAGTAACTGGAATGAAATGCACAGATGGAAATGACACGGAAAAAAAAGATGGTAATTTGATAAGAAGGGCTAGTATTTACATTAGAAATAGAAATAGAAATAGAAATAGAAATCCCTTTATTGTCATTGTACTCAAGTGTGCAACGAGATTAGAGGGCTCCCCTCTCCAGTGCAATACAACAATAATACAGACAAATATATAAATTAGATAAATAAATAAGACTGAATAGGGCATATAGAAACACATCACAATGCTGTTTTGCAAGGTTAGGGTGGTCTCGTGTGTGTGTGAGAGTTCAGTATGGAGATGGCTCTCGGAAAGAAACTGTTTCTCAGTCTATTGGTCCTTGATTTGATGCATCTGTAGCGCCTGCCAGAGGGCAACAGGTCGAACAGGTGTGAGTTTGGGTGGGTATTGTCTTTGACGATGTTGAGAGCCCTTCTGAGGCACCGGGCGGTGTAGATGTCCGACAGCGAGGGGAGAGGGCAGCCAATAATCCTTTGCGCTGTTTTGACTGTCCTCTGGAGCCTCACTCTGTCCGCCTCAGTGCAGCCGCTGTACCAGGTGGAGACAGAGTACGTCAGCAGGCTCTCGATGGACGAGTGGTAGAAGGCCAGCAGCAGCTTCCTGTCCAGGTTGAATTTCCTGAGGACTCTCAGGAAGTGCAGACGTTGGCGGACCTTCTTTACCACTGCTGTGGTGTTGTGACTCCAAGAAAGGTCATCGGAGATCTGTACTCCCAGGAACTTGAACGTGTGGACCCTCTCCACACACACGCCTTCGATGCAGAGGGGGGGCGGCAGCGTCTTGTTCCTCCTGAAGTCGACGACAATCTCCTTTGTTTTAGCAGAGTTAAGGTGCAGTCTGTTGTCCTTGCACCAAGTTGTCAGTCTCTTTACCTCCTCTCTGTAGGCTGTCTCGTAACCTTCCGAGATCAGACCGACCACTGTCGTGTCGTCAGCAAACTTGACGATGGTGTTGTTGCCGTGGGCCGGGCTGCAGTCGTAGGTGTAGAGGGCGTACAGGAGAGGGCTCAGCACGCATCCTTGGGGGGAACCGGTGCTCAGCATGAGGGTGGAGGACGTGTAGGGTCCGAGCAACACAGTCTGGGGTCTGTTGGTCAGAAAGTCCTTAATCCAGATGCGTGTGAGGGCAGGGAGGCCGAGAGTGTCCAGTTTGGCGACGAGGATGTCTGGGATGATCGTGTTGAATGCCGAGCTGTAGTCCACAAAGAGCATCCTTGCATAGCTCCGCTGTTGTTCCAGGTGGCCCAGTACAACATGCAGAGCAGTGTCGATGGCGTCCTCAGTGGATCTGTTAGCCCGGTATGCAAACTGGTAGGGGTCCAGAGTGGGAGGAAGGCAGTCCCTGATGTGCTGGAGAACCAGCCTCTCGAAGCACTTCATAATGACTGGTGTGAGAGCAACAGGACGGTAGTCATTCAGGTGGACGGCTGGTGACTTTTTGGGGACAGGAACAATGGTGGAGGTTTTCAAGCAGGAGGGGATGACTGCCTGAGCCAGGGAGCGGTTGAAGATCCTGCAGAAAACATGTGACAGTTGGTGGGCACATGCTCTGAGGACCTTGCCTGGTATTCCGTCGGATCCAGTAGCTTTTCCTGGGGTTGACCGTGTTCCTCTACGATGAGTGGGGGGGAGTTGGAGCTTGAAGTGCGGGGGTGTGATGGTTGGGGCGAGTCAAAGCGAGCGAAGAAGCAGTTAAGCTCCTCTGCCAGCGATGCACTCGGATCTACAGAGGTCGTGCTGCTGCCACGGAAGTTGGTGATGCTCCGTAGACCCTGCCACACCTCCCGTGGTCTGTTACTGGCAAGGTGGGCCTCCAGCCTCCCCTTGTAGGTTGCCTTTGCTAGCTTGATGCCTTTGCTCAGGTCAGCACGAGCCACCCTGTACTGGGCTTTGTCGCCTGACCTGAAGGCAGCGTCACGGGCCTTGAGGAGAGCGCGAACCCTGCTGGACATCCAGGGCTTCGCATTTGGGAAGGTCCGTATAGTCTTTTGTTGGGACACAGTTTCCATGCAGAACTTGATGTAGTCCAGTACACAATGCGTGTAGACATCAAGGTCCTGATGATCAAAGAGGTCCCAGTTTGTGTCATGAAAGCAGTCCTGTAATTCACTCATGGCGTCGTCACGCCAGGTTTTCACAGTCTTTGTGGTAGGCCTGAATCTGCGCCTGAGAGGGGTGTACGCAGGTGCGAGCTGCAAGGACAGGTGGTCTGACTGGCCGAGGGGGGCGAGTGGGAGGGCTCTGTATGCGTGCTTGATGTTCGAGTACACATGGTCGAGAGTGTTGTCTCCCCTCGTCGGGCACTTGACATGCTGGTGAAACTCTGGGAGTACAGTCTTTAAATTGGCCTTATTAAAGTCTCCCGCTACAATGTGACCGCCATCAGGGTGCGCCCGCTGATGTTTATTGATGACGCACGCGAGTAGCGAGAGCGCCGTGCTAGTGCTAGCGTCGGGAGGGATGTAAACAGCTGTGAGAATCACTACCGTTAGCTCCCTCGGGAGAAAATAAGGCCGGCATTTAACGGACATGAACTCGATGTCGGGGGAAGAGTGCTTCTCGACGATCGTGCTATCGCCGCACCAGTTCTCATGCACGTAAACACAGAGCCCCCCGCCCCTCCTCTTACCGGTGTCCCTCGTCCGATCCGCGCGATGTAGCGAGCGCCCGGCCAGCTGGATGCTAGCGTCGGGGACGTCTGCGTGCAGCCAGGTTTCCGTGACGACGATCACACTGCTATCGCGCACATAGCGGTTTCCCAGGATTTGTAATCCCAGGTCGTCGATTTTGTGGACCACGGATCTGGCGTTGGTGAGGTGCAGACTCGGTAGTGGTTGCCTATGGGGCTGCCGTCGCAGCCGTTGCAAGACACCGGACCTGCAGCCTCGCTTCTGCTTCCTCTCTCTGCGTCGCCTGCGCCGCCTCCCGGTCCCGATGACCAGCCACGGTGAGCCGGGCAGCCTCGCCAGTTCGTTCGGAATTTTGCGATCATAGCAAAATTCCTCTGTGATGGTTATTTCGCATCGATATCCAATGTTCACGATGTCCTGGCGGGTATATCGATGTTGTGCCTCAGTTGATGCCAATAAGAGCAAGCAAACACTAATAAAAAGTAATAAGGAGCACTGTGAGGGGGAGCTGTTAGCCGCTGCGTCCATGCGCGCCGCCATCTTAACATCCAAGGAATTAAAGCAGAGAAGAAATTAGAGACTACAAATAACATTGATGTGTACTTGTTCACTTTGAGGTAGAACTGGTTGAAGTAAAATGAGTCATAAAGTTAGAAAAATAGGAAATAAAAATAAAATTAACATGCTTAAGATTAACAAATTATTGTAAAGTCTGAGTTCCAAATTATGCAGAAATTACTGTGCCACTGAGTAAAATGATGAATGAGGAAAACCTCTAAATGACATTGTCCTTACACTGGACTGATAAAGCATATTCAGCTTTTGTGAAAGGAAACAAGTGTTCGTATGAAGTATGGCACTGACCCTTTGTCCAGATGCAAAAGGCCTTAGTTTTAGTGTAGAAACATGGAGATAAGATGAAACCAATCGCATACTTCTATTCCAAACTAGACAACGTAGAATGTGCATTGAAGCACTGCATGAGAACAGTTAATGCAGTATCTATTGCTGTAGATATAAGATTAAGATAAAGATGGTCTTTTATTAGTCCCACAATCTGGAAATTGCAGAAACAAGTGCAACCATAGTTTTGTTCCATCCTCTGGTTTTGAGAGTACCACGTGCGGTTTCTGCATTGCTTTTGCTGATGAACATGACGTTTTTGTCACCGGCGGGACATTTATAGTGTATGAATACATTGTTATCAAAACCACATCTGATTATAGAGAGATGTACAACATTAAACCCGGCTGTCATTATTATGTCAGGAGGATGGTACAAAACTAGATTGTTATGAGTTAGTAGAAAAAAGTAACCAAAAGTAAAGGCATCAAAAAGATTCGCCTTCAGAAAACGGAGAAGTGCTATTTGTAGATGGAAATAAATAAATAAATAAATAAATAAAATACTGTAGTTGTATCAAATGACACTGGGAAAAAGAACTTAGCAGTTACTCCTCAAATTACTCAGCTCATGCAACAGAATTAGTATCTTAAACAAAAGCGTGTAAACTAAAGAGAGTAAATTGTGTTACTATTTACACATATAGTCGTCTTAAAATGTGTAGCGCATACATTGCATAAGTGTTTTCCTTGAATACACATTGCAGACAATACAGCTAAAGAAGCTGTTGCGGACATACACGTTTTAGTGATAGAAGTCCCAAAGTTAAACAAAGGCTTTGGAGGAAAATGGTGTAACATCGCTACGTGATCTCTGTATGACCAAACAATAATCTTTACAAATGGGCTGCTATATTGAGTCATGGGATAACACATGTCTCAACAGGGGAAATGGTGCATCAGATATTACGTTATTATACGGCTTACGGCTTTAATGCTTATTCGAAACATTTTTGTAGGGCATGTTTAACGTGTGCGAAACACAATTCACAAGGTAATTTGAGTCCACGCAGAGGACGCTTTCCTACACCACAATATCCATTTCAAATTATTCATATGGACTTATTTGATAAAAACCAAAGTGAAGAAAAAAAATAAAATAAATGTTTGGTCATCATAGATGTGAATTCGAAATGGTTAGAACTCTTTCTAACCAACAAATCCAGATGCATTGACAGTGGCAAAAGTACTTTGTAAGGATATCATTCCGAGATATGGTATTCCTGAAAATAATAAACAGTGATAATAGTACCCATTTTGTTAACTAACTTGTGAAAGAGATAGGAATGTTTCACGTTGATTTGAAAGATAATTGTGCTTACCACCCTCAAAGCTCTGGATTGGTGAAAAGAATGAACAAAAAAAAAAAAAGTGAAAAGGCTATGCATTGAGGAAACGGGGAGGCAGTGGACACAGTGTATGGAAATTAGTAAAACTGTTTGTAAAAACGACAAGCACTGTGACTTTCCATTGAATGTTATGCGAGTCGCCTCTCTGTCCACTTTTAAACCTCGCTTGAAGATGAATATTCGGGCCTTTGACTCAGCATGAGACTGTTGCTGTTCTGTTGTTTTTCTGGTATCTACTGTAAATGTGTTTATGTGAGTTAATTTGAGTTATATACAGAGAGTTGCACTGTATTGTATTTCATTGTATTTAGGACCGAGACGTTGTAAAACATTGTTTGGAAGGCCTTATAGAATACCTCAAATTTAAGAACAAATGGGAAATAGATGCTGAAGCAACTTTAGCTGACTACATGTGAAAAGTGTTAGAAAAACAAAGACAGGCACAAATTTAGAGTGGTGAGGATCTTTCTGTCTCCTAGCAGGGCACTAAACTAGTGGAGCCAGGAGACTGGATGCTTGAAAGAAGTTTGAAGATAAGACATATGTAATTACCCAAGGGGGAATGCCATGTTTAGTTTTATTGACAGCTCTCACAGCTGTAAATATAGTAGAAGAGTCAACATTGGTTCATTTGACACATGTAAAAAGGTCATTTTGGTTGAAATCTCCTACAAAGGAGATGAGCGGAAGTCTGATGATAGGGTGGTCTTATTTCATAAGACACCAGACTAAGTAGAGGGGATATTTCAGACAAAATGACCCTGAAGTGGTTAAAAGCAGCTGTTCTATGTTGGATGTATACAATTTTATTCTGATATTTTTGTTGTTGTGTTATATGTGGGAACAACCCAGAGTTACATAAACAAACTATGATGTGACTATAGTACAATACCAACAGTAAGAATCCCAATTACTAATCAAAATGGATTTGCAAACACCAAGCAGATAATTGAAAAAAAAAAAGTGATGGGACATATTTGTGGAGCTTGGACGACATGTTGATAGATTTGAGTTGGAACCATGAGTAATACTCAAGTGGGCAACTATTGGTCCACAGAACAAAGTTACAGGAGAAAGTCTGTACTTTCGTGAAAAGATAGCAATTGGACAACGAGATATCCAAAATAAGCAAATGAAATTGTATTATTGATATTATATTAATGCTTATCTTGATAATACATGTATGGATTGGGTCAGCGTGTATCCTGTGACTAGAGTTGATGTAGATGAACATGTTTTCTATGATAGTTGCTCTTGAAAATTTAAATAGCATTAATGTTGCTGACAGAGCTAAGCGGTTAGGAATCTTTTCACCACCACTGTGTCTGGTTTTGATAGTGGTTGAAATAAACTTCAATCCACTATCAAGAGGGGAAATCTGGTGGTGGTGTGGATATGATAGATCATTTGATAAATCACCCAAAAATGTAAAAGGTTTTGAGACTTAGTGCATATCTGTATGTGTTTTTCATAACTAGGCCCTGCTTATAAATTATTGGTAGTTTCTGGAGAGTGCCATTTCACAAAATGTAATTGATTGATCGTAAATGGTATGTTTTATATTGTTTGTTAATAAACTGTGTGAACTGTCCAATGTCATGACAGGACATCGGTGACGTTAAAAAAGAGAAAGCAGAGTATCACGGCAAAAAAAAAAAAAAAATGATTCAACATACATGGAAGCCATCGGTGTTCTCCTTAGTGTAAGTAAGTAAGTAAGTGTAAATTAACAGATCAAGTAACAGGATTTGAGTCCTCGAACGAAGAACAAAGAACGCAGACAGGTCAACTGCATCATCACAACGTGCAAAAATTAGGTAATTGGACGCAAAGTGGGTTTGAAACTGTGCATGAACGGCTATCAACCAATCTCTAATGGCATTCCGAAACAGGATGACTGTTGATGTATTGTTGGATGAGAGAGGTGGTGTTTGTGCTATGTTCGGTGAACAATGTTGCACATTTATTCCCAACAACACAGCGGTGGGTGGTCGTCTAACCAGGGCCATAGAGGTCTCAGGACTCTTCATGGTAAAATGAAAGGACAACTGGTCTGTGTATATATATATATATATACACATATATATACACATATATATATATATATATATATATATATATATTTGTTACTTTGGAATAAAGACATTAAATTGATGTAATTTTGTTTTAGAAAAATGCTGTAGTTTTTTTCTCTGAATACAACCTACAAACGGTTAAAAAGGACATTCTGAAATGGTTTTTTTTTGGGCTATCAAATATTTAGTTTGACACTCAAACCGCACACTATTCGTGTCAATTTGTTTGGTTCTATCTCCATGAGTATTTTTTTGTGGTGCATCAAAAGCGTGTTTTAACTTACTTAGGTAAGACAGGTTTAGTGGAGAGATGAGGCCAAACAGCATCACACATCTATGTGCAAGAGATGGCAACTGACAAAGAACCTTCACACCTACAATAACTGCCCCGATGTAATGTGGTGGCTGAAGATCCTCTTCCTCCCGGACAACAAACACCACCATGGTGCACTTGGCAGGCTCTTGATCCAATTCATCCTACAGACCACCATGATAAAAGACAAATTCATTAGAGTTATTTAGATGAAATTTTTTTCCACCATGAAAAAAAAACAAACAACATATATATGTGTGTGTGTGTGTGTGTGTGTGTGTGTGTGTGTGTGTGTTTATATATATATATATATATATATTTTTTTTTTTTTTTTGGAAGCATCTTTCAGGACACTCAAGGCCGCTGTACAGAGTAAAATACGAAAGTAAAAACACAAATACGGGTAGAAACACCAACACGTAAATCAAGCAGGATAAAATACAATAAAGTGGATGAGGGACATATCTGGAATTGGAGAGAGTAATTAAGGCGGAACAGATTGGTTTTGAGTTTAGTTTTAAACACAGGGAGGGTGGTGCAATTACAGAGGTCAGGTGGAGAGAGTTCCAGAGCTGGAGAACCGAATCGCTGAAGGCTCTGTCCCCCATGGTGGCAGGCAAGGGGTGGAGTGAGGAGGATGAAGACCGGAGAGCGCGGGATGGAGTGGGAATATGGATGATGTCTGAAAGGTAGGGAGGGGCGAGGTTGTGAAGAGATTTGAAAGTCATGTGTCATGTCATTATCCACACCGCTTATCCGGTACAGGGTCACGGGAGGGTGCTGGAGCCTATCCCAGCTGACTACGGGCGAAAGGCGCACTACACCCTGAACTGGTCGCCAGCCATAGATTTGAAAATATATAGAAGAATTTTGAAAATGATTTGTTGATTGACTGGAAGCCAGTGGATCTGCTGAAGGATGGGGGGTTGATGTGATAGGTGGAAGGTGATTGGAATCCATTGCACATCCTTGAGGCACCCTAAAGCTCCCGTATGTCTGTCACTGAGTCTTGAATTTTTACTTAGTAAACTGAATTTGAGCATATGCAGTATTGAATTTTTGGTGAGGAGACCTTTTTTTTGAGGAATTAAAAACGCATTTTAAAGTCCTACATTCAAGTTTATTGGGATATAGTTCTTAACAAAAACATTATGATCGAAAAATTCAGAATCAAATTAAAAATATACAATTTATGTAATTCGAATTCAGTTTTTCAATTCAATAATTCAGTGTTCAATTCAAAACATTCAGGTTTCAATTCAAATATCAAAGTTAAGATATTCACATTCAAATAACCAATATTCAGATTTAGTTTCAAGTGGGACAAATATCAGACCATAGTCCAGCAATTAATCCAAACTCTGTGTCAAATTAAGTGATGATTGTACTGCCTTTATTATTTTAGAGGAGGAGTAATACCTGCTGCTGTATCTTCTAGTGCTGGACGATTAATCAAAATTTAAATCGTGATTTAGATTTCTTAATTTTGAAAATGTTCTAATTGAGGGAAAAATGTTTCAGATTAAGAAAGAGTTCAAACAAATTACATATGTTCAATTTGAGAGAACCTGGCTAACCAAGATGGAACTTTACACCCTGGAATTGAAGGAGATACTTGGAAAAAAAGGCCGAGTTACTGGCACTGAAATAAGACCTATGCTCAGTTCACTCAGTCATGTAAGAGGGTTGTGTTTTATTACTGCAAATAGAATTTGCATCAAACTATTTTGGATAAGTCCATCATAAGCATTAACAGAATAAAACAATAAAAGATCTGTTAGAGCTTATGGATATCTTGCTATTTTTTTTATTTAAAGTTGAGATGCACTTTTTGGGATGTAAGCAATGCATATGTGAGCTTTTATTTATTTAAGACACTTAATCATCTTGTGTCTTTTTAAATAGCAAAACGTTGAAGCTGGAAGGGAGGGCATAATCCATTCCTTGATGAAATTCCTCGGACAGTCTGCAGAGGAACTCATCACGGACTACCAGGTAAATTACAACAGTATTACGTTTTTAAAGCTGCAATTAACTCATAGACTGTGCAGCAAACATTTTTATTTGTCACAATATTCAAATAAATTAATTGCTGCCAGTATGTGACCTGCTCTGGCTAAAGGGTTGGAATTTGGCAAAGGTTACTTTCGGGTAATTGACAAAATAAATCAGAAGGTCCAAAGTTTCGATTTTGAGATTTCGACAAAAATCCTATCCTTGAGGTTGAGGTTTCTATTTTAATTTCCGTTTTCATTGCCCTTTTTATTTATTTTTTGATTCTCATATATGCTGTTATAAACATGTAATGCAGATTGCAAATACTGTCACATATCACTGGTGTCCGGCTGAAACATGTTGTCATAATTTGAGTAATTTCATGTTTTTCTAGATCTAATCTATTGGTCAATCCACACGAGTGGGTGTTACTTGTAAATATTACTGACCAATCTCAAATGTTGAAAATGGTTTGCTCTCTTTGGATGATGCAGTGTTAATGATTGCAAAAACGTGCCATTGGAAGTCTCCTGCAAGGTGAAGATTCTGGAGCTTCTTGGATACTGCCTGAAGACAGCGATATTCAGAACTATAAAAAGCAAACACAAATTTGGGACATTATGCACCTAACCATGGATGTATATGCTCTTTCAGGAAGTCAGCAGAGAACAAGCAAAAGAGGACCAGGCCAAGCAAGTACTGAAGGTCTATGTCAGGGGTGTCAAACTCATTTTTATGGACGGGCCACATCGTAGTTGTGGTTTCCCTCAGAGGGACTGTGAACCCATATAAATTGATTGGAAAGCCAGTTTTGAAATCAGAAGCTAGTAAGTAATTGTTCAACAATTTTTCAATTTATTTTAAAAGGGGAGGATTGGTAACAAATAATTGGCAATATCTCATATCTCAGTGTTGTTGTGAAGAAAATATGCTAGAAACAGGAAGTTGATGCAGATGATTTGCCCTTTGCGGGCAACATAAAATTAGGTTGTGGGCCAGATCTGGCCCCGGGGCCTTGAGTTTGACACACGTACTCTATGTCTTCCAAGCAAGTGAGGGACAAGAAGACACATCCCATGCCTCTGTTTCCATTGTTGCTTAAGAAAATGAGGTTGTGGAAATGTTGCCAGTCTCCTGCTCATGGGAATTAACTATGCGCTGAACTTACTAAATTTGCAGTACCCGTTTGAGGTGCATCAGAAGCTCTTTCTTGAGATAGATGGCCTGAAACTTGCACTCGGAGTCCATTCCCTGACTCTCCATTGAATGTTAGGCAAGCCCCCTCTCTGTCCACTTTTAAAACGTTTTGAAGACACATTTTTATTCTTTAGCTTTCGACTCAACATGTGACTGTCGTTGTTCTTCTTGTATCTACTGTACGTGTTTTAATTTGTGTTCTAATTTCCTGCTAATTTATACAACACCGTATGAAAAACACTTTGTTACAGCTCCAACTATTATAATTGCAAGTTATTTGTACATGGGTATTTCTTGTTTCGTGGACTAATACTGTGCGCAAATGCAAATGCTCGGCCTTTTATCACAAAAAATGTCCGAAGGGCAAGATCTTAATTCCTCCTCTAATATAAAACCTTCCCGAAGAACAAATCGTATAATTCTAACTTGCTAGATTTAGTCCAATGCACGATACATTTAGGCTAACTCGACGTCGCTCCAGTCAGTAAAGCACGCTTTATAGTTCACCAAAATGCATACCGTGAAATTCTTACCTTGTTTATGCGACGAGGATATTATCCCGTAAGGAGTTACACTGACGCTGTACTGCTTCTTTTTGTATTTCTCTGTTCAGGTCGTCCCTCCCGCATTTCGCCCAAAGTCAGACGGGATAGGCGGCAGCACCTCCCCGCAAGCCAGTACAAGATAGGCGGTGTGGAAGATAAAGATAACACGTCCCTCCGTTTGGATCGGGTATTGTGTTTTCTTTAGAGCTTTTGGTTCGTGTGCACTGTGCAACACAGTCTGAGCGCAAATACAAATGCTCGGCCTTTTATAAATAAAAAAAAAATCCGAAGAACAAGACCATCCTCGTCTAATATAAAACCTTCCCGATGAACGAACCTTATAAAACTTGCCCTCCGTCACAGCAAAACAATTTCTGCAACAATTTCATAATCCATTTGTAAAAAGACAACGGTAATATTTCGTCCAGTGTACGATCAGTTTAAGCAAACTGGGTTTAGCTAGTCAGTAAAACACTCTTTATAGTGTAGCAACGTTAGTAACGCTAAATTCTTACCTAGTTTATGAGACGAGTGCTGTACTTGACTATTTTTTGTAATTTATTATTATTATTATTTTTTAATGCTTTATAGAGCAAATTGCACCTATGACAGTTGTTATTACCACAGAAGCCATCTCAAATGGTTGCAAACTCTGAGGGTGACTTTGAACCGGAAGTCCCGCCTCAATCGTCATCTGATTGACAGCGGAATCCTGGAGCCAGAGAAGAGAAAAGAATCAGACACGAAGTTGAAGAAGCGAAAAAAAATAAACATCGAATCTCCAAGTTCTCGCAACGAGGGTGACTGTTGGGGTCTGGAGAAGTGACCGGGAGATGGAGAGCCCCGTATTTTGGTCTTGGTAAGAGGGTAACTCACTTGATGTTGACGAGGGAACCTATGCCGCTATGCTATATACCGACGTGAGAAAACTACGGCCCGGGGGCCACATGCGGCCCGTTAAACGTTTTAATCCGGCCCGCCGAATTTGAAAAAAAAAAAAAAAAACCTTGTTAATGTTTTATTTTCAAAATAGTGTGGTTTTTCAAAGACAAGCTTTTGTTCACTTTCATTTAAAATTAAATGTATTTTTTTTCTCAGATGAGATGAGGTTACCAAAACACTCCATCCATCTGCTCCCGGTCCAGCCCCTCTGTCAAATTTTAGAACCCATTGTGGCCCGCCAATAAAAAAGTTTTCCCACCCCTGCTATATACTATAAGCTATGTTAATGTCGTCAGGCCATTATAGAGTATTTCTTCTGACATTTTGAAGGAGAAATAATACTCAACGTTTTATTTTTTTATGATGTTTGAGGCATTCTGACTGAAATACAGTTCAATTGAGGTTACCAGTAGTCATTTCCATTACCTGTCAATGTAAATTAGAATGTAACTTACTACAGTGAACCCTCGGTTATCGCGGTTAATGGGGACCGAGACCACCCGCGAAAACTGAAAATCCGCGAAGTAGCGGCGCACCTTCAAAAATGCTTAAAAAAAAAAAAGTGCGAAGTAGCGGCGCACCTTCAAAAATGCTTTTAAAAAAAAGTGCGAAGTAGCGGCGCACCTTCAAAAATGCTTAAAAAAAAAAATAAATAAAATAATAATATATATATATATATATATATATATATATATACGGGTAGAGAGAGAGAGGGTGAAATTCATGTTATAACAAAAAAAAAAAAATTATTAAAACATTTTTTTATTCCCCAGCCATTATTTTTGTATTTATTCAATTACTTCTTTTTGTATTTATTTAATTACTTCGACTTTTACCTGCTGGTACGCCGTCCGGTGTGCCCTGGCATTCTTCATTTATTTATTCATTTATTCATTCATAACTGACAGCCTCGCGCTCCGCTCATGCCCGGGCGGAAGGTGTTCCTCTTCGGCTTAACAACCACGCACGCCGGCCGGTCTCCTCCGGAGCTCTCGCACGGTCCCGAACGGAGCGAAATGTCGCCCCGCTAGTGCCCGGGCGGAAGTTGTTCCTCTTCGGCTTAACTGCCACGCACGCTGGCCGGAGCTCTGGTACGGTCCGAACCGCGCGAAACGTCGCCCCAAATCGTGCCCGGGGGAACGTGCTCTTCTTTGTCCACTCTCCTCTTCGCCCACGTTCTTCTTCGGCGGACGCCGGCCGTCGAACCACTCCAGCGCCCCGTCGTGCCGCTCGGCGAAACTACAATGCCCCCGAATATTTTTTAGACCCGCGAAGCACTGAACCCGCGAAAGGTGAACCGCGAAGTAGCGAGGGTTCACTGTATTGCAACCAGATACCTATAAAATGTCATTTAATTTGCACTGTTTTGATCGCCACTGTTTTGCTCATTGAACAACAAATGAAAAGATGAATCATACACAGTGTTTGTAAAGATAATTGTCAATGTTTTATTAAATGAAATTCCAATGTAAAATTGTGTAATATTGTGTTATATAATGGGTCTACAACATACATTTCTCACAGACAAGTAGAGCTTTTTCTCATGAAATGTGTTGAAAAAAAACTAACATTTGAACATTGTTTTGCGTTACAACATCCGTGTTTACTGGTCATAAATTATTAACTTAAGTTTAATATACACTACACGAGCTGGGTAGCCACCACGCCTCAACCACCATAACAAGTTCGCTAACCCTTTAAGTCGAACGAGGTAGCTAACATATCGGGTTCAATTTGTACCAAAAATATGCTGTTGTGCCTTGTGTCTCTGTATATGTCGTCATGACGTGTCATTTGACAAAGCCTTGTGTCGATGTTAGTTGTCGATGTAACAGTCTATGTTAGATGTCAATGTATGTCTATGTTAGATCTCAATGTGTCGATGTTAGATGTCAATCTATGTGTCTATATTAGATGTGTTTATGTTAGATGTCTATGTAAATGTTTGTTAGATGTCGATGTGTGTAAGATGTCTATGTAGAGGTTGGTTAGATGTCGATGTCTATGTAAATGTTTATGATGGATGTCGATGTGTCTGTTAGATGTCCGTGTTTGTTAGATGTGATTGTAATGTTTTATGTTATAGACGTCAATGTAAGTGTCAATGTTAGATGCCCATGCATGTTTGTTAGATGTCGATATATGTGTCATTGTTACATTTCAACGTAAATGTTGTTCGTGCAAGTTTCCAGTCCTCCAGCCACGTGATATCATGCGCGTCAAAGTGATAACTCGTACATTTCACGGAGGGAAAAAAAACAGACACCATTGGTAGTTTTGACCGGGAAAAAAAAAAATCCTTTATTTTTTTCGAACACCTCATGTCTCTTTCAGCGTAAGAATAAACATGACACGACCAAAATAAAATATACCAACACAGGCAAATATTTAAGGAGCACTCAAGAGATACACTTCAGCTCATTTAATCCCACCTATTTTTACTAACGCAAACCCTTCAATTCTAGCGCCCACAGAATAGTGTGCTATAATGCTATAAAAATATGGAGCCTTTACCTGACAGCGTTTGAATATAACTGAATTCCCATTGCTCACGAAAAACTGAGAAACTAAGAACAAACATTTCAAGCACAAGCTTGACTTGACTTCAACAGTTCTATTTTTTCTTTTGTGACAGCTCAGACATCAAAATAATGCTTTCCTTCTATAAAATAAAAACAACATGACAAAAGGTGCTGAAATAAACTATATACGGAAGTGCGTGAGTGACAGTGTGTGCATGTGTTTTTGCAACGCATGTGTACACCCCGCCATACAAATTACACAATTCGTTGGGTATGTGGTATACACTTAAAAACAATTGCCTTGGAGCAAGTGAACACAACACGTCTCACACTGTATACATGCTGTAGAAGGGCTGGGCGATATGACCTCAAATCAATATCGCGAGAAATCGAGCAATTTTACCTCGATAACGATAAATGCACAATAAATTCCCACGTGGACTAAAATCAAAATAAATGCAGGAATTGCATATTGACTGTTTTTTTTATTGACCAACTGGTACACTTTACTTTCAATGAAAAATAAAAGTACAAAAATCATTTGTATGAACATTCCAAATAGCTTGCAGGGTTCGCGGTTAACTTTAAAAACTGCTTGCCCATAGGGCAAGTGCCACTAAAATTTGCCTTGCCCGAGTGGCCAAATTACTTGCCCGACTTGGGCAAGTGACAATTTTTTTTCTCTAAGAATAAAATGTTTATGGTTGTAAAATGTGCGCCACAAATGTAAATAAACATATAATCTGATAAGCATAAATTAATCTTGTTTTCATCATCAACCATGAAACCCTACTCACAAGAGCAAATGTATCATCCTGTGCAGTTATTGAAAATGTTAATTGTAGTTTTAATAATTAACAAATCTGCATGTTAAATTGGGAAAATGATATTACAGCAATCCAGATGATCAATTTTAAGTCCAGGAGAGCGTATTAATTGAGGAATCACATGAGTAAATTATGAGTGTGGCAAATTTGTGTATTCCTTTAAGACCAGTGCCTGTGGTGCTGCCTCCATAAGTTTCATAGCATAAACAGAACACAGTCACTGACACTATGTCAGGTCACATCATGGAGCTAATGAATTAACAGCCAATAATCAAATATTACTCCCTTCCTTACTCACAACTGAATTGTCTACTTAAAAATATTCGAGCTATTTTAGTCATGTCAGAGGAATCCGAAATGTTCGGATTTGAACGAACTCGTCGCCACTCGTAAACATGCGCAGAAGGTAAGAAAACTTCCGGCTGTCAATTTTCGGCCAAAATATCGTAGGTTTTTGTTGTGTTTTTCAAACTTCAAATGAGGATGCTACGACAGCGAGTTCCAATACTGCGGGATTTATTGACGTCCACTTTAACTCGACATTCACTGAACTAACTGATCCCCGTAGCGCCCGCCCATTGCCCCCGATAAGGCCAATGGACCATACCAAAACATAAGGGGTTGTCTGGGTTAAACCATCACCATACAGTGCACACAAACAGATCACACCACCGTTTTCGTCAAAATTAAAGATATTTGGCTGCTTTAAAAAATGCTTGCCCGGTCGGGCAAGTTGCCCATAATTTTACCTTGCCCGTGGCCAAATTTCACTTGCCCCGGGCAATCGGGAAGCGGTTAACCGCGAACCCTGAGCTTGCTTTGCATGACTTGAACAATGTCACAAAGAAAAAGGGTACCTCTTGCGAAATCTTTTTCTGCAAATAGATTGCGCCAAGATGCTCTCATGATGTAAATAATGGCAAATAAAAAAACGCGAAATAAAATGAAAGAAAATGTCAATGCAAGCCAAATAAACAAGTGGGTATTATCGGGAAAAATGTGCCGTCTCGAGTACTCTGCTGCGCAGTCGCCACTTGTCATCTATGTAATGCACAGTTAGGCTCAATCAGGGATCCATGTTGCGACCCGACCACAAGTCGGATGTAGATGCAAAATGCTTGACATGTCTAAGCTCCCGGCCCGATGTAGTCCATATCGGGAAATACGGCTTTCATGAAGCGTTTAAATCCTGTGCGCGCCACGTAACTAGAGGAGCTTTATCTTTAGCTATGTGCTAGGCTATCGCGTCCACCTCTGAGACGTTCTCTCGTATGGTGTCGCCTCCGTTCATGGGCTGTTGTCACTTGTCGAACCTTGCTTCTCACTTTGAACTTTCAGCACAGCATGGTTGTGTTGTGGGTGGTGAGAAAGCTTCTGGATTTGAATCGCCAGCAACGAGAGCGACAGACGGGTGGAGTCACATGACTAGAGGCGCTGTAGCGGTCTTAAAGGGGCATGAACATTGCCGCAGACAAAAGGCTTTTCTTTTTTTATTCATCGAATTTACCGACATGGGCAAAATGATTTCGGTCATTGTAATAAATTTCGGTAACGGTAAATTTTCGGTTTATCGCCCAGCCCTATGCTGTAGCATGGCTTTCTTTGCCGTGGGTGTCAAATATTTTACTTTGTTTTCAGAGTGCTTACAGACCTCTTGGTTTTGCCTCAAAATAATTGTCTGCAAAGCAGTCTGTGCCATCCGCATCATTGATGTGCAGGAGTAGCTTGTTGGTAATAAATAGCTGCAAGAAGTCCGCTGTTTGCCGCAGCATCCAGTGGTCCAGCGCTCGCAGTGAAAGTCTTGTCTGGCAGCCCGAACCATCCCCAAACATTTCGAGATGCACGCCCACTAAATTCCAGAAATATAAACATGGACAAACTTGACATTCTTCCAGATTCTGTCTCTTTGCATTGTTTTGAAGTTACTCCTGCAACTTTTCCACTTCTTCGATCCTCCCCATTGTCTGAAAAAGAAGTGTATATTTTGATTTGAAATAATGACCTCAACATACCAATACATTTGTTTATCATCTGAACTGGATTATTTTGAAACAACATTTGGGATGGACATCTGGGATTTGTTGTTGTGTATATTCAGAGTAATCCTTTTCTTGTATATAGCTAAAGCAATAGTCGCTGGCCTTGAAAATGGGTACAAGACTTGACCAAATTAAGATGCCATAAGGTCTAATTTGCCCCTTCTCTACCACAACCGATTTAGAGGCCATTAGTAACAGATTTGAGAAGACCACTTTTAAAGATATGAAGCCAGAGCTCGGCACCGGACCCATTTTTATTATTTATTATAATTTTAATGTATTATTGAGCAAATGACACAATATGTCAGTAGTGATTACCACAGAAGTCATGTCAAAATAGTGCAAATTCTGAGGTCGACTTCAAATCAGACAGGCGGAGACGAGCGCCAGAGAAGAGATGAGAATCAGAAGAGATGTTGAAGAAGCTAATAACAAAAAAAACAAAAAAACACATCAAATCTCCATGTAGTAGCAACGGGGATGGCTCATGGGGTCAGGAGAAGTGAGCGGGAGATGGGGAGTATGAGGTGCCGTTGGGGACAAAAGTCAGGAATCGCTTCACTTCTGAAATGCACTCTTACACACCAGTGAAATTGTTGTTGCTCATGCATACTTATGAAACGCTATCATACATACGAGTGAAACGCTCTCATACACACTAGTGAAATAGTTGTTGCTCATACACTCGTCAAATGCGCTCATACACATAGGTGAAACATTCTCATACACACCAGTGAAAAGCGCTCAGGCACAATTGTGAAATTATTGTTATTCATAAATACAACTGAAACATGCTCATGCCCATACACGAGTGAAATGCTTTCATACAAACACCCACACTGTTGAAAATGCTGTCATGAACACAAGATCGCTTACAAATACTAAAATGTAAAAATTAATCATTTATTTAGCAGGGATGCATGGTGGGCGACTTGTTAGCACGATGGTCTCACAATGCAGAGGTCGCGGGATTGATTCCGGCTTTCCTGTTTGGAGTTTGCATGTTTCCCACACGCCTGCGTGGGTTCTCCGGTTTCCTCCCACATTCCAAACACATGCATGGCAGGTTGTTTGGACACCCTAAATTGGTGTGAGTGTGAGCGCGGATGGTTGTTTGTCTTTGTGTGACCTGCGATTGGCTGGCAACCAGTTTAGGGTGTACCCCACCTACTGCCCCAAGATAGCTGGGATAGGCTCCAGCACCCCCCGCAACCCTTGTGAGGAGAAGCCGTACAGATAATGGATGGTGGGATGGCATTCATAATGGACGGCCGCCACGGTGGGCGACTTGTGAGCACGATGGTCTCACAATGCAGAGGTTGTGGGATCGATTCCGGCTCCGGCCTTCCTGTGTAGAGTTTGCATGTTCTCCCAAGCCTGCGTAGTTTTCTCTGAGTTCGCCAGTTTCCTCGCACATTGCAAAAACATGCATCCATTTACTCTGATGCCAATGTTTTCTGTACCTTATGGCAGATTTTTCTCTTTGCCGAAGACTATTAGCACTTGTAGAGCGAGGACCTGTGCCACAGTCGTCAACTGCACCCTAAAATCAGATCATTTTGTATTTTAGACATTACACACTACACAGTTAAAGATGGTCCAAAAAAGAAAAATGGATTAATGTATTTCAACTTACATAATACTCTTTAAAGAGCTGACCAGCTCATTCCCAGAGGTACGTATTGGGGCGTATTGGTCGTCTTTACAGAAGACTCCAGGAGGTAACTCAGGTTTGACCTTCAGCCACAACAGAGTGTTGGGTGTGAGTGCTTCCAAGTCGTTGAGGTCGGAAGATGTCCTTGTGATAGGCCTGCTGTTTATAACTGCTTCAGCCTCACCAAGCAAGGTATATTGACTTTCTTCACCCGAAATTTGTTCTTTTACAGTGACATTCAGGATTTTTCTCACAGACCAAATAAGTCGCTCACAGCTTCCTCCGTGGTGGGAACCTGCTGGGGGATTGCTATGCCACTGAATACCTTTTTGCAGCAAGTGTTTCTCGATTTACTTAGTGTTCCATTCTTTGATTGATTTCTTCATTTCACTGTCAGCTGATCTAAAGTTGGTTCCGTTATCAGAATACATCTCTCTCACTTGTCCTCTTCTGACAAGAAATCTTCGGATTGCGTTGAGACAAGCATCTGTGTCACGTGAAGATGCAATTTCCAGATGTACGGCTCGTACAGCGAGACATGTAAAAATCACGCCGTATCTCTTTACTTGTCCTCTAACCCTACTTACTTAGAATGGACCAAAATAATCAACGCCAATTCTCTTGAAAGGCGGATCGTCAGGTAGCACTCTTCTGATGACTCTAGCAGCTCGAGGTATCCAAAACTGTTGATGCAGATTAGCCATCATGTGGTTCCTTCCAGCGTGAGCTGTAATCTCATGAATGTATCTCAGGACTAGCTTTGTGTTATGTGAATCCTTGGCAAGATGGCTTGCTGTTTTGCTGTTTCAGGCATGGCTGCGTGGCTCAACTGTCCACCAACCCTCATGACACCATCTTGAAGTACTATATTGAACTTGTAAAGTGGGCTACTTTTCTTCACCCTTTTTTGTTTTTCAAATATGGCTAAATCTTTTTTGAAACTTCGCCTTTGACAGTATTTCACAAGTTCTCTTTCTGCTTTATCCAAGTCGTCGCAGGTCAAATACTTTCCTTTGACAGTTCTCTTGAATAAATTCATCTTGCCTTCTTCACCTAATGTGATTAACTCCTTTCTATTTTCCTTTACTCTGTCAGTAAGTCTTTCAGCTTTAGAAACCAGGCTACGGCCTGCTTCAATGCTGTCCAAGACGAATAATGGTTCATCCACTGGCCCAGAGAATCTTTGGGCTACAGTGACTGAATTACATGCACTTGAGTCACTCATTTGACCTCCAGGTCATTAATTGGTAATTTGAAGTGGTTTTTGTGTTTAACTAAATTCCTGGACACTGCCTGATTTTTTTCAGAGCTGTACAACCACTAGAAAGGGTGGTTCCCACAATGTGAGTTTTGCTCAGGTGGCCCAACAATGTCACAAAAACAAGTAGGGGTGTGTGTGTGTGTTTGTATAAGCTACATGTTGGGGACCAACATCGGACAGCACACCCACTGTAGGGGACCAAAATTTTTGTGGGGACCAAAAATCTGGGCCCCACAAAAAAGAGCATTGAATTCAGTGATAAGAAGCTCAGGGGGAGGTCCTGTCAAAGTTTCAGGGCTTCCCAGGAAGGTCACAAAAACAAGACGAGTGTGCTAGAAATGTGTGTGCGGAAAAATTACTCAGGATCGCTGTCTAGTGGTCGGTCCCGGTACTGCACTTACGCACACTTCACACACTCGGCTGGTCTGCGCATGTGCAGGACAGTCTGCTTTATGTCAGGCAGCCACCCTCCCCTCCCCCACAGCCCAACCCGAAAAATTGAGATGTTAGTTAAGTATTTATTCCTATTATTGAGTGAGATTACATATTTTTACTTGGCAGCTGGCACAACAGCTAAGCTTGGAGCACAGTTATTGCAAAATAAAATAAATAAACAGTAACAACAATAACGATTGTTAATATTGTTATACTTTATAGCGTAACCTATTTATACTAATTTTCTGTATGCAATTTCAAGTGCAACTAATATAGTTGTGCATATAGATAGCCACCAAACTCCATACATTAGATAAAAATAAGAGCCACGATGTTAACCAATTAACAGTTCAAGAAAAAAGCAGACATCCAAGAACTTGCTTTGTTACTTTTGCGTGGCCAGAACTACAAACCCCAAAGCAGAGCAAACCCAAAACATCAGAGAAAGTACAATACTTTTGTCAAGGAGTGGTGCTGCTGCTTTGCGATCGCTGCCACCATAGTGAACGCGCTCTCACATTCGTGCACACGCACACATGCCACACACCTGTTTTCCACGTCCTGTCAGTCCACTCCGTCGGTCCACATTTATTTCGTTGGTCAGCCATCACGGTTGGGTGCGCACTAGATCGCTGTTAAACCATCTTCTACGCCACAGTCCTCGTGTTCAACAAACATTTCTCCCGAATTCGCCTACCATGCACAACTCTCCACTTTCAAACCGAGCGCCGCTGTTACTTCCGGGTTTTTAGCGCCAAGCACTTGACGCTAGCGTGTGACGTCATGGCGAAATACTAGGTTTTAAAATAAAAATTTTCTTTTTTTTGTACAGTCTAAGTGCATGGGGTTATGATAGATCGAATGAGTATACCTTTATGTACTCACTAACATTTATGTTGATCATAAAATGTTGTTTTGATGAAGAAAACTGTTATTTTTTAGAATCAATTGGCTTAGGGCACTTGGGCAAACTACGGCCCGGGGGCCACTTGTGGCCCGTTAAACGTTTCAATCCAGCCCCCCAAACTTGAAAAAAATTAAATGAATAAGCCTTGTTAATGGTTTATTTTCTAAATACTGTGGTTTTTCAAAGACATATATATTGTTGTAATGCTTTTGTTCACTTTCGTTTAAAATTAAATGTATTTTAGGACTCATTGTGCCCCCCCCCCCTCCCAATCAAAAAGTTTGCCCATCCCTGGCATAGTGGATGGGCCGAGGAGTTTAAAAGGCACACATCATGCATTTTTCAGTCAGTTTTAGCCAGGGCTTGGTATGGGGAAGACCAGCTGGTTTACATGTAATCATTAAATTTTCCCAAGTTTTATTTAAGTTAATTGGACAAAACAAAAAAACGCAATATTCTTCTGCCAGAGAGTATGTAATATTCTTCTGCCATTTTATTGTAGAGGGCCATTTTGAGCCCCTAACAATATTATTCAACCAAGAGATCATGAGTCGTCGCCCACTTACTTTCTGAAGTCAGCTGGGATGTCACGGCTGTGACCCTCGTGAGGATAAAGTGGTTCAGATGGAAAAGTAGGACTAAGGGCTTTTTCTCAGGTTTCCATGCGCAAATCCATGTATATTAGGTTAATTGGAGACTCTAAATTCTCTACTCATCAAATGACATTCGTGACCCTGATGGATAGATAAAATAGATTATTAATCTGCCATGGGAAGTCCAAGGTGTCTGGTAGAAAGAAATGCATTCATACACTCATTACACAGTCAACCAAGCAAAGACACAAAGCCTAGGGCAGGGGCGGGCAAACTTTTTGATTGGAGGACCACAATGGGTTCTAAAATATGACAGAGGGGCCGGACCAGGAGCAGATGGATGGAGTGTTTTGGAAACCTCACCTCATCTGAGAAAAAAAATACATTTAATTTTATATGAAAGTGAATAAAAGCATTCCAACAATAATATGTGTCTTTGAAAACCACAGTGTTTAGAAAATAAAACATTAACAAGGTTTATTCATTAAATTTTTTTCAAGTTCGGCGGCCCGGATTAAAACTTTTAACGGGCCGCATGTGGCCCCCGGGCCGTAGTTTGCCCTCGCCTGGCCTAGGGCATAAACACATACATGTAATATCCAATCCGCTTATTCTCACAAGGATAGCGTGCTGGAGCCTACCCAGCTGTCAACGGGCAGTAGGCGGGGCACACCCTGAAGTGGTTGCCAGCCAATCGCAGGGCACGCAAAGACGAACAACCATCTGCGCTCAAACTCACTCACAAATGCAACCTCCACACAGGAAAGCTGGGTCCCGGGATCGAACCCTGCACCTTGGGACTGCGAGCCGGATGTCCTAACCAGTCTTAACTCATTAAATACCAGCCATTTTCACTGGAGCAACCCACTCAATCCCAGAGTTTTCCTGGGTTTTGACTAATATTGCAAGGCCCACAGAATATTGTATTCTAATGCTATATAGACATGGAGCACACCCGAAGAAAGATGAGACTCTCTTCTTTCAACAGAAAAAAAATGTTTGTTCCTATCTTTTTCCATTCTTGAACAATCGGCATTTGAAAATAGCTAAATTTCATGAAAACTCCAATCCCTGGGGAAAAAACTGAGAAAATGAGCTTTTTGTAAACTGATGCATTTTGACCATAATTTGAACTTTGACACTATTATTTATGGCTTTTATGACACCTCTAACATCTAAATAATGCATGCCTTCTATAAAATAACAAAAAAAAGCACAAAAAATGTTTTTGATAAAATAAATTTATTTGCACATAACACTAAACGACTGAACTGTTGAACTATGTACAAAAATGAAATACATCAGTGTCATACATACTTTTTTTTTGTGTGATATAAAATAAAACAGTTGCCTTGATGCAAGGGCACACAACATAGTTCACACCACATTCTTGTTTCACTCCGTTTGCCTTTGCGCAAACAGACCCGACACTTTCGTTGTGGTCTGGCTTTGCTGGTCCGTGGAAAATAGGCGAGCTTGTGTTTGTCCACTGGGGTTTGTGTGAAAATAATTGTCTGGGAAGTGATTGCTGGCATCCGCGATGTGCTGCAGAAGCTCATCCGTGAGAAACAGCTGCAGGAAATCAGCTGGCTCCTCAGACTCCAAATGGGCAGCGGCATTCAGTGGTCCAGGGGTTGCTGTAAAGTCGATTTTCCTCGGTTGCCATCCAGTGTGACGCCATCCGGAACCACTGCTTCCTGATGCACAACCTGTAAATTACAGAAATATAAACAATTGGAAATATATATTTATTGCTGCATTTTATTGCTGGCGTGTGAAGTTTCATATTATAATTTACCTTTCTTTACACCAACAAGACGAGGAGGAACTTTCTTGCCGCGGGATGCACAATCTGTGAATTTTAGAAAGTATGCATGATTACCACACCATTCAGTATTGTTGTTTCCTCGTCGGGGAGGAGATACGCTCGCGTCTAACTGCACATTTATGCGACATTTTCTGCCCGCAAGATGCATGATATGTACAATAAAAGCATGAGGGGTAAAACCACATGTTCAATGGTAACTTGCGAGCGCTTACCTCCTCGTTCGGGGGGATCTGGTGAGGACTCTCAGCTGCTTTGGCTATTGTCCGAAGGCAGGCCGCAAGGCACGCGCACCCTCTTTAGACGCCTGTTTGTTGTGACGACGACGAAGCGTCATCCTCTCAACCAAAGCGTCTCCATCGCCTTGATGCTTTTAGGAAGCTTTTTTTTTTACAAAAAAGCATTCCTCGATCGTCATTTGCTTGGAGGATTTCATTGCTAACGCTACTAATGCGACTGCTGCTAGTGCTGCCGATGCTGCTGCTACCCACGCTGCTCTCCACACTTATAAGTCTACCCCAGGATCCCGCCCCCCATTTGTACCTCTGGCGCAGATTCAAGGCGGATCTTTTGCACCTCTGCCCCCTGCTGGGTGATTTTTACATGATTCACAATGCGGACAAGGCTGATTCTCAGTCAGAGGTTGCATCAGACCCTTATGTACACTATGACGTAAAAAAGACAGGAAACGTACTTATACGTCTTTGGTAGAGGGCGCCATTGCATTAAAAGACGTCTTTGTACGTCTAAGGGAGTAAATGAGTTGAACAAAGTACAGGGTCCTTCACCTGACTACAGATGATCTTCTGGGGACTTTATTTGGTTTTAATCACTTTTGGGGTCTGTATCTATGCACACTCCCTGGTTTTGCTACCTTCCCGGGTACCACATACACACTGCTTAGTTTCTCTGCCTTCGTGGGTACCACATACATATTGCTTGGTTTCTCTGCCTTCCTGGGTACGACATACACACTGCCTGGTTTTGCTACCTTCCTGGGTACCAGTCACACAAACGTCAGACGACTCAGCACATACCGACTGTCTCAGCACTACACACTTTCACTCCAAGGCAGTGCTGTGAACCAACTTACTGACAAGAGGTAGTATTTAGAATTTTAAAAAGTGCTTGAAAGGTTTTGTTCATGTAAAACCAACAGATTATGACATTATTATTATTATTTAAATCAGTATTAAACAGCATCAGCATAGGTTAAAGATATTATACAGACTATATACGATAAAAAAATACTAAACCACCCTTGCTTTTCCGTCATTTCTTGTATAAGTTAACACACAGATGTATAACATTTGTTTATACAAATATAACGATTAAAAAGTAGCTGATTAGAGTTTTAATTTTGTATTCATTAATCTGTAATAAAAATGGACATATTTTGGTTAATAAAATTAACAAGAAATAAAAGTAAAGGGTGTTCTAATACTTTTTTCAAGATTGTCCTAACATACATTTAATGTTTACAGTATATGTCTTCGGAAGAAGCGCAGCATTAGATTTTTTTTTTTGTTCTCTCTCTTTGACTTCTGAATTTGAATTTCTGTCACAGATGTGCTTGAATTCTATTTTGGATGATTTGTGTTAAACTGCACAAATATTTGAAGAGCCATAGAATTCAAGAATCACACCAGTGCTGCTACTCCTCCGAACGGGTGAACGCCCTTGATTAACAACCTGCGTTGAGGTGGCTTTTGAGATTCGTGGTGTGGGAGAAAAATCTCTGAAGGCATTCTTAGACTTCAAGAGAGGGTCCACAATTTTCAAAGATTCACTTCCGTCTGAATCAGAGGCCTCACTTGTATCCGGAATATATTCATCTCCACTGTCATCTGAGTTGGAGTAATAATGCTTATCCATTCCAAAGTCAGCCTGTTTTTTTAATCTAAAAAACAACAACAACGAAATATAAAGGATAGAAGGCAGGAGACCAATAAAATATATGCAATTTGCTTGTAAGATTCCCTGAAATCTATATGGGTTGTTTACCTGTATACTTTTGGTCCTCCTGAGCCTTGGGATAGTAATATGGTCTGGGTCTGAGGCGCAAAGTTCAGGGGCAGGATTTGACAATGATTCGTCAGAATCTGTGTCGTTATTCCAAGGAAGATTCAGCCCATATTTTTTGTCCAAGGGAGGAGACTGGGTTGCATCAGAGTCCAAGAGAAAATTGAGAACCCATTAAATACTTAATCCCCAGAGGAATCTGCACAGAAAAAGGTCTTAATTCTATTTGAAAAAAAAAAAAAAAACTAAAATATTGATGAATGATATGACAAAATAATGTAATAACAAAATTAATTGACCGTAACAAAAAGCTCCCGGGAGGAAAACTACATTAAATGTTTTTTTAACAGGGCAGTGAAAATATTGGAAAATAAAAACGATAATAAATAAAATAATATAAAAAAAGAATTCAATGTGTATCGATGGACCCATATGAAATACTTATATCGCTATGTACTTATCAGCCATATCGCCCAGCCCAATATGTAACTGCAACTTCAAAACCTCGGGCCATAACAGGATTGTAACATGGGATGCATATCTTCATTCCTAAATTTGTAGATCCCGAGGAGGCTGCTCAATGGTCCTGGTAATCTAAACCTCAACCAATTCGGTCACAGCCAATGTTCTCCATCCTTGTTAAGAAGTTTTGAAATAATTTAATAGATATACTATTGCAAACTATACCAGAATTTTAGACATTTTAAACTTTTGATCACAATTTTACCTATTTTCTAAAAATCTGAAGAATCCACATGCCAAATCACCTGCTGTAGACACATAGGTTCTGTTCTGACAGATAATTCAGTTACAGGTTGTGTACTTAAAGCCAATAAGAGGGCAATGCAGCAGTCGACAACCTGACGAAAGCTTAAGTCTCCCAATGAGAGAACTGTAGTGGCTGGTAGGTTCTTAGATTGTAACATAGTAAAGACATATACTAGGCATAACTGTATATCATATGATGATGAGGGAAAATATTATTAGCTACGATTTATGTCCAGATATATTAGAAAACTTGTCCAACCAGCACAGGTCTATCTAACTGTAATTTTAACATCTCAAGACACGACAGGATGACCACATGATACGCATACCTCCTTTTCAGAGTCTGTCAAAACTTGAGAAGGCTGCTTCGATGTTCTGGTGGCATCAACCTCAGCCGATTCAGTCATTGTCGGTTGTCCTCCATCCTAATGAACAAGTTGAATATTAATTTAATGAATTAAAAAAAGAAAATGGATCAGAATTTTACACATTTTAGGCTTTGGCCACCCAAAACAAAAACTAACAAGTTCACGAATGAAACAAAACCAATTACTTTAGCGCATGACAATTAATCTTCAGTAGAGATATGTTGTGACTGATATTTCAGTCACAGGTTGTCTTTTGAACGCCACCAGGGGCGCAATGGAGCACAGGACAGCCAAAAGTCTTCTTGTCGGACACCTGTAGTGGCTGGTAGGTTCTAAGATTATAACATAGTAAAGGCACATACAACTCCTAACTGTATTTCATATGATAATGAAGGAAAAGATGATTAGCTATGATTTATGTCAACAATAAAAATGGCTCTACGGGGTCCCCACAAACACAAACCTGACAGTTGGGTGTCAGATGGCCAACATACCTGACACGCAATTCAACTCAACTGGACCCCACAACACAAGAAAAAGCTGAGTGAGCCTCAAACCAGACATACACATTCACTGACAAATATCCTGTGACACCAGATATATTAGAAGTCTTGTCTAATCAGCACACGTCTATCTAACTGCAATTTTAACATCTCGAGACACGACAGGATGAGTACACGATACGCATACCTCCATTTCTGAGTCTGTAAAGCCTGGAGGAGGCTGCTTCGATGTTTTAGTAGCATCATAAATTTATTGAATTAATTATATTTGAGGTTGGATTAGATTTTTACACATTTTAAGCCTTAGCCACCCAAAACAAAACATAAGCTCATGAATGAAATAAAACTAATTAATTTCGCCCATGCCAATTAATCTTCTGTAGACACGTGTTGTGACCAGTGTTGTTTTTGGCAGGCATTTTAGATTTTGTCCAAGTCATTTGGACAAAGTGCTGATTTGTTTACATCACATTTAGTCATCCCAATTCGTTATAGTTTTAGTCCAGTTTTAGTCAACGAAAACTAAAAAAAGGGTTTTAGTCCAGTTTTAATCGACGGAAACGCAAAAAAAGTTTTACCCTAGTTTTCGTCAATTTATTCACAAAGGTTTTAGTCCAAGCGGCACGGTGGCCCAACTGGTTAGCAGGATGGCCTCACAATATTGAGGTCGTAGGTACGATTCTGGCTCCGGCCTTCCTGCGTGGGTTTCCTCTGGGTAATTCGGTTTCCTCCCATATTCTTAAAACATGCATGGCAAGTTGCTTGGACACTCTAATTGCCCCTAGGCATGAGTGTGAGCGTGGATGGTTGTTCGTCTATGTATGCCCTGCGATTGGCTGGACACCAATTCAAGGGTGTACCTCGCCTACTGCCGAAGACAGCTGGGATCGGCTCCAACACCCCCCGCGACCCTAGTGAGGAGAAGCGGTACAGATAACGGATGGATGGATGGATGGGTTTAAGTCCATTTGAGTTAAAACAAGGCATTCAAGGTTTCCACCCAATAACAAAGACTTTTGGATGGACTACAAAGGATTCTTCATTACAAACAGAAAAAAGTGGCAACAGTGGAATCAATGCTCACTGCTCCAAAATAAGCAGAGAAGCAAAACATTTTGTTGGGCAACTGTCGTGGCTTTATTTCACTAAAAGCAACATAAAATAATTTATGAACCACATGCTAACAATTTTGTCTCGTCAACGAAAAAAATTCATGTACATCACGTCATGTTTTCGTCATAAAAGAACCTCGTTTAGCTTGTCATCGTCATTAAAAAAGGGGCGTTAACGAAGTATTTTCGTCATAGTCATCAGTGACGAAAACAACACTGGTTGTGACTGATATTTCAGTCCCAGGTTGTCTCCTGAACACCACCAATTGGGCAAGGGGGCGCAGGAAAGCCTGGGGTCTTCTATTTTTACAGTATAGAAAGGCTAAATATCAAATTGAAACAGTGTTTTATATCATGAATATACAGGGTTGGTGCTGGTTCTGGTAGGGAAACCACAACATAAAGATGTCCTTAATTAGTCCCACAATGGGGATATTTGCAATATGGCATATGATGGCCTAACAGGGCCACCGCCCAGAAAAGAGTAACGCAGAACTTTGTAATACTGTCACTCCCTGACCAGTTCGTTGTTCCTGAAGAGCCAAACTTTGACTCAGACCCACAAATTTGAATTACAGATAGTGGACAATGGAGAACTCCCCCAGTCAGTCAGCATGTTCAACTTCCATAGAAACCTCAACATACATTTATTAGATTGCCAAACTAATTGGAAACTACATCACCAGAACACCACAAGTGGGCTCTGTTATTGTACTTAAAGATGCATCTTACAAACCTGTGTTCTCCAAGGCCAGCTGGTCCATAGTCTTAAGTTATTTCTTCGCCAACATCAATGTCTCGGAGCGCAAACAGACAGAGGTGTGGTCTGTCCTCTGTTGTCTTCTTCTTCATTTTACAGTTGGGGTGCATGTGGTCATCATTAACCAGTCTTCCCAGACTGCCATCTTCTTGAGCGGCATCAACACTTAAAATAGATTTAAAAAAAAAAAAAACAATTATTCAATCAATGTCAGAAATTAATCTTTGAGACAATCTTGTGTACACAAAACATAAAAATAGGAAATCCACAATTTTTAAATCTTCTAAATCAAATCATACAATAAATTTCTATTGGAATCAGGCCCTATTAACAGCTTGTCTTTGAGACTTCATGGTCTATATTTTCATTTGTACAGATTCAACGCATGAATAAAAGTAATTACCGTATTTTCGCAGTCATAAGCAAACAAAGCGCCCTGTCAGTCGATGCGTCCATTAAATGGACAAAGTACCACTCACGTCCATCAGCCCTTGTCATCAACGAGCTGTTGGAAGTGCATGTTAGCACACCCTGCTGGGCAAAGAGTGAGTTGTCCATGCTTACAATCGACCGTGACAAATACACCATCTGACTATAATGTTTGGGTGATGGTGTTGGAAAAAGCTGGACAAAGGGCAGCTGTCCACAATGTTTTAGTCGGTCTTATCATTTATGTTATTGCAAGCAAGAAACGTCCCAGGTTTAGACAACAGACAAAAAGTCCAAAGCATAACAGCACATCTCTTTAAACAGCCATGCAAATCTCTCTAAACAGCTATGGGATTGTGGGTCTCTGCTCCCAGAATGCATTGCTTGAATTAGCTAAGGCTGAGTGGCTTTTGTATTATTTTCATTTTTTTTGGGTATATTGATGGCATGAGAGATACATGTTTGTGTTAATCTTATTTCTATGTTTCATTGTTTGCTTGTATGATGAGTTTTTTATTTTTTTTTGAAACCGTGACTCTAAGGAGTGTGGTGAGCAGCCAAGTCCCTCCCCTGACGTTGCTTTGTAGGCTATTGCCAATGCACCTAATATTGGCCTGAGCCATTGTCAGCTATTGTCAATAGAGACTTGGCGTCTGCTGCAACAATGGGGTGATTGCTCATGTTATTGGGGCATAGTAGGCTGCTATCGGCTGTGTCAGTGTGGGCAGCTCTGCCAAGTTCATGCTATGCTAACAGCAGCTGTGCTATTGTCTTGTCAGGCGGTGCGTCCAGTATATGTTACAAAGACAGAAATAGCGGCCTCAACAGGTGTTGCGCCCTTTGACACGGCGCGTCTTTTGGGTGCGAAAATACGGTATACATTTTTGCTTAGAGAATGATTTTTCCCCTAACACTTATGGGATGAGTATGTGTTTATTTTTTTAAATAAAAACAAAAATAAGATAACATCTCAATCTTTGCCTCACCTCCAAAAAGACAGTGCCTCTTCCATCCATCTTCCTGCGTTGAGATTTATCAGAATCTATCAATTTTCCTCTGTACTCCATAATAAAGAATAAAGTCGTCTTTCCTGAAAGGGGCCTTGGTAAATACTCCTCGACCTAGTTAACAGGGAAATCAAGATAGCTTCGTCATATTTTTAAGCACACAAATAAGGAGTCATCATATTCATTTGGGCCACTATACTAATGTAGGGTGGTTTGAAACATTGCTTCTTGTGAGGGATAGAGCAGAGCCCTTCTTTATGATTTTAAAGGAACAGACCAGCCAAAATTCATTTTCCAGCATTGCATTAGCCAGTATGTATTAGGACTGAAAGTACAAATGTCAATGGCACCTGGTTACGTAAAAAAAAAACTTTAAGATTATTTAGTTTCATAACAATGACATACACTGTATACACAGTCATATTGGATCGCGTCACGTGATCTCTGTGACGTATAACGTGCTTTACACTAGACTATCAATATCGGACTTGTTCACCGGTCTATTGTGGTATAAAAATGCCGGAGGGCGTCATCAAGTACAGCCTTAATTTAGATCGAACTCCTACCATCAGGTTTCACGCTCACTGAAATAACTTGAAACTGACAAAGAAAAGGTCAAGACACTCTTAATGTAAAATAACCACTTAAAAAACGATGTCAGCTTGGTTATCAGAAAACAATAATATATCTTAGCAAAAGCGTTAACATCATACCTTTAAATGAGTTTATATACTTCGCTTCTAACTCTGCAGTCTTGTCCAGACCCTTGACTGCATGTTCAATAGTATCCTGCTTTGGGGACTTCCTGCATCTCAGGGAAGGCATTGTTTATTCTATAAAGAAAAAAGACAGTTTTGTGTTGAGAATTATTAATACTATAGGCTAAATGGAGTTTTAACAATATCAGTGTAAGAAAAATAAATTATAAATTAAAAAAATATCAATCCCTCCATCCCAATTAACGATTTCAACCATAATAGTTTATATTGAAGTTTAAACAACAGACAGATTTATGCAGTGTGACTACAAAAATCTTACCAAAATTGCATTCACAGTAACCTTTGCTTTAAGAATCATGTAATTAACCAGTGAACATCGTGTCTTACACAAAAATTAATGACAGAAATTATCATGGTACTTGCATTCTGTTGTTCTATAACAAAAGTGCAAGCTGTTAGCTCCGCAAAGCTAACGCAACAAGCTAGCGTCCCTCGTGCTCACATTCAATGCAAACCTGACCACCGGATGAAAATACGCGTCGGTTTAGTTCTTTAAATGAGTAAAAGCACCATGACGTTTTATAATTATTCAATGCTTAACTGGAGCTCGTCAATTATGTCGATGTAGGAGCACATGTTTGCTAGGCCAGTGTTGTAGGCCCACATCCATGGTGCTACTTTGTATAGTGTTTTCCACACAACTATCTCTAACCATGAACAAATGCACTGGAGGCATGTTTTGAATAAAAACAAACGAAAAACACTTACCTCTCCGTTTCAACAGCAGTTCGAACTTCGAAGTGGTGATATTCTCCAGCGTTAAGCACCTGCTCGAACTGCGAATAGGTCAAATTCAACAGCGTCTTTTTTCTGTCTTAATAAGGACGCGATGAGAGGAGGAGCGCTTGCCTTTTCGTCAGCACGCCCCGCGCGGGTGGTGCTGCTTTATCACTCTCTATCTGTGCCCGCCCGCCGGCATGTCGATAGAAAAATAATATTCCTTCAAACATTACTTTCATCTTCTTAACGTTTTGTAGTGAATTTAACAGGTTCACCACTTTTTTCAAATACACCAATGGAAAACAGGTCTTAATTGAGGAAACATACAAAGAGCGTCTCACAAACACCTTATGATGAGCAATGTAATTTGATCACGTTTTTTGTCACTGCCTGGACGTCGGTTCACTGGCCTGGTGGCAGTGGCTTGTAGACACTGTCACTGAGTGGGAACGGATCTCAAGGTGGGTCAAACTAACCCAAGCAGTGGATCGGTCCGTTTTTTAAATTTATTAATTTTTTTATTTTATGTATTTATTTATTATTTAATACAAGGGCTTCGGCTCACTACCAGTGGGCGGGACCAAAGAATTTGGGTTTCCTTTGAGCTAGGAGGCAGTCAAAGGCAGTCCAATCCCCGGCAACATAAAGCGCCTAGCTCTGGGGACATGGAATGTCATTTCTCTGGTAGGGAATGAACCCGAGCTGGTGTGTGACTAGACCAGTGGTTCTCAATTATTTCCTGTCATGCCCCCCCTACCAAGAAGAAAACAATTCGCACCCCCCCCACCACAATTTTTTTTTACATTTCGTACTAATGTACATGTTCTTTGCATATTAATGTTAGATTGTCAATAAAATATCTTACCTTAACAAAGCTAAATTAATAAAAAAAAATATCATTTTGAGAACGACTATTGTGAGGATCTCGAAACTCAGTACTCTGTGGTGCTAATATTGATGAGATGATAAATATGTTGAAGCCACAGAACAAAAAGATTAGATATTGTTTGGAAATTAATGACGTACATAACAAAGGAATATCAGCCTTGATTGGAGTACATTACTGCATTTAAATTTTTAATAAAAATGAAACAATTATTGATGTTATGACCACTATGAAGAATTTAAAAAAACAATATATAGGGATAATTATAGTTTTCATTTTGTTATGTTTAGTCTGTTCATGTTGCATTATTTTTATGACAAAGATGATGGTTAATCGTAGGTTTGTTGCCCAAATGTACCGTTACAACCTGATTAATGTTGAGAATGACGAACTCAAACTGGACACTAAAACGTAAAAACACATGGACTTCTTGCCCCTGTCCACACACGTGCACACACACACACACACCATACACGAAGATCCGGGAGGTAAGGACGGCTGTCCTCTCCTACAACGAGGCAAGGGCCTCCACCAAGTCACCCCAGGGACAAGTTTTATTCCCTGATGGTCATCAAATTATGAGGATCTCATTCTACGCCGGAAGGGAGGAGGGGAATTTTTCCCTAATGTGAGGTTTTCGCTCCTCCACTGATGATCACACTGTTGTATGATTTCATTATGATGATCTGTCTTAAAGCCGTAAGGACATGATTTTTAAATCCACAACAGGGGGGAAATGTAAGATGGGCTGAGGATAGGTAATCAGTTTGTGTATTCATAATCATGTTTTTATACACTCATTAATGTTTAACACACACAGAGACACTTACTTGTTATTTTAACACACACACACACAGACACCGTATCCTGAAGATGTGTTTAGTTAAACTGACCTTGGGTTATGATTTTCTGCCTGCTGGAGTCCCTGGTGATTAGTTATTGATGCTTTAGTTAAACTGACCTTTATACCGTGAGTTATTGATGTTTTCTGTCTCTTGGTGATTAGTTGTTGATGCTTTTCTGTCTTCTGGTGATTAGTTATTGATGAGTTAGTTTCAATAAAAAGGCAGAACGGAGGGTGAGAGTCAGAGGGTGTGCGGGATTGAACTGGCAAGACGGCTGTTTCGCCTCCTGGCTCCCTCTCCCATTCTGAATGGCACAAAACGAAAATTTTAGTAAGTTATTTCAGTCTAAAAAAGGCGTCAGGGCATTTTTAAACCGGACAGTAAGTCGTCACTGTCTTGGTTCCTTTTTGTGCCTTGACCCATCCCGGAATTATTGAAAGGATGCAGTCCTATTTACAGGCCCCAGTGACACCCCAGGTTTCTGTTGTTTGTACGAGGGCGCTTAATAGGTACTGCTATTCACAATCGTCTTAGGCTGTTTCTTTGCAGAAGTTTATGGACAATGTGTAGTGCTGTAGGATGCAGTCTAGAGCATTCTTGACATTGAAGCTTTTGTTTCCAGCAACTGCTAATGCGGCCGTGCATCAAACATGCAAAACACAGACCCTTGCTCCTCAAGAAGTCAATCTTATCCTTGTGATGCTTTCTCCTAAATTCCTTACAAATTGTGAGACTGTTGCTCTCCATTACAATTAGCACATGGTTTGGCAATAGCATCCACTGAAACAGGTTCTGCCTTTGGCGTGGTGGTTTTGTTGTTTTCCATCTTGGCGGTGTTGGAATTTATCTTTAAATCAATGTTAGAATTTAATTTTAAACCAATGCAAACTCAAATTAATAATCTGACTCCAATTTGTGACTTTACCCAACTCTCACTCATCCAACAATATGCGCGCTCGTTCTGCAATAGAAAGGTATCAGGAAGCCGGCATTTTCACACACGAGTGGATTTATTCCTAACACACAAATCTACAACTTGAGTTTGGGTCCCTCTCAATACAGCTCTCTCTGTCTTCGCTGTTCAGCATTAATTTATAGACACAATATGCAAATGACACAGAGACAAAGGCATCCTGGCATGATTCTATTGGCTATGTGTATGCTGCAGTTAACTTTAGCTTGCTTCTCTTGGTCTTTCTTCAAGTGGTGGCCCCTCCTGCTTGTGGCTGAAGGGTCCAGTTTCTTGTGCATCCCTTCCCCCTCGAGGTATCTGTCTGCGCCAGGCACCGACCTAAAACCTCCCAAACCTCACATTCTTTCACTTTCTTTTTCCAACTTCACCAGCCACACACACAGCATTCCACAGAATAACAGTGACACAAGATGCAGGACATCGAATAAAACTAGCCAGGTTTAAACTCTTCCACTCCTTTAGCGGGCACAATGACTGTTGTGAAGACTTTCTTTGATTTTGGTGTTTCTGTGTGTTGTGATTTTGTTTTCTGTTTTATAGAATCTTTCGTGCTTGTCAACAAAGTCAACAAAATCCTTAAACTTCACTCTTCTATTTGTTCTTTCTTGGAGATTGCAGGCAAATTTTCTCCAAGATTCTATAAGTCTGTATGGAAGTTTGTTTGCCAATGCCTTTATATTAGCCATGTTGTCCAAGTCCTCCATGTAATTAACATCTGCCATTATGTTCAAACAGCCCATAAGGAATAATGTGAAAGACTGAAGTGCAACACCATCTTCAGACTTGATTGTTGGCCAATCCATGGCTTCCTTTAAATATGCTTCTGCTATCATGAAGTCATCACCATAAAACTCCTTCAAGATTTGTTTTGCTTTGGTATATCCTGTCAGAGGTTCCATATGGATGCAGCTCTTCACCAACTCATGTGGTTGTTCACTAGTATACTGCAGCTAAAATTGAAGATGATCACGGTTATCACTTGTACGGCCTTCAATCCCATGTTCAATGGCACCTATACAGGTTTTATAATGCAGAGGGTCGCCTTTAAACGTAGGAATGGAAAGTTCGGGAAGTAGCGATGCTTTTTGACTCTTTGCTAAGTATTCTGCGACACTGGCTTGCTGTGAGATTGCTTGGCAAAGGCCATCAAGCACATGTCCCTGTTGTTCTCTACTTTCTGTCTGATGTGGAAATCTAGCCATTGGAATAGTCGAAGTGGGAGCATTTCAGGTCAACACTGCTTGTTGCTCTGATAGGCTGTGATGGTAATTGAATGTTTTTCCTTGTTTAAATTGTAACACACTCATCAGGAATGTGGATACCATCCTCCTGGGTATTTTCATATCTTCTCAAGACATCCAATTTAGCATCAGACTCAGGGAGTGCCGTTTGCATTGCATGCATTTGCTTCTTTGCCTTAATTGCAGCTTCTTCTTGCTCAAGTGCCAACCTTTGTTGTAAATCAGCAGCCTTTGCCTTTAAACATGCTCGTTCCATTTGAGCCTTTAATTTAATTGAAGACGTTGACAGAAGTGAGCTTCTGTCTGTTAGATTCTTTACTTCTACTTCTATGGGTGTAGTTAGTTGATGCAGATCTACTATCATCAGGTGATATTTGTTTATTGCATCCTTCCTCTGCACGTTTCAAAACGTCCTTCTTCCATTGCTCACATTTCCATTAATTACATTTTTTGGATCAAACCAGTTATTTTGGTCATCGGCAAAATCCTCTTCAGTCTTTAAATTTTGCACACCGGAATTGAGGTCCACAAATTCTTGCTCCATGCCGCTAAAGCAAACACGAAGCTCAGTTTTTTACAGCGTCAACATTTGCATCATCCTCCATCAATTGTTCAATTTGACGTTGCATGGAGGTCAATTGAGCAAATTTGCACCTGCGTGCCTGCATCCGTTTAGGCTTGTGATCTTCTACAGCTTTTCTCAGTCATTTTTAATGTCCGCTTTCCACTGTCTTGTTCCTCCATGTCAATCCACAATCAAGCAAACAAAAACGTCAAACTGACTGTAGCGTCTCAATTTGTAGGTCAGCTGAATGACGATCAAAGTTTTAAGCAGTTTACTCACGCACCTGTTACGTGCACGTCCTTGTTAACTCGCGATGCTTGTCAAGTATGGACGCATGCTAACAGCTAGCAGCTCATTGTCCCGACTGGAAAGTTGCTCCTTAGCTGTGATGTGCCTAGGGTTACACTATCTATCATTAACAAACACAGCCAGCCCTCCTCTTTCCTCTTTCCAGTGTCCTGTCCGCAAGTAGTATTTGGAAGCCGTCAAATTCCACGACGGTGTCCGGCGTTAGGTCTGTTAGCCATGAATCCGTGAACATCAGCAAGCTAGCTCATTGGAAGTTCCTCTCGTGCCACGTCCATTTTCTTGGGAAGGTATCTAACATTTCCCATAAAAACGGACAGGAGGACGGGGTGGTCACGCCTCCTCTTTGCCTGGCGTTTCGCCCCCGCGCGACATCCCCCGTCTCTTCCTCCTCAACTCGTGGGGGATATCGGGTCTCGCTCCGGGAGTCGGCACGGGGTTAGCACGAAGTGCTAACAGCTGATCTCTTGTGTAAACGATTGATCCGTAGCTCCCAGTGACATCTCCGGACACGATCACGCAAAAAACAGCCCCCAGCAGCAATAAAACCACCGCAATTTGGATGTCCATTGCTGCGATGAGGTAAAATAAATAAAACTGGGTAAAGGAAAAAACACGCAAAAAAGGCTCAAATAGTGAGCCGTGCTGCTTTAGCAGGTAGCCACTCGCGTGGTGACGGAACCGTAAAAACAAATGTGGTCCCATCAAAATCTGATGGGATATTTAAAAATAAAAGCGTGAAAATTTGCTTATTTGTCTGTCGTCACCAATGATTAAAAAAATTAAAATCATTACAAAATCCTCAAGCTATCGTGATACCAGACAAGTTCTGCGGGACACCAGACCACCCCAGTTGTCCACAAAAAGTGGTCACTTCAAAATTTGATGTGGCATTTAAAAATAAAAAAATCACCTGAAATATGCACTGTGATCAACACTGATTTAAAAGAAAAATCTTTAAAAAATATCCTCAAACTATCGTGATACCAAACCAGGATTGGGGATACTAGACCACACCAGCTGTCCACCAAAAGTGGTCACATCAAAATGTGATGTGGCACTTCAAAATAAAAGTAGCCTGAAATTCGCTTATTTCACGGTCATCACCACTGAGTTAAAAAAAAAATAGCTCGAGCTATCGTGATACCAGACCAGTTTTGTGGGACACGAGACTACCCCAGCTGTCCATAAAAAGTGGTCCCATCGAAATCTAATTTGTAATTTCAAACTAAAAGTTGCCTGAAATCTGCACATTTCACTGTCATCATGCCTGACTTTAAAATTTCATTAAAAAATATCCTCTAGCTATGGTAATACCAAACCAGGTTTGGAGGACACAAGACAACACAGCTTTCCACCAAAAGTAGTCCCATCAAAATGTAAGGAGGCATTTTAAAATAAAAGAGCTGGAGCTGTCGTAATACCAGACTAGTTTTGTTGGACACTAGACGACCCCAGCTGTTCATCAAAAATGGTCCCATCAAAATCTGATGTGTAATTTCACAATAAAAAAAAAACCACCTGAAATATGCACATTTCATTGTCATCAACACTGATTTTAAAATAATCATTTCAAAATACCCTCGAGCTATCGTGATATCAGACCCATTTTGGGGGACACTAGACAACCCCAGTTGTCCATCAAATGCGGTCCCACCAAAATGTGATACGGCATTTCAAAATAAAAGTAGCCTTAAATCAGCATACATCACTGTTATCAGGCCTGACTAAAATATCATGACAAAATATCCTCCAGCTATCATGATACCAGACAAGACATATTTCACTGTCATCACCATTGATTTAAAAAAATTAATTAAAAACTAGAGCTGCGAGCAGCTATAAAGGGCCCTCGCCACCCGAACAACGTTGGGGTACTGGCACGTTGGAAATGTGAAATATTTCCGAGAAATAACGTGAGGAATCTTCAAGAGGAATTTGCTTGTAGTTAAAGTTAGAGCAGCTTTTGTTTTCAAAGCCTCGTCAATGTTTGAAGTAAATTTGTTGGCAGGCACTACAGGTGCATCAAATCAAAGACTAATAGACTGAAAAACATTTTCTTTCCGAGAGCCATCACCATTCTGAACTCTCACACACATGCACACACACACGACCACCCTTACCTTGCTGAACAGCGACGTATTGTGTTGTATTTCTCCAATTTCATACTATTTTCCATCACAATATTTATTCTCTTATTTATCTAATTTATATATTTGATTAAATTATTGTTGTATTGCACTGGAGAGGGGAGCTCCCTAATCTTGTTGCACACTGTACAATGACAATAAAAGGATTTCGGATTCTGATAAATTTAGAATGGCCGACTTCCTGTTCAATTTAGCATACGGCTCCATGAGACTTTTTATTAGGTCTTGGCTTTGTACACACTTCATCAAATTTTCAGTTTGGTGAAACAGAGATATGGGGCTGTTTTTTTTTGTTGTTTTTTTTTTCTAGGGGGCGATAGCGAGCCATTTTTAAACAACTGTACGACAAAATAATAAAATATTGTGAATATTGAATCAACTCCCGGTTGAGTGGACGCTGGCACGTTTGGCTGCCACTGCTCACCGGTAACTCTCAGAAATTTTTTGGATCCGCTTGTTGTACCTGCTTTAGCAGTTTACAATCCCTCCAGTTACAGTGATTTTATTTATTATTATCTGTATGTTGAGCGATCCCGATTCTCATGAATGCCACCCACCGATTGCATAGTCGCTGACGCGTCTACTGTGGCTAAAGTTTAGCTTACCTATCAAAGTTAGCACCTGTCTGCCATGTGGACCCGCAGGCCAGTCTGCTTCTCGCATTTCTGCCTGTTCCTGTCATGTCATCAACCTGTGTCAGGACAACTTCAATCCACTGCCGCTGAACTCCGCTGGATTTACCGACACATGCCCGAGGGAAACGCACCACCACCACTGCTCCTCCTCCCGAACATCGCTCGTCGACCCTTGAAGGATTGTATGGCAATTACCGGCATTTTAAACATTTATGGGACAGAATGTCAATTATTTAATTTAGCAGGTTTATATTTACTGAATATGCTATGATCGCAAAATTCCGGACGAACTCGCGAGGCTGCCCGGCTCACCGTGGCTTGTCATCGGGACCGGGAGGCGGCGCAGGCGACGCAGAGAGAGGAAGCAGAAGCGGGGCTGCAGGTCCGGTGTCTTGCAACGGCTGCGACGGCAGCCCCATAGGCAACCACTGCCGAGTCTGTACCTCACCAACGCCAGATCCGTGGTCCACAAAATCGACGACCTGGGATTACAAATCCTGGGAAACCGCTATGTGCGAGACAGCAGTGTGATCGTCGTCACGGAATCCTGGCTGCACGCAGACGTCCCCGATGCTAGCATCCAGCTGGCCGGGCGCTCGCTACATCGCGCGGATCGGACAAGGGACACCGGTAAGAGACGGGGCGGGGTGGCTCTGTGTTTACGTGCATGAGAACTGGTGCGGCGATAGCACGATCGTCGAGAAGCACTCTCCCCGACATCGAGTTCATGTCCGTTAAATGCCGGCCTTATTTTCTCCCGAGGGAGCTAACGGTCGTGATTGTCACAGCTGTTTACATCCCTCCCGACGCTAGCACTAGCACGGCGCTCTCGCTACTCGCGTGCGTCATCAATAAACATCAGCGGGCCCACCCTGATGGCGTTCACGTAGTAGCGGGAGACTTTAATAAGGCCAATTTAAAGACTGTACTCCCAGAGTTTCACCAGCATGTCAAGTGCCCAACGAGGGGAGACAACACTCTCGACCATGTGTACTCGAACATCAAGCACGCATACAGGGCCCTCCCACTCGCCCCCCTCGGCCAGTCAGACCACCTGTCCTTGCAGCTCGCACCTGCATACATCCCTCTCAGGCGCAGATTCAGGCCCACCACAAAGACTGTGAAAACCTGGCGTGACGGCGCCATGAGTGAATTACAGGACTGCTTTCAAGACACAAACTGGGGCCTCTTTGATCATCAGGACCTTGATGTCTACACACATTGTGTAGTGGACTACATCAAGTTCTGCATGGAAACTGTGTCCCTACACAGGACTATACGGACCTTCCCAAATGCGAAGCCCTGGATGTCCAGCAGGGTTCGCTCTCTCCTCAAGGCCCGTGACGCTGCCTTCAGGTCAGGCGACAAAGCCCAGTACAGGGTGGCTCGTGCTGACCTGAGCAAAGGCATCAAGCTAGCCAAGGCAACCTACAAGGGGAGGCTGGAGGCCCACCTTGCCAGTAACAGACCACGGGAGGTGTGGCAGGGTCTACGGAGCATCACCAACTTCCGTGGCAGCAGCACGACCTCTGCAGACCCGAGTGCATCGCTGGCAGAGGAGCTTAACTGCTTCTTTGCTCGCTTTGACTCGCCCCAACCGTCACACCCCCGCACTTCATGCTCCAACTCCCCCCCACTCACCGTAGAGGAACACGATGTGAGGCGCGCGCTCCTGGCTGTTAACCCCAGGAAAGCTACTGGACCCGACGGAATACCAGGCAAGGTCCTCAAAACATGTGCCCACCAACTGTCACATGTATTCTGCAGGATCTTCAACCGCTCCCTGGCTCAAGCAGTCATCCCCTCCTGCTTGAAAACTTCCACCATTATTCCTGTCCCCAAAAAGTCACCAGCCGTCCACCTGAATGACTACCGTCCTGTTGCTCTCACACCAGTCATCATGAAGTGCTTCGAGAGGCTGGTTCTCCAGCACATCAGGGACTGCCTTCCTCCCACTCTGGACCCCTACCAGTTTGCATACTGGGCTAACAGATCCACTGAGGACGCCATCAACACTGCTCTGCATGTTGTGCTGGGCCACCTGGAACAACAGCAGAGCTATGCAAGGATGCTCTTTGTGGACTACAGCTTGGCATTCAACACAATCATCCCAGACATCCACGTCGCCAAACTTGACATTCTCGGCCTCCCTGCCCTCACACGCATCTGGATTAAGGACTTTCTGACCAACAGACCCCAGACTGTGTTGCTCGGCCCCTACACGTCCTCCACCTGCATGCTGAGCACCGGTTCCCCTCAAGGATGCGTGCTGAGCCCTCTCCTATACGCCCTCTACACCTACGACTGCAGCCCGGCCCATGGCAACAACACCATCGTCAAGTTTGCTGACGACGCGACAGTGGTCGGTCTGATCTCGGAAGGTGACGAGACAGCCTACAGAGAGGAGGTAAAGAGACTGACAGCTTGGTGCAAGGACAACAGACTGCACCTTAACACTGCAAAAACAAAGGAGATTGTCGTCGACTTCAGGAGGAACAAGACGGTGCCGCCCCCCCTCTGCATCGAAGGCGTGTGTGTGGAGAGGGTCCACACGTTCAAGTTCCTGGGAGTACAGATCTCCGACGACCTTTCTTGGACTCACAACACCACAGCAGTGGTAAAGAAGGTCCACCAGCGTCTGCACTTCCTGAGAGTCCTCAGGAAATTCAACCTGGACAGGAAGCTGCTGCTAGCCTTCTACCACTCGTCCATTGAGAGCCTGTTGACGTACTGTGTCTCCACCTGGTACAGCGGCTGCACTGAGGCCGACAGAGTGAGGCTCCAGAGGACAGTCAAAACAGCGCAAAGGATTATTGGCTGCCCTCTCCCCTCACTGTCGGACATCTACACCGCCCGGTGCCTCAGAAGGGCTCTCAACATCGTCAAAGACAATACCCACCCAAACTCACACCTGTTCGACCTGTTGCCCTCTGGCAGGCGCTACAGATGCATCAAATCGAGGACCAATAGACTGAGAAACAGTTGCTTTCCGAGAGCCATCTCCATTCTGAACTCTCACACACACACGAGAACACCCTTACCTTGCAGAACAGCATCGTGATGTGTTTTTATATACCCTATTCTGTACTAAATTCCATTGCACTCTCTTATTTATTAATCTAATTTATATATTTGCCTGTCTTATTGTTGTATTGCACTGGAGAGGGGAGCCTTCTAATCTCGTTGCACACTTGAGTACAATGACAATAAAGGGATTTCTAATTCTAATTCTAATTCTACTACGCATAGGAATGACTGATTGTAGTCATGGTCTTTACTGATTTATGATATTATTTTCACATGCTAAAGTTATATTACTTAGTTTATAAATGTGTGAACATAGTATTTTCATGACCTACACTCACATTCACATCATACATATTCAGTCTGCACATTACAAACTGATGACAAGCCAGACAGCACTTCATGGACAAATATGACAAAGCACATTCTCCACATAGGACATAGAGATGCAAACATACCAAATTGGGCACTGGATTTAGTTTTAAAATCGCTGCATTGGCTCCCCGTGTGTTTCAGGATTGATTTTAAGGTTCTTCAATTAGTTTTTAAATGCCTTAACGGTCTTGGGCCATCCTCGCGGACCCTGAGGTCCTCTGGCACCGGCCTGTTAATTATTCTTCGGGTGAGGACTGGAACACATGGCGAGGCTGCATTCAGCCATTCTGGTCCTCGTCTATGGAATAGCCTGCCGGAGGACATCAGGTCCGCAGAGACTGTTGATATTTTTAAAAGGAGGCTCAAGACCAGACCTGGGCATTGCACGGCCCGCGGGCCACATCCGGCCCGCCGGGTGGCACTGACTGGCCCGTATGACAGACCTGGGCATTGTATGGCCCGGGCCACATACCTTTGGTTGACTCTGACCGCGAGTGTAAGGTTAATTGGAAATTTCAAAATAAACATACTTTTTAATTTCACCTCATTCATGGGCGAAAGCTGCACTGCTTTTATTCTGAAATTGTTTTTTTTTTTTATTCCCGCACAATGTGCGTCGCACATAATGACGTAATGCGTTTATCAAGACATGCGCGCGATTGAATCACAACAAGACAACGTTCGTCCTCAAAAATGTCCGCTCAGGCTACAAAAAGAAAGGTAGATGCCGAATGTAGAATTTTCAACAAAAATTGGACAGCGAAGTATTTATTTACTGAAGTTAGAGGTAAAGCTGTGTGTTTAGTTTGCGGGGAGCAGATCGCCGTGTTGAAGGACTACAATTTGAGTCGGCATTACCAGACGAAACATGCAGAGAAATATAAAAACGGCACCAGATAACAATGAACTGGGACACTTTTTCTCAAAATCACAGTTCAGTGACAGTCAATATGTTGTATCTTGCTTAATGTTTGGTGCAAAAAGACAATATTGTGATGTCTTTAAAATGCTCAGAACCTTTACACAACTATCCAACAGTATATGGAACTCAAAATGTGTTTTGAAGTGAATGTGACAGAATATGTTTACTAATATGAGTCACAAATAGTAAAAAATGTTAATATTTTGTCTACCATTGTGTTGAGAAATTTGAATGAATACATTTTTGTAAGGCAACCTCATTTTTTCAGTTTATTTGGTATTTAGTTTCATTGCTTAACTTTAATGCCAGCTTGTCAAAACAGTGCTATTTACTGCTTTTTAAAAAAGAAATACAATTAATATTATGCAGAATTGAGTTCAGCCTTTTGGCCCGGCCCTCCACAATATTTAATGTTTCTTATGTGGCCCCATGGAAAAAATAATTGCCCACCCCTGCTCAAGACTCACCTTTTTTGTTTGGCTTTTAAATAATTTATCTTAGTCTTTTAATTCAGGATTGTCATTTTATATATTATCATTGTCTTTAATTTTTTTTAGCTTCTTTGTCTTTTAGTATCATCATTTTTCTTATATATTTTAGCTGCGTCGTTTTATATTATTGTCTTTTAATTTTTAGCTTCTTCTCTGTCTTTTAGTATCATAATTTTTCTTATATATTTTAGCTTCGTCTTTTTATATTATTGTCCTTTAATTTTTAGCTTCTTTTTTGTTTAGCATTATCATTTTCTTTTATATATTTTAGCTCCAGTGTTTCTTCAAGGGGGGCCTCCGCGCTGGGAGGTGTGGCTGGCCTTCTCACAGGGGGCTTCATCCCGGAGGCTCCTTAGGCCCGGCGGACCGGGGCCCTCTGCACTATGTGTAGGGTCTACCCCGGTCAGTCTGGGCTAGGGGTCTGTGTGTTGGCGCAGCTCCCTGTGGGCGTGAGCCGTCATCCCTCTCAGCGCGGATGACCTACCCTGGGTACATTTTCTCATATGGTTTCTCTGTGCCTTACCCTGTCTTTCTACTAAGATGGTTTATTAAGTTGTGTGAATGCGAGTGTTCTGTGTGTGTGCGAGTTCAGGCGTGTATGTGGATGTGTCTTGTGTTTATGTTGAGTGGGTGGAATGGGTTTTAGTTTTTCGTTGTAATTTGGATGTTTTTATTGTACAGCACTTTGAGCCGCATTTTATGTATGAAAAGTGCTCTTATAAATAAAATTTGATTGATTGATTGGAGGGTTCAAGGGGACGCCATTGCAAAAACACATTCTGAAAGACATAATTTGATTTTGGAGCACACATACATGCACACTGACAAGATTACAGGGGAATACCAGCAGGAGAGACGGAGAGACTTCCCGCCGGAGAAGGCCAGCCGTGGAATACCAGTCTTGGGGACCAGCTGGGAATCAACCATCCAGACAATGATTAATCTGGAGAGGACCTTCCCTTGGACGTAGACCCGTGCCGGGGGAAGAATGTGAGGCTGGGCTGAGATAACGCACGACTCTTTTCGACTGTGCTTGCCCAAGTACATTTTCTCATGAGATTAAGAAAAAGCCGCTCAGTACTATTTCCTGAACCTCCGCCCTATTTCCTACCTACCATTCATTTCAAAAGTCCTAGATAATGTAGTCGCCACTCAACTCCACTCTCATCTCACCTGCAATAACCCTTTCAGTCCGGTTTCCGTGCACTTCACAGCACTGAATCAACTCTACTCAAGGTCACCTCTGCTCTCCTCATTGCAGCTGACTCAGATTCATTCTCCATTGTCATCCTTCTTAACCTGACTGCGGCCTTTGACACCATCTCACACACCATCCTTCTCAAAAGACTTTCTTCCATCGGCATCACCCACACCGCCCTCAACTGGTTCCATTCATACTTCAAAGACCGCACTCAGTTCATCCAGCTTAAATATTTCTCATCAAAGTCCCTCCCAGTCACCTCAGGTTTGCCCCAAGGCTCGGTCCTGGCCCCCCTATTATTTATCATATACCTCCTTCCCCTTGGCAGCATTTTCCGAAAATTCAATATCGCTTTCCATTGCTTCGCGGATGACACCCAGCTCTAGTTCTCCTGCAAACCCAGCATATCACTCCCTCCCACCTCCGTCACCTCCTGTCTATCTGAAATCAATGACTGGTTTTCTAATAATTTCATGAGGCTTAACAGCGACAAAACAGAAGTTATTCTTTTCAGTACAAAATCAATACAATCCAAAGTTGGCAGTTTTCCCATTCCTGTTGGCCCCTCCATTGTTTTCCCATCCCCTCAGGTCAAGAGTCTGGGTGTCATCCTTGACAGCACTCTATCTTTCCATAAGCATAATAACACAACCCGGTCAGCCTACTTCCATCTGCACAATATCAGTCAACACCGCCCCTCCCTTTTTCCCTCATCCACTTCTATTCTGGTCCAAGTCGAGTCAAGTCAATTTTATGTGTATAGCCCTTAATCACAGACAGTCTCAAAGGGCTTTACATAACCACAATCAACATCCACTGATCTTAACCCCCAGGAGGGCAAGGAAAAACTCAAAACCCCATTGGGGGAAAAGTGAGAAAACTTGAGAAGGGACCACAGATGGGGGGGAAACCCCCTTCCAGGATGACCAGGCTGCTTTGGATGCCAAGTGGGCAACATTTGACACATACAATGATGCTATACAATGTTAGATGAGATAATGTGAGAGTCAATTAAATGAAGTGCTGCAGGAAGATGACTTTAGTGGAGTGGGTCCTCATCCAGGACCGTAATCGCCATGGCAGCATATCCGAGGTTGAGCCTTTGATCTTGAAATAGTCAGTTTGGGGTAAATTCAGAACAGCCACTTCCAAGTGAATCACCATCACCTAATTCCCAAGCCGTGGAATTGGGAACAGAAAAAAAAGAACAGAAATAGTAAACAGGCCAACAAGTAGTTCAACAAAGTGCTGAAATATAGGGAAATCAGAAGAGGTGCTGCATGAAGACGACTTCGGCAGAGAAGGTCCCTCCCCGGTTGGTCAGTGCCGTAATCTTCATAGCAGGTCACCATCACCTAATTCCCAAGCAGGGGAAGAGGGGGCAGAAAAGAGGAGAAGCGGCAGTAAACAGGCCAACAAATAATTAAATTAGATGCTAAAGTATATAAATAAATGTCGCGCTGCAGGAAGACGACATCACTGGAACAGGTGCATGCCCAGTTTGTCAATGCCTTAAACTTCCTAGTGGGTCACCGTCACCTAATCCCCCAGCCGGGGAAAAGGGGGCAGAAAAGAGAAGATAAGAGAAAAAGCGGCAGTAAACAGGCCAACAAATAGTTCAACTAAATGCACAAGAGTATAAATGCGTCTTTAATAGTGTTTTGAACATTTCTACTGAGGTGGCGCCTCTAATACCTGAGGGTAGTACATTCCAAAGCATTGGTGCCCGAATAGAGAACGCTCTAGAACCTGTGGACTTCTTTTTGGCTCGCGGGATCACTAAAAGACCAGCATTTTGTGAGCGAAGGTTTCGGGACGGAACATATGGTACCACGAGGTCAACGAGATAGGAAGGTGCTAAGCCATGCAATATTTTATAGGCAAGTAGCAGAACTTTAAAATCACATCTCAAGTGGACCGGAAGCCAATTCAAATTGGCAAGTATCGGGGTAATATGATCAAACTTTCTCGTTCTAGTCAAGAGTCTAGCTGCTGCATTTTAAACTAACTTTTAATACTAGACATGGGGAGACCCGAGAGCAAAACGTTACAATAGTCGAGGCGAGACGTAACAAACGCATGGATTAAGATTTTTGCATCACAAGTTGATAGAATTGGGCGAATTTTAGCAATGTTACGCAGATGAACAAATGCAGTTCTAGTAATATTTTTAATGTGCATTTGAAACGACATAGTTGTGTCAAATATAAGACCGAGATTTTTTGTTGAATCCTTTTGGGCAATTTATCGATACTCATAGTGGTGTCTTTGAAAAAGGTACAGATGACGCGCTGGTCCAATGATCAGCATCTCGGTTTTATCTGAGTTAAGACGCAAAAAATTGAAAGACATTCATAGTTTAATTTCGGCAAGGCATGCCTCTAATTTATAGCAATCACACGGATTCGTTATATCCAACGGCATGTATAATTGCGTATCATCAGCATAACAATGAAAACTAATGTGATATTTCCGTATAATATCACCAAGCGGTAGCATCTAGTACCAATCCCTGCGGAACTCCGCGTGTGATCTTACAAAGATCAGAAGACGCATTGCCATGAATTACACGGTGCGTCGTCTCCGACAGATACGAATTAATCCAAGAAAGTGCTGAACCTGAAATGCCAACACAAGTTTCAAGGCGTTTTAATAATATGTTATGATCAAGTGTCAAAAGCGGCGCCAAGATCGAGTAAGAGTAATACAGTGAACCCTCGGTTATCGCGGTTAATGGGGACCTCGTAGCGGTCGCTGCTCGGGCCCTAATAATAATTTCTACAAAAACAATAGGGACCTCGCCGCCGTCGCAGCTCGGGCCCTAATAACAATTTCTAGAAAAACAATAGGGACATCGCAGCGGCCACTGCTCGGGCCCTAATAATAATAATAAAAATAATAATGATTTCCACAAAAACAATGGGGACCTCGTAGCGGTCGCTGCTCGGGCCCTAATAATAATTTCTACAAAAACAATAGGGACCTTGCCGCGGTCGCTGCTCGGGCCCCAATAATAATTTCTACACAAAGTCCATTGTGGTGACCCGCCCCCTTTTAAGTAAATTCAAAGTGGCCGACTTCCTGTAAAACCTAGCTCATTGCTCCAAGAGACTTTTTTGTAGGTCTTGGTCTTATACATACAGTGAACCCTCGCTACTTCGCGGTTCACCTTTCGTGGGTTCAGTGCTTCGCGGGTCTAAAAAATATTCGGGGGCATTGTAGTTTCGCCGAGCGGCACGACAGGGCGCTGGAGCGGTTAGACGGCCGGCGTGCGCCGAAGAAGAGCGTGGGCGAAGAGGAGAGTGGACGAAGAAGAGCACGTTCCCCCGGACACGATCGGTGGCGACGTTTCGCGCGGTTCGGACCGTACCAGAGCTCCGGCCGGCGTGCGTGGCAGTTAAGCCGTAGAGGAGCACCTTCCTGTTAAGGATGTTTCTATCAAAACAAGCCTGAACAAATGAATCAACCAGCCAAGATTGTCTGTCATTTACGCGCGGGGCAGCCCTCGAACTCCGAGGCGAAGCCAGCGTGTTCGACTGCACACATGGTTTTTATTTGCATCAGCATAAGCAATTTGAATATGCAATACATACAGAATGGAAAACTTGACATTTGACTCCATCCCACTTGCCCACCCTCTTCCTGCCTATTCTAACGGTTTCAGCTTACAAGACACCTTTTGTTCATACTTCTGCTTATTCTAACAGCAAAAGTTCACTCTGAACTTCATTTGACCTGTGTAGTGTATTTTCACAAGGCTTAACGTGTTGAACTTATTTTATGGCCATGACGATATTGTTGCTTTAGAAATACCAAGCCTTGTGTTGGACCTCCCTAAATGCAGAAGTTACAGCCTTAAGAGGCCTCGGGCCCCAACATTATCTACGAAGGGTTAAAGAGGTCATCAACACCCCAAGGGAGGTGTTTACAGAAAAGGGTTCTGGCGTTGGGGAGTCACATTCGCGAGGAGGCCGTACCTGGCACCCGTAGCTGTCGAAAGTTTAATTAGAGGCCAGAAAGATACGAATGCATGTGCAACAAAGGGGGCCTGTAAGATTAGTTATAGTTTGAAACTTGCTAAGATGACAAACTAAACAACAAAACTAACAGATGAACATACAAACTTAAATTTCTTTAACATATCCCTCCTGTTTATCAAGTTTCAAATCTCATCATCAAAGGCTGTCGCTTGAGGGGGGAGAAAAACTACCCAAAAACTCAAAAATTCTTGGAGAAAAGGGTAGAAACCCATGCCCCGAACGAGAAGCCCAAAAAAATAATAACAATTAAAAGATAATAAAGCAAAGCTAATGCAGTTTTTGGTCCAATACATGTATGTACAAAATAAACCCGGAACATCAAACATTCACAACTGCAACTCTTTTCTGTGATGCAAGTTACATGAATCAGTGACCTTGAGCGTTTTTTCAGAGGCTGCAGGTTTTATTTGATGTGCGTGTAGTCAGCAGTCTGCGCCTGTGCAACTCGTCTGCGTTTGACGTTGTCCTGGTCTCGAGGTTGTGCGCTGACCAGGCACAGCCCTGCAAGGAAGTAGATGATGCATCTGGTCGACAGGGCAGTGCCCAGTTGCTGTTCGGCGGCTTGCTCCATCCTTCCGAGAGGGGTGTGTTTGCCACGGAAAACCCTCTTTCCAACTGTGGTCTTTTGTTGGTACATTGGAGTGTACGTGGTGGAGATCCTCTCCAAGGGACTTGCGTCGCTCAGCCTTCAGCAGGGACCGGAGAAGCTTGCACTGCGACTGATGGTTCCAGCCGCCACGCCCCTCGACCTTTGCTGCCGTCGGGGTCACTGCAATCACCTGATGAGGGCCGTCCCAGCGTTCACTGTCCCAACGAGGTCGTTTCAGCACCTTGAGGAAGAGTTGGTCTCCCACATGGACGTGGTTTATCTGTGGATCAAAACACACTGGCCAGTAATTGTGGTCAAACATGTCTTTCATGTGGACTGGGACAGATGTGCCAGTCGCTGGTGGTTCTGATGAACCTGAGAGTCTATGTGTGAGGCCATATAGGATAAAAAGGGGATAGTGTCCTTCCTTCGGCTGGCACTATCCTCATTGCTGTGATTGAAACACAGTCTGGCCATTGTCTCTTTTTTTTTTCTCTTTGTCTTGATAAGTCAGTTCCATTCGTGCGTTCCACAAGTCCTGCAGACTGTATGCAAAATGACGCTTTGAGTCAATTTTGCAACAACTGTCCCACTTGTTACAAACATTATTCACAAAATGCATCATTTTCACTTTAAATCACTCTTGAAATTCCAAATGTCAGGATAATTCGATTACACAACACTTTTTCCAACTGTTTTAACATCATCATGTGTTGTTGGAAACAACGTAATCCATTTTGAAAACACATTAATTATAACCAAACAATATTGCAACCCAAACAACTAACACTTTGTCTAAAAAAAAGTTTTTTGTTGAAAAGTCTATATGTGGGAACAATTTCATATCATACTTCCCCCTGTTGACACACATGTGTCACTCATGTTACTCCTCTACTCCTCAGCAATGTTTGCACCTTTTTTCTCCCAATGTGTGCATTCAATTAGTGGTGTATTTTTCCCTGGCGTGAGATCAAATTGTCAAGTTGATTTGCTGCGTGTGTGTGTGTGTGTGCATTACCCCTTGCTGCATTGTCAGCGAGGCAGTATTCAATTGTAATCGTTTCATTTTCTGTTCAGAAAATTTTGCATTTACAAATACTTATTTAGACGTGCTTTATGCACAACTTTTCTTTCATCTTTTGTGATTTTTTAAAACGCCGTTTGCCCAATGTCGACAGAACACATAAACATATATCTTGGCAGTCAGTCCAAATTGTAAAATGTTTTTTAGAAAACATCTTACAATTCTGGATCAGCACAGAAGTTTCTGCTGCTTGTCCTGCACATACAGATTTTAATATCCCTTGAAACAAAATGCTTTGTTAAAAAAAAAATTCCCACCCCTTTGCGGCCGTCAAAAAACTGTCTCTCCAGTCGGGAGAAAGGTGTCCAAGAGGTCAGGTCGCTGTTTGGTGGTAATTTGGACTCGGCTTCCACAGTCGTGTGGTGTGCCTTCTACTGGTGCGGGAAAAAGTGACGCTGGGCTGAGCGCACCTTATCAGTGTAATGTGACAATTAGGTCGCCGTGCAATGTGAATGTGGTGGGTGAAGGCTGCTTGATCCAATTGTTGTGACTAATATGCAAGTGATTTCATGAGCCCTGCGCGTCTGCAGCCACACAAGGTCATGAAACCATTTTTTGCAGTCACTGTTTGCTCAAATGGCTCATAGTAATTTGGTAGTGCTAATACATCTTAATCAATGAGTTCACACTTGACAAGTTCAAAAGCTTGTCAACCTCAAGTGTTCAAACATTTTTTTTTTCCTCAAATGTCATTGGCTTGTCATAAATGATGTCCAGCAATAGTCGTGTGATTTCTAAGTACTTTGCAATCCATGCCTGGCAATAATTGCGTACACCTATAAGGGACATCATTTACTTCTTTGTTATTGGTTTTAGGGCTCGGGCAACGCCTTCTTTTTGCTTGTCACCAAAAATGCGCCCCTTTTCAGTCAAAATGCGGCCTAAATATGTGACTTCCTTTTTTAACAGCTGCATCTCATCGGTTCAGTTTGATGACGCATTAAGTAATTCTCGAGGTCAAACATATGTTTAATATCTTCCTCAATGTCCTCACTGTTGTCACTGTCAGAGGGGGAATCCAGAGGTTTGGACATCAACTCGCAGTCCGAAGCCCCACTGGGGTCCCGGCCGAGTCATTCATTTTCCCAATCGTACACTTCCTTAAAACAAGTTCTCAAACCCTTCATTCATTATGTAAATTACTCGTCTTCTCCTTGGCCGCCCTCGTGTGCAAGCCTATCCTAGACGCTCACAGCAGAAAAAGAAGGGAGGGGGGGGGGCCTCACTGTTCATACGCCAATCACGCGGTCCCCAGGCAACCAAGCTGCCAGGGGTTACGCCCCCTACCAAAGGCTCCAGTTTACTGGCCACTCCTCCCTGCCAATTTACGAGCAGGCAATCTCAAGCCAATGGCAACAGTTCCTTCCCCCTAAACTTTCCGCTCGTTCCAATTCACTTACGCTTTCCTTCTGGCATCTGCCCAACCTACTTTACCTCTCAGTCATCTCCAACCCCCTCTTAACTTTCCGCTCATCCTATTTCACTTACGCTTTTCCTTCTCAACCTACCTTGCCTCTCAGTTAGAGAACCAAATTCTGCCCCCGCACCTCAGGTTTGACACCACTTAAAATTCAAAATCAGGAAACACCTATGCTTTTGCAAAGATTCCTCATGTTCACTTTCAAAACCTTCATTCCATCTTTCATAACACCTACTTCTCTCTTTCAATTCATGCAACCAACTCAGTGTCTTACATCCCTCAACCACATAGGTTCTCATTCTGTTACTCTATACAGTTTTCCACTTGCAAATCTGCCTATGACACCTTTCTCACTTGCCCTATCATTTGGACTTCATCAATCCTTTCTATGGAACATTAATTGTTCCTTTCCCTTTTCTACACATTCTTTTTCTTTCTTTACACATTCCTTTTCTTTTCTTATTAACTTCCAATCTCTACACTGCAAAGTTTCCCTGGACTTTACTATACTACCCAATACCCCAATTTTAGAAAATTGGACCAGTTTGTCAACACCTAGGGTGTTCTAAAAACTGGTTTCTCATCAGTAGGACAGCAACTCAATTTTCCTGTTGTGGCAATTCTCACTTCAACTTTTTCAGGTGGAGATTTCTTGTCTATTACATCCACAACAGTCTGCTGTTTATAATCCTACTGTATTACATGGGATAAAATACCAAGTGGTATTAGTAATCCCCAATCGCACACACTCCAGCTCACTGACTCAACCCCCACCCTTTCTCTTCTTTGTTCTCACACACACACATAGTCAGACTCAGACATATACACGGGCCCACAAAACAACACACACAGTTCTCAACATTGAACAGCTACAAACGAGAAGCTAATCAATATTTTTCAATTTCAACTAACCTACATTTTTCCTTTATTTCAAATTCGGAAAGTTGACAGTTAACTTCCTTCATCAATTCTGCCGCCATTTCTGACAGTCTTAATTGTTATGGTGTCTAGTTATGGTTCCTCAGTGTTGAGAAAAATTCAAATTGCCTGACTTTGGGTTGAATACCAAGCTTCTACTCCCAATTTGGAGCGGGTATTCCTGGGTGTTTTTACTCACAACCCTCGGTCAGTTTTAGATTTCTCAAACGTTGGACATTCATACAATACACATACACACTCACAGATTGATCAGTTCTGTGTCTGTGAAAATAGATAAACTATTTTCGTCTTCTATAAATAACAAACGTTGTACTATCACTTCCAAATATAGTAATAATTACATCTGTACTCTACCAGAAATAAGGACCCCTAAATCTGTCTTCCAGAAAAAACAACAGTTAATTCTGTACTATCCGAGCAGATATAATCAACTACACTTGTACTCTCTACCAGACAAGGAATGCCTTAATCTGCCTTCCAGAATAAACAACAGTTAATTCTGTACTGTCCGAGTCTTCCAACAAGTCTTCCAAAATAGCAAAGTTAAATCTGTATTTCTTCCAGAAAATAGCTAAGCTAAGATGTACTATCTCTTCGGGTAAAGGAACTCCCTGAAACCCTACTATCCTTCAAAAACCCAAAAAAGTTTTTTACTATCTGTTGTATACAACCACTGACCTGTGACAATCTCTCCTCTGGTCGAGACACTCGCGGTTCATGGATGAAGTCTGTGTTCTCTCCGGTGGAGGATGGCCGAGGACCGGCCTCCTGGAAGAGAGGACGTTTCACGATGGCGCCGTTTTCAGTCGTCGTCAATCGTCCACCGCAGATCACACGTTTTCATCCGGCATTCGAAGGACCAAGTAATGTTAAGGATGTTTCTATCAAAACAAGCCTGAACAAATGAATCAACCAGCCAAGATTGTCTGTCATTTCCGCGCGGGGCAGCCCTCGAACTCCGAGGCGAAGCCAGCGTGTTCGACTGCACACATGGTTTTTATTTGCATCAGCATAAGCAATTTGAATATGCAATACATACAGAATGGAAAACTTGACATTTGACTCCATCCCACTTGCCCACCCTCTTCCTGCCTATTCTAACGGTTTCAGCTTACAAGACACCTTTTGTTCATACTTCTGCTTATTCTAACAGCAAAAGGGAGCATGTTCACTCTGAACTTCATTTGACCTGTGTAGTGTATTTTCACAAGGCTTAACATGTTGAACTTATTTTATGGCCATGACGATATTGTTGCTTTAGAAATACCAAGCCTTGTGTTGGACCTCCCTAAATGCATAAGTTACAGCCTTAAGAGGCCTCGGGCCCCAACATTATCTACGAAGGGTTAAAGAGGTCATCAACACCCCAAGGGAGGTGTTTACAGAAAAGGGTTCTGGCGTTGGGGAGTCACATTCGCGATGAGGCCGTACCTGGCACCCGTAGCTGTCGAAAGTTTAATTAGAGGCCAGAAAGATACGAATGCATGTGCAACAAAGGGGGCCTGTAAGATTAGTTATAGTTTGAAACTTGCTAAGATGACAAACTAAACAACAAAACTAACAGATGAACATACAAACTTAAATTTCTTTAACACTTCCCCGGGCACGGGCGGTGCCAAGCGGCCCCTAAGTTTAACCAAATGGAAGCTCCGGAGGAGGAGGGCATGCTCGCGTCACAGTAAGCCGAAGAGGAGCACCTTCCCCGGGCACGGGCGGTTCCAAGCGGCCCCTAAGTTTAACCGAATGGAAGCTCCGGAGGAGGAGGGCATGCTCGTGTCACAGTAAGCCGAAGAGGAGCACCTTCCCCGGGCACGGGCGGTTCCAAGCGGCCCCTACGTTTAACTGAATGGAAGCTCCGGAGGAGGAGGGCATGCTCGCGTCACAGTAAGCCGAAGAGGAGCACCTTCCCCGGGCACGGGCGGTGCCAAGCGGCCCCTAAGTTTAACCGAATGGAAGTTCCGGGGGAGGAGGTCGGGCGTGTGTCACAGTTAAGCCGAATTGGAGCACCTCTTCCGCCCGGGCACGAGCGGAGCGCGAGGCTGTCCGTTATGAAAGAATAAATAAATAAAGAATGCCACCTTTTTTTCACAGGGCACACCGGACGGCGTACCATCAGGTTAAAGTCGGAGTAATTAAATAAATACAAAAAGAATGGCTGGGGAATAAAAAAATAATAAGTTTTAATAATAATTTGGTTTTTTTGTTATAACATGAATTTCACTCTCTCTCTCTCTCTCTCTCCCCGTATATATATATATATATATATAAATATAAATATTTATATATTTATTATATATATTGTATATTTTTTTTAAGCATTTTTGAAGGTGCGCCGCTACTTCGCGGATTTTCAGTTTTCGCGGGTGGTCTCTGTCCCCATTAACCGCGATAACCGAGGGTTCACTG